>NC_081427.1:15239618-15607118 GCF_949786415.1 Peromyscus eremicus
AGCCCAGGCCCAGGGCAGCTGAGGTGGGAAAGAATGAGATTATTGCTCAAGAGGAAGATGTAGTACCAAGGCCTACCCAGGGAGGCTGAACCCGCGAGGCCTGCCTTGGCCTCAATTCTAGCTCCTTTTCCTGAGGAAAGAAGAGCAAGGCTCTAAGAACAATTTTAAAAGAGCACATGAATGTGTATGTGTGTGTATCTAGTGTGGACTAATAAAGGCCTCTTAAATCTTTTTACCTGCCATGAGCTTTTATATTGACACAGGTGAATGAATTTAAGAATGAAAAATCAGTAAGGAATTAATTACAAAGAAGTTAGTTGCTATACGTATTCACCATTTGACAAAGATGAAATTATATTTGAAGCCAATAAAATGTATGTCATTTTTTTAAATTTTTACATAAGGAATGAAATTTAGGCTGAATATTTGATACTATAGGATGTAGAGCACCATCAATGTTTTCTAAGTTGACTGATATTCTGATTTTATAATAAGGAATGCTGAGAACACGTCTTTACATAAGGAGGTAGTACAAAATGATAGACGTATGCTTAGGGATATTAGAAATTATTGGAAATTCTGTACTACTCCCAAACAAAAATTCACTGAAGGACTCTTGCTGAAATCCAAGGCAACAATTCAAATAGCAATTTTAAAAAACATTCTAACACAATGCAATCTACTAGTGTGCTATTTTGACATTTACTGAGAGATGTCGGTAGGAAAATACTGGAAGATTTTGTTTTCTGTAACTAAACCATTATATTTCTACAATGGAAAACTTTGAACAGTAACCACACTACAATTGGTACCACACAGTAATCTGGTATCTGAAGCAAGGTGTCTCAGGTAGCATTCCTTGCTGTTATGTGGTAAGAGGGTATGCTCAGTCTGCATGTTGTATGTTCAGAGCCAAAGCTGAAGGGACTTTGCAGGATGCAGCATGGCTGAGTGTTTCAGAAACAGGTAGATTTACACTTGCTAACTTTTCTTTTTGTGGCCATCATTCTTAGTGTGGATCCATAGTCCACAGTTTGAGAAGCTAGTGATGACTGATTTTAGTATGGAAAACTAAAGGAGACACCAAAGCCCTGCATGATCTCAAAATAAATTATTATCATCCTAAAATCTTAAAAAAAAAAATAGGGATACCAGAAAAGCTTATGTTTCAGCAAGCTATACCGTGAAATCGTCCTGTGCTGTTTAAGCTTGCTGAGAAGTGTATTCTGAAAGCAAGGATTGCCTTTAAATGCTAGATTCTGGCATGTGGATTTCAAGTGTCCTCCAGGATGCCCTGTTCTGAGCCACGGTGGTTCCCCCAGCTAAGAGTCTTATAAACATTTTGATCTTGATAACAGCAAGAGGAATAAAAATAAGCTATTCTCAACAGAGGTTGCTATTTATTTCTTCCATGCTCATAAGTGTACCCCTGGATGCCTGGTGCTGGTGGTCAGAAGAGAGACTAAGACCCCAGGAGCGGCCCTGTGGGCACTGGGATCCAAACATGAGTATTCTGCAAGAGCAGCAAGTGCTGTTAATCACTGGGTCACCCCTCCAGCCCTAAGGTTACTATTTCTTTATCCCACTGTACAGAAGTGCCTCAGTGGTAACAAGAAGATGGAAACTCATCTGTGGATAGAGTGCTGGCTTTTGCTGGAAATCGGCCATTCCCGAAGGACAGCATGACTGTTACAGTGTGGTTTTTCCAGACAATTTCTGAACATACAACATGATGATATGACTTGTGTATGCTCTTATTTCGGTCACTTCTGTCATTTCTGTTGGCAGTTGTAAGCACCTGATTAGATGATGTGTTACAATCTGTCTGGTGCTTTTATGTAGCTGCTACTTAGCATTTGTCCATTTGTTTGCTAAATAATAAATTCATGTATTCAATACTATTTTTTTTAAATCTCATACATAAATATTGGCTGCTGAGAAATGTAGACATAAATAAGACTCTTTCCCCAGAAGCCATGTGTCCCATGCTGGCCACTCCACTTTTCACAACATGTGAAGTGACTACTAAATACATTTCATGCCCCTTCATGCTTGTTGGGTCTGAGGAAACACTGAAGGAAAATCCCAGACTCAAATAGTATGTAAGAACAGAGAGCATTTATTATACCACATGCATGTGGGGTTGCTCACGTGTAAAAAATGGCTATGATCCTGAGAGAGAGACATGCAAGCTCCTTTTAAGCACAGCTAATGGGAGTTCCAGAGTCAGCCACCTAATTGGTTAGTATATTTTTAATTGGTTGAGGTTTAGTCCTGTCATTTTCGGACACATCTGCATAAACTTGGATGTGACTCAAAAGAGGGCTGCTGGGTTTGTCCTTGAGATACCGTGAGACTGACTTAGAAACCTTGTGTTTGTTCTCTCCCTACACCCTGAATGTAAGGACCTTGTGGATAAATGGCCCTCTGTTGGAAAAGATACCTATTTCCCTGCTGAAGGTTGTTGTTCTGTATGCTGTGAATTTGTTTCTCTGATTGGTTGATAAATAAATTGCTGATTGGCCAGTAGCCGGTCAGGAAGTATATAGGCAGAACAAGCAGACAAGGGGAATTCTGGGAAGAGGAAGGCTGAGTCAGGAGTCGCCAGCCAGACACAGAGGAAGTATGATGACAAGGCAGAATAGAGAAAAGGTAGCAAGCCATGTGGCTAGACATAGATAAGAATTATGGGCTAATTTAAGTGTAAGAGCTAGTCAGTAATAAGCCTGAGCTAATGGCTGAGCAGTTTTAATTAATATAAGCCTCTTTGTGTTTACTTGGGGGATGTGAGTGGGAGAGATTTGTCCCAAATGCCTGCTGGCCAGCCAGGACACAGAAAATCTTCCAACTACATTCACCCTTCCCAGAGAACTGGAACCTAAATTCAGTTGTGAAAATGGGAGAGTTTAACCCCTTCACACCAAGGTGCTGTCATAGTTGTGTTCCTTTAATTATCATGACCCTTGTGACCACTTACAATTAATATTATTCTGTCATTAAAAATATCTGTAGGAAACATTATCCAGCAATCAAATATATCCCTAAAACTGAAAGTTCAACTGTCAAAAGTTTCTTAGCAAAACTCTATTAACTAAAAAGAAAAATATGCTACTTTTCTTAACTAGAACTTTTTGAATGAGTTATTCTTTTTCTGTAGAAAACTTTTTACTTTTCTTCTTTTCTACTTTCTTTCTTTCTGAGAACTACAGACACAAAACCCCGCATCTGCAATAGTCTTGCTTTCCTAGTCCTTCGGTGTACCTCTCTCTTCCTCCTAAATTGACTGACTCTGCTTCTTTTATGATTATTGCTACACATATACATATATGCATATGTGTGCATGTAAACACATCTATGCATAATCTACCAAGTCCATTTAGTGCTACTGTTAGGAAAATGTTTGCTGGTCTTTCTACTTGGAATTAGATAAACTTTGCACATGTTCTTTCTTTTTTTTTTTTGAAACGGATTCTCCTTCTATGAGCACCCATTAATCGTCTGTGGCTCTCACTATAGGGGGCACTGTGATATTCTCCCAATCCACCTCAGTGTGTCAACTGCCGATATGGCTTCTGCAGACATGATGTTGAGATTTCACTGATATATTTTTTTTTCTGTCACGTCTAAGAGACACAATGTAGCAGTGGGCATCCTGGTCCTCTTCCTCTTACAATCATTCTGTTCTATTCTCCATGATTTTTACCTGAGACTTAAGGGTAGGTACTGCCTTGCTAATGTATCATTTGAGTTTGGGCACCTTATCTCACTCTTTCTCTGTACTTTGTCTAGGTGTGGTTCTCTGTGGTGGCTCCTGTTGAAGTTTCTTTGATGAGAGGTGAGTGAAACATTCTCTGTGGCTATAAGGATAGTTATTCAGAATACAAATAGAAATTATATTCATTAATAAGAATATCCAGAATAAGTTTTCCTCTATGACTATGACCGCTCCATCCAAAGGTATTAGTCTATTTTTATAGTATCAGTAAATTTCTACTATTCAGTGGTCCTTAAGTCCCTTTAAGACAGCTGTTGCCAAACCCAAAGATGAATGTGCACCATTGATATTATCTTGCCAGTATGTTCATTGTTGTGTTTCATATACTTTAATTTTCCATAGAACTGTTGATAGTATGTCTCCTTTAGCTACCTTCATAGCACACTTAGTTGCAATGAGAGCCTCATGGACAAGGCTTCCAAGTCAGTTACAACTTGGTTCTTCCTGGTGTTATGTCTCTTTAACAATAGGGTATTGCCTTCACCCTCTCAACAGCATCCATGAGCAATGGCAATAGCCCATGCAGGTTGGGAACTATTTTGTGTTCTCTCAGCCAAGAATTTGAGATTAGGTTTCCTATGCCTGGATCTGGGGTTATTCTTAAATATCCCATGTCTCTAGCTTTTGAAAACTTGAGGAAAATACATTTTATAAACAAAAAAAATACATATTTCAGACTGTGGTGGTGTTGGCCTTGGCTAGCCAAGTGTATCATAGCAGGAGCTGATGATGGTGGAAGCTCTTCCTTCTCTGTGGCCATGCAGTGAAGATACATTCATGCTCTTGTTTCAAATGTCTGCTTTGGGGGCACTCTTCCTGTTACCTACCTTTCTTCCCCTAATCCTCAGCAGCCTCCAGTAGCAGTATCGACCTTTGTCATGTGAACGTTCAGGACATTAGTTTTCAAATAATAACGCCAAGGCTTATACCTATACCCATATCTCCTGTATGTATGAAAAGGGCCCAAAATTCTCTAAAATTTTATTCTGAAATGATTTTGGAGTAAAATAATTTGTATCAGAGAGTTAGATAATATTAGAATAATAGAAAATATGGCCTTAAAATAAATGACAAGTTCTAGTCTGTCGCGTAGCAGTCTCAAAGATTTTGCCCTAAAGTGTGGCAATTCAACCCCATGCGATTATTTCTGTATTGTGATGGACATAGGAGAAACAAGTGTTAATAATCCCTGTTGCTAAGGAGTCTTGATCATTATCTGGTTTCAAGATGTGTTCATCTCCACAGGGCAGCCACTAAGGTACAGAAGATCAATCTTACCATTCACAAGAGAAAAATAAAACTGACCATTTTTCCATTGATAGAACAGTCAAATGGACTCCTGAAGAGGTTTTATTTTATAAAATAGCTTTGAGCTACTTAGAAAAAAAATACATTAAAAGAAGAAATCTTCAAGTCAAAAATTACAGATGTGTTTATAATTCAAACTACATTATTTTTATTTGTTTGTTTCTTTAGCTAGGAGAATGATAAAAGATCAAAAGGGTTGGCTGGTTAAAAAAAAACAAAGTGACTTGACAAATCATAGCTTTCCTGATGTCTAAACTTATAGTTCTAACCTGCTAAAATTGGTTTCCCATTTTAGATAATTTATGTCCAATAATGTGATTTTTTTTCAATTCTTGCTTGCTGTGTAATAACTTGGACATACACTATATGATCTTTTTAATACTTAAGACTGAGGCCATTTAGGGAAAAAATGAAAAAACAAAATAAACAAATAATGATGTAAATATGTTTGGCCACATATATACTTTAAAGAGAATTTACTTTTACTTTATAGGAGATAAACATAATGTTTACACACACGCACACATGTACACACACATATGTGTATATATATATATATATATATATATATATATATATATATAGAGAGAGAGAGAGAGAGAGAGAGAGAGAGAGAGAGAGAGAGATAATAGTCCTAATATAAATGAACTGAAAGAGTCTATGTAAAGAGTGCTTTTCATGCAGCCAATATACACCTTTTTTACTTACTTTCTATTAAGTCCCTCTCTACAAATTAATCATTAAATATTGTAGTAAACCTGTAGTCAACTTTTATTTGAATTTTTTATTAGAAAAAAATCTAAAGCTAAATGCTCATAAAACAATTTAATCTTTAAAATATCTCCAATGCAAACACTTCAGTAAATAAGATATGTGGCTAGAGTTAAGCACAACAAAATTCACCCAACATTTTTAGTAAATATAAAAATTGGAATCTAAATCAAAATGTAATGCCATTATCTATGTGTCTTAACAGCTAAAAGAAACAACTTGGACAGTAGCAAATCACAAATAATGGAGAAACACAGTTTTATCATTGTTCCTGTGCATTACCAATGATGCCACTACTTTATAAAATAGTTGTACATTTGGTGTGGAAGAGAAACATATACCACTTGACTCAGTGGAAGAGAATATATAAATTATGGCATACTCACCTAATAAAATGCTACCTTAAAGCCAAAGGACCAAAGTATATAATTATGTATATACATGTACATAATTATAAATGATATCTCTTGTCAAGTGAAATAAGTGAATGTCTCCATGTATCATTATGATTAATGACTGCATTGACATGGCATATTGGAGAATATGTATCTATAATAATGAGACACATATGTATTTTTGCTGTATGTTGGGGAATTAGAATGATTGTAAAATAGGTACACAAGTTATTGAAATATTGTTTAGAGTCTTGTTGGCTCTATAAAGGGATAGGTCAATAGATATGATATGGAAGGCATGGCCTACTGGAGCAAAATCTTACACATATTATCAGGTCCCTAAGATAGAATATTTTATGACTCCTGTTTAGAGTATGTGGAATCAATATATTTTAGAAAATATAATCATATTATTTTCCCTACTTTCAAACCCCTCTGACTTATTATGAAAATGAATGCCCTTATTGGAAGAACTCACAAAACCTCCTCACTCTCTCACTGGTTATCTATCATCTATCTATCTATCTATCTATCTATCTATCTATCTATCTATCTATGTATCTACTATCCATATCTTCAATCTATCATCTATCTACCTATTTACTATCTATATCTATCATCTATAATATATGAAATATTTAGTCCACTGCCTTATATATAATATCAGCCTATCTCCATTGCAGAATATTTTTAGCAAGTATCTTCAAGTATTACAATACTATTTTAGCATAAACATTCCATGAAACATTACTAAAATTTTTGGGAAATATACATAGATCACGAGACTATAAACTGTACACCCCCTATAAAAACCAGTGTGGTATTTCCTCAAAATGAAAAAATAAACTACACATAACACACAAACATACACACAGATACATGAATATTTACATACATCTACTATGATATCTCAGTATTTGTTCCAAAGACAATTAAAAATGGAAATAGAACAACTATAAGCAAACTGTTATCCTAATGTATAACTGTGGAGAAGAACACCAGTTTAAACTCCTGAGACCACAGAAGAATTCCCAAGACTGAGCTTTACTTTGTAACATCCCGAACTATGTCTATACATGAAATGAAAGCAAAAGTTTCAAAATCAAGGAGTCCTAGTTTCCCATAGGCACTGGTAATCTTCATATTCTCTGCACAGTATGAACATACAGGCATACAGTGATGTATGCATGGTTATAAACAATATTTTTCTGTTGTTAATGTACTTTACTTATTTATTAGAATTTCATAATATATACAATATACAATGTTTATTTTATAAGACCCTCCCCCAGATTACTACCTTCAACTTCATCTTAGACCTTTCTCAATTTTGTCTCCCTTTCAACTTCATGTCCTCTTTTTGGGGGGGCCATTGAACCTAGTTAATGCTTTTTATTTCCTTTCCATTTTATTGAAAATAGATTTTTTTCTCACATATTATATCCTGATTATGGTTTTGTTCCATCTATTATATATACTATGGCATATAAACTATTTTTAAAAATAGAAGTATCAGTAAATTATAGTTTTGAGACAGCCTAGTGTATTTTTCTTCAATTTAGAATACTGCCTGAGTAAAAGTGCTATCATTAATTTAACCCAAAGGATGGTGAATCTAACAATCATCCAGATGAATTAAACACATCTACTTTTCCCATAAGCTTTTATTCTGTTATTCCAGGCATTCTGATAATGCTTTTAAAATTATTTGATACTATCAATCACTGCATGAATGGTACACACCTTTAATCCCATCACTCAGGAGGCAGAGATAGGTAAATTTTTGAGTCAAAGGCTAGCCTCATCTTATGTAGAGAGTTCCAGACTATCCAGTGTTACACAGAGTGACCCTGTCACACATAAAACAGGTATAGTAATGGTTCAGTGGCTAAAGTGTTTGCCTTGTAGGGGTCAGGAATGAAGTTCTGATCCCCAGTGGGTTTCTACTGTTGTGAAGAGAAACCATGACAATAGCAGCTCTTAAAAGGAAAACATTTCATTGAGGTGGCCCACTGTAGTTCAGAGGTTCAGTCCACTATTGTCATGGTGGGTGGTCGCATACAGGCAGGCAGGCATAGTGCTGGAGTAGTATCTCAGAGTGCCATGTCTTGCAGGCAACAGGAAGTGGTCTGAAATACTGAACAGTATCTTGAGCATATATGAAACATCAAAGCCCACCTCCACACTGTCATACTTTCTCCATCAAGACCATGCCCTCTCCACAAGGCCTCACCACCCAGTAGTCCCACTCCATTTATAGGCTATTTTCTTTCAAACCACCATATTCAACTTCCTGACTCCCAAAGACTTCTTGTCGTATCATCATGCAAAACTGTATTCAGTCCAACTTCAAAAGTCCCCATAGTCTATCATAGTCTCAGCAATGTTTAAAAGCCCAAAGCTCAAAGGCTCTGCTAAGATCCATGCAATCTCTTAACCGTAATCTCCTATAAAATCAAAATTTAAAAAAAAGATTACATATTTCCAACATAATAGGACAAGATTTACATTACCATTCCAAAACACAGGGAAGGAAGTATAGCAAGGAAATACTGGACAAAAGCAAGACCAACAATCATCTGGACAAACTCCAAACTCTGTATCTCCATGTCTGATGTCAATATGCTTTTCACATCTCCAATTCTTTTCACCTTTGTTGACTGTAACACACTTCTTTCTCTTGGGATATTTCCATTCCCTGTTAGCAACTTTATTACGCAGGTATCCCATGAATCTGCCATCTCTAACATCTTTGAAGCCTCAAATCAATCCAGGCTTCTCCTTAAGAGCTTTACACAATGGCCTCTTTACGCCACCATTTGGGGATACTCCGGACACATGCCTGTTCTCAGTGGCTTTCCTTAGATGCAGAGGCAAATTCCATAGTCCCTTTCTTCTGTCCTTAAAGCCAGAACCACATGGCCAAAGATGCCACGTTCTCTTGCTTACTGGAGCTGGAAGTTGGCCCTCTTGTTTAATTACATCTTGCCAACTTCCTGTTTTCCATGGTTTCCTTCACTGTCTAAGCTTGGCTGTCCAGGAACTTGCTCTGTGGAGCAGGCTGGTCTCAAACTCAGAGATCTGCCAGCTTCTGACTTTGGATTGCTGGGATTAAAAACAAGAACCACCACACTCAGATTTAATCTTTTCTCTATTTCCTTTTAACAAATTGAAAACTTAGCTGGGTTGGTTCGTACCTGAGGTCACCAGTCCCTTTAATCCATTTCTTAATCTGTTTATCTCCTTGAACACTGGATTTAGTACCATTCTTACTTCCTGGTGCTCCTTTTTCTCTTCAGCTTGTTCCTTTTCTTTATAAATCTTTTTTTTCCCACCACTTTTCATTATAAATCTTTATAAACATGAACACTAGTAAGCACACAGGATCTACACTAGGCTGTTTTTATATTTCCTCTGCAAAAGGAATTAGTCTATATTGCTTTGCTTTTGCTTCAGGCAGACTCTTAGGACAAGGGCAAAAAGTAGCCAATTTCTTCACCAAAATATCATAAGAAAGTTCTCTAAGCAACATGCTAAAATTCTTCTCCTCTGAAACCTTTTGAGGCAGTCCTCCACAGTTCAAATCATCTCAGTACCATTGTCTTCCATGCTCCTAATAGTATGGTCCATTAAGCTCTTCTGAAAGCATTCCACTGCTTTCCTAACCCAAAGTACCAAAGTCCAAGTTCTTCCAACAAAAATCTGGCCAGGGCTATCACATCAATACTACAGTCCCTGGTACTAACTTCTATCTTAGTTACAGTTTCTATTGCTATGAAGAGACATAATGACCACAGAAACTCTTGTAAAGGGAAATAATTTATTGAAGTGGCTCCCTTACAGTTCATAGGTTCAGCCTATTATCATCATGGTGGGACATGGTGGTGTGCAGGCAGACATGGTGCTGGAGAAGTAGCTTAGAGTCATATATTGGAGAGCATATATACCTCAAAGCCCGCCTCCACAGTGACACCTTTTCCCTCAAGACCACACTTACGTCACAAGGCCACATCTCTTAATAGTGCCACTCCCTTTCAGGGACTATTTTCTTTCAAACCACCATATCCAACATCCATTTAAAACATGGTTGAGTATGTAAGCCAGTTTATAATCCCAGCCTTTATGATCCAGGTACAGGGGTGGTTTGGCTGAGTTGTCCCTTGGGAAATTGAGATAGAAACACTAGAAGAATCAACCAGTTTCTACAAGAAGTCATGTTCAAGTAAGTTAAGTAATCAGCTGAGGAAGACATTTGTAAATATGCAATATATAATCAACAGATAAGCATGCATACAACTGCACATGTAAGTATCCTCATACATGTGAACACATGTATACATACACATGCCAAACATATATACACACAAACGCCTTTTATTAAGTATTATAAGGTCACATAGAAAAATTCTAGGAAGGATTGCATTGGTAGATTAACTATGTTTCCATGAGGTTGGGTTGAGATTAATTGACTATTGTGTAAGCTTAACATTGCTTTTAGAACTTTTGTGGGAGTCTTATCTGTGAGTATTAAAATTATCCTAAAGTTTTAATTAAAAATATTGGAAGTGAAAGTGATTTTTGCATTTTCTATTTATTTTGGGTTTCTTCCCAGCTAATAGATATATGAAGTCATTCGCACATTGTATTCGTAACTCAAAAATGATGTTTGGAAATAAGTTTTCCATATAGCCTAACTATGTAATTTTAATGATAAGTGCTAAACAAAGATGTTCTGTTTACTTATTATTTATATATGACAAATATAAATTTACAAACAGTACCTAAAGAGGTTAGAATCTACTCTAATATGCTGGGACTCTTTGGTGATTAAGAAACAACTTTTCCCTCACTTCGGCTCATGAACAGTCCTCCTCTCCACTGCCACTCTCTCTTGACTTCATATTTAAGTTCTTTAATAAAACTTACAAAATCTTAAAAAAAAAGAAAGAAAAGAAACATTTTAATGATTCATCCAGGCAGATGCAGGGCATTCAGGACTAATGGTAAGACCATGCTGCATATGTTGCCCTCATCCAACAAGTCAGCAATCTCCATTCACTAATACTAACACAAAACCAGCCTTTAGTTATGAACTCCTCAGCTTATCTTCTCTCATTATTATATATTATTCTGACATTATATGAGAATCACTCAGGTAGGACACCAGGATGTTTCCTTCATTAATAAGCATGATATGAAGAGGTCCAAACAATTACAGAATGGAAATTTCTTTATGATATAACTTGGGCAGCAATGACACATTTTATGCCATCAAATAGCCCAAAAATTAAAAAAAAAAGATGAGAACTATTATTTGCCTACTTCTGGAAATACTCTTCAATCAGCTAGTATTTTATGACATTATGAAATATTAGTGTGTGTGTGTGTGTGTGTGTGTGTGTGTGTGTGTGTGTGTGTGTGTGCTGAGTATCTGAGTTCACTATATGGAATGAATTGACACCATACACATCCTTCACTTGCAGAATTTCTAAAATTCTATTCTAACCAATGAACTTAGATTTTATGGGCTGAATCTTTCTCATAAAAAGACTGAATCAGGAAAACTTTTCCTTCTTGGGGTTTTAATAAAAAAGCCTATAAAGAATTAAAAAAAAGTGTAGAGTTTTGATTGAGTTTTAGGAATATTTGAACATTTGCAATGATTTGATAAATTGCTATTTTAGGAATACATTATTGAGGATATTGAAAAGGTCACAGGAAGAGCAATTAAAGACAATTTCAAGTGAATCAGATTAGCTCAAGAAACTGCACTTATTTCTTCTCACGTTAACTCTCAATAAGTGTGCATGTAGAGTGTGTGTGCATGTATGTATGTGTGCATGTGTGCATGTGTGCATGTGTTTTCAGTCTACACTGATTGGCTATAAATTAAGTTGGATCACTTCCAAGTGTATAGAAGTCTTAACACTAGTGATATATGAATGTGACCTCTTTCGAATCATCATCTTTGTGGGTGTAATAATTATAAAATGAAATCATAGTAGACTAAGGAGAGCTCTAAATCAATGATGAGTAAACACACAGAGAGAAAGAATGTCATTTAAAGAATCCAGCCAGGTGTGAAAAAAATAAAGGAACACAAACAAACATTCATCAAAGATTAATAGTATCACCAGAAAATGGGGAGAAAGATGACATTTCAGAGGCTTTGAGGAGAGCATGGCCTCATAAATTACTTGGTACCTAATCCCTACAATTAGGTAACCAAATTTTACTATTGTTTTAAGTCACCCAAAATTGTGACAATTTTTACAAAAGCCCAAGAAAATTAATATGAAGTACATGATTTCTAAAACTGAAGTAAAATAACTTAATCTTCTATACTATAGAATCAATAGTCTCCAAGATAGGGAAAGAGAAAGCAAGAACATCTCTGACATTTAACTTAAGTTCAGGCTGTTCAAATTTTATGAAGCTTGTTCAGTGGCAAAAATTATAAGTGCACAAAAGAGAATGCCTTTTGGCACTACCTGAAAATTACAGTTCCCTCAAATGCATATTATACTAATGGAGGATGAAATGCAGAATGATACACTGTAAATTCTGTATTGACAAACACAATTATTAAGCAACATAATATAACACAGATGCGGATGATAAATTACAGTCTTCCTTTCCTTGAAAGGGCATCTTCTGCTTCTGGCTTTTGGATATAGTTGAATATTAGTTTTGATTTTCTTTAATTCAATTATCTCCCAAAGACACATTTTGCAGAGATGGGGAAATTCCTGTCTGAAATCATGTACTTTTAAGTAACTACAGCTAGGTAACCAAGAGGCTCATTGTTACTGGTGAGTGATTAGAGCTTAATCAATTACAGCAAATGCTCCTGAGTTAAGTTTATGTTTGTTTGTGGAAATATCCACACATGCACATAAGCTTAGCTGAACCTCCTTATTATTTGATTTAACAAGAGGCTCGTGAATAAATTCAGGTTTCTTCTGAACACTTACACTAATTATTATTTATTTTAATTCATTAACAGATATCTCATTGAAAAGGGTCTTTGGATTATGTGTTATTTTACTTTTTCCTTTCTTTTTAAACATTATATTGTTTCAACTATAGTTTAAGGAGCTTCACTTTGCCCAAGAGCTGCAAGAAAGGGCAGGCACTCACGGTGAATTAGTCTGCTATTCCCAGGTACTAGATTCTAATTTAGGGTAATTAAAAATATTTCCTCTTTCAAAAAAATGTCTATGGGCCTATGCCCACATAATCTTCCAATCTGTGATATCCTCAGAATCGTATTTTTATTATGTTCAAAATTTTGTGCTTTCATATATATATATATATATATATATATATATATATATATATATATGAAAATAGTTCTTAAATGAAAACTATAAAGCACCATAGAGGAAAACACAAATGTTTAGGAATTACAAATGTAATTAAATCTTTAATTTAATATGAAATTCTGAAAGCAGAGAAAAGGGCAAAGAAAGGATAGATTACCCAGCTACAAAGAGATGAAACAAATTGTCATAGGAAAGAATAAATTTCCCTCTGTCATCTTTCTGCTTTTAAAAAATACCATTTTTCCTGAATTGTAACGGTAGTCAGATCAAATTGTATGATGCATCAGGTCATGGTTTCATTCAAATTTTGTATTTTCTGTTATTATGGAAGTAGGTTCCCATCCTTATTGTACAGGTATATCTTAAGAAAAATGTGCAACAAAATATAAATGTAAAGGAAACTGCCCACCCACCATGCTAAATTAGCATAAAATAGCACAGAGTTATGCTTAGAAAAATTTCCCTCAAGAAACATATAGAAATAGAATTTCATATGAATTCATCTACACAATTATGCACTATCCTTCATCAGCTTTACATAGAAGCTAAATTCAGCATGAACATTCATGCAAAATGAAAGCTTTTCACACACTGCTGTTCTTTTGCATTTTTTAGCTACACTATAATTAAGTGTTCTTCACAATTTGTGTCTATAAAGGTGTGTGTGTGTGTGTGTGTGTGTGGGTGTGTTGTTGTTGTTGTTGTTGTTGTTGTGATTATTTGAAAAGAATCATGGAAGAGTAAAACTCAGGAATTAAGCAGTGAAAATATAGTTTCTCATCTTCTTGACATGTCTTGATACATTGTTGACTCCATTCATGCTTTCATAACCATAAGGCATAGTTTTGCCCTCTTACCAGAAAATAAGAATTATTGAAGACCTTGTTACCCAGAACCATCTACTCACTAAGAGCCTATGGACCTTATTAAATGTGACCTACCATGAACTCTAAGATGAACCTTTCAGGATTAGAATCTCATAAATGATACATTTATTAGACTATAAAAGTTCAAGTCGATATTTATGTTCAGAGAGTGTCTTGTAGCTCCCAGAAAATTTATATTTCACCATTTCTTCTTACTTCATTGCAGAAAAAAATATCCTTGTAACTAGACGTTTTTTGTAGATCTATCTACTTCTATGAGTACCTTGGATGAACCCAAGGGAATGTTATAAAAAGTGATTATTCATGGTACATATTCATGAAAAAAATTGTGGGCAATTAAAATTCACTGTATATCTTTTTTTGTTTGTTTGTTTTTTCGAGACAGGGTTTCTCTGTGTAGCTTTGCGCCTTTCCTGGAACTCACTTGGTAGCCCAGGCTGGCCTCGAACTCACAGAGATCCACCTGGCTCTGCCTCCCGAGTGCTGGGATTAAAGGCATGCGCCACCACCGCCCGGCTAAAATTCACTGTATATCTTTTTAGGTTCACAGATGTTGGCTCTTTCTCTCTAACAAAATATATATTGGATTATGCATGTTTACAAAGTATCTAAGTGCGTGTTGCTTTAAAATACAGCGATAGTTAAAATTGAAGCATATAAATAATGTATAGAATGGCATATCTATATCTTTGAAATGCTAGTTTGCATTTTGGACAATATATTTACTTTATAGTACACTTCACAAAACTCCATAAAAAATATCTGGAGGCAAAGAAAAAGTATACAATCTAGTATTTAAATGACTTTTGCCATGCAGATGCCCATGAAATTCAAGGGACATCACAATAATCATATGACATACTTTAACTAATTTTCTTCTATTCTTTTTCTTAGCTTGAGACAGCAATATTTGTCCCATCTGCACTTGTAGAACTTATCGAGGACAACTCTACTATTATGAATATACTCCACAATCCATGCAACATTATGTAAATATAAACAATTTTTGTGATGTGTTGAAACAAAGCAAAAGATCAATCTAGAAAATTGACCTTGAATCTGAATTTAATGAATTATTAATGAGGTTCGGTTTCATCTATTCATCACAGGACTTCACAGTAAATACTTTGATCATATGCATTTGTAGAATTGACACAGATATGATGTTGAAAGTAATCTCTCTTGCAACAACTCAATAATGTCTGAGGTGATAACATTATATAGAAATCAATGAATACATTTCTTTTTGGAGTATGAGATTATTGGAGCAGTCCTCTTTCCTCTGTATATTTAACTTAGTAAAAGATTTAATATGTGGGAATGCTAATGAAATGAACTGATTTATCCCTCAGACAAACATTCTACACAGAATCATCATCACCTTTGAAAGCTGCTCCATTGCAGTGAAAATCTGGGCTTACACAACACTCAAACAATATTTCTATCTCTGTGATTACACTCTCTAATGATCCACTGACAGTGAGACTTAACAAGTCAAACTGACCTCTTTGTATGTTTATTGGTCAGAATGTATATAATTGGAAAATATTTCAATACTCTTTTGAGGATTTTCATGAAGGCCTTTTCATTTTTATTTTCATGAAAATATTTTTAAGGAAGGAATCATTAGTTCCTTAATTAATAGCGCAAGACAAAAGGAAATAATTACTGCTATGACAAGCTGGTCATTAGCAATAGAATAACATCCTCCACTATCTTATGGGGAACACTCTGAGTTAATGGGTTATGACATAACCAATATTGTTTATAAAAATAATTAGGTGGCAAAATACATTAATTATTTGATTGTCATATCATAAAGTGGTAGTTATGTGGAGGAAATGGTGTGGCTTACTTTCTACTCATTTAAGGTATGTACCAAATACACCTTGTAAATTATATATTTTTTTCTAAACACTGAAAATATTAATGTGACAACAATTAAAGTATACCTCAATTAGGTAAATGTTTACAGAACAGTTCCCTTGCAATGCCCCTGTAATTTCAACTAGTTCAGCCTAATCAAACAATTGTATTCAAACAGAAAATTTTTGAATAAGTAAATGTACTTATATATAATGAATGAAAGCTATCAGATAACAGATGTTTATTACTAACCAAATGTATAAAATAAATTTAACAAAATGTTGCACTAATTATCAGGCCCTAAGAGAAGGAATATTTAGTTTGAGACAAAACAGAAGCTATAAAACATCCTGTCTTTACCACCAATACCTTTTTCCTTTTTTTTTGGAGCTGAGGACCGAACCCAGGGCCTTGTGCTTGCTAGGCAAGCGCTCTACCACTGAGCTAAATTCCCAACCCCTACCACCAATACCTTAAGCATTTGTTGACTCTATTAATTTTCCTCATTAATATTCTTTCTTTAGATTAGTATTCTCAGCCAACAATTCATTTTTTAATTAAAAAAATAGAAAAAATATTTTAAGACAAATTTCAACAACATTTAGATACCTATAAATGTTCCAACAAAGTATGCATTTTAAGGCAATACACACACACACACACACACACACACACACACACACACATATATGTATATGATGCATATTGGAAAATTTTGAGTAATTTCAACAGGATTGCTTGATTTTTTTTGTGTGTTCAACAATAAAATTTGTCTTTATTTTAATAATGTCTGCCATGTTAATTTTTTGGATGTGTGCTAATTGCAGCTAGTAAAGGCTTTAAAAGTGAGAAGGTGGAAAAGTGGTATAAAGAAATGTTTTAAGAAATATAAAGCCTGCAGGAGAAAATTATATTATCAAAAGCAACATGCATACTGGTAAAGTAAAAATGAAAAAGAATGCTGTGAATATGAGTTTAATTTATCAAAGTTAACAGCTATTTTTGGAAATATAGACTTTTGTCCTAACATGTATAAATTACAGTTAAAAATAATACTCACAAGAAAATAACGTTTGGAATGATACATTTTGATAGCTTGATTAACTATCTTTTATTTGTAAAGGAGAAAGCTAGAAGTATCAAGACATTATTATGGAACTAATCACACCATTGAATGCTTTCTCCAGGTTTCTTATTGAACCTGGCATCAAATTTGAGTCTCAAATATAAACAGGCAAATACACTAAGATCTTCTGTGATTCTTCATGCAAGATTCATAGCCAGTATTCCAACAATTTCATGCTGTCTTTATTTGCTCCTTTTTCCTGCCTTGGTCAGTCAACAGACTAAGTGTCTAGTGCTCAGAGCATCACTCTGGACTTTCCATGAGGCTATTCGTGTACAACAGAAGTTGCTGCTTTGTGATACAGCAAACTTGGAAGCACTTGGCCCTGTTAAACATGACCTATATGAATCATTAATGGCACGGGAGAGAGCTCCTGCTAAGAGAATAAATGATCTGTTTTCTGCTGAGTGGGAAGCCCTGACTTTCGGTCACAGTCAAGGTGATAGGATTAAGCATTAAGCAAGGTCACTGCAACAGGAGACTGTTTAGAATTTCCAGAAGGAGGCTTACTTCCTCTATTTTTTCAATAATTCTAAAGGTCAATGCCAGGAGAGCTACCAGCATCTGAAAATGTTAATAAAATTGCTTTGGTACAGCACATCATTTGAGGCTACTTGGGATGAAGGGCAAACAACCAAATCGTTTGTTTTGGTGTTCATTTCAAACCTATTAATAAGATGACACCTTCAAATTTAACTGAAATGTTTTAAAGCACCATACTCAACTTAACGTATCATGTGTCATTAAGGAAAAAAAAATACTGAAAATGCCTTAAGCAAATGTTGAAGTCTTAACACAGCTGAACTCCATCCAACATGTTGCTGGTAGCTTAAGGCACTTTTCAGTTTCCTCAGATTTTCTCACCTTTAAACATGTCCTCATATCTTAAAGCTATCTACAATACATACCTCTGGTTTTTAAAGAATTCTTAACAATTGTTATAGAGTAAAGATCATTTTTGCTCTGATACAGTACTAAATTTTTTATATACCTCTTGTCATTTTTATTGATTTATGAAGGAATTCTGCTGCATGCATTTATCTTCCAGGTTAGTACATTGCCTTTATCTCAGCACAGCATTGGAAGGGTTAGAAGAGAGGGAATGTGGGATGGATTGCAGGGAAATAGTGATGTAATTATATTTTAATTATAAAAATTATTAAAAAGTGAACCTGTTGTAGAAGCATGTTTGCAAAGACACATGTAGACCTAGTTAACGATGGTCAACTTCTTCTGATAAACTGATAATGAAGAGTCAGTGAAGGAACCTACATAAACCATGAACAGATTTAACTAGGTCTCCGTGTGCCTCTGAAAATGTGCTGCTGTAACACATTTATTTTTGAATTAATTTTTATAATTAAAATAAAATTGCATCACTTTCTTGCTCCAATCCACCGCACATCCCCTCTCTCCAACTCCTTCAATGCTTTGCCCCATTCCATCTTAAATTGTTGGCCTCTTTTTTCTTGATTATTTTACACACACACACACACACACACACACACACACACATAAACACACAAATATAAATACAACTTGCTGAATACTTGTAGTATGCATATGTGTATACGATTTTAGGGCTGACTACTTTGTATTGTATAAACATTTAGGAGTCTCATCTCGTGGAGAGGCTAATTTTTCCCTCTTAGCACTCATTATTTGCCTGTAGTGCCTTGTCTAGGCTGTTGGCCTCTTGAGATTCCTCCCTTCCATGCCAGTTTATGTATTAATATTTCATTTTTCAGGTAGTGTTTAAGCTGAAATATTGTTGTAGTATCATAGATGTGGCTTCTCTCATTTTTAGGAAACACAGTCTTACGGCAGACTTCTCTACATTGTGATGTGTTGTGCTTTTCAGTAATGGTTTCCCTTTTCTATCAAGAGAAGCCTGTTTGATTAGGGTTGAGTTAGAACTAAGGTCATAAAAACAACTGACAACAAATGCTGAAGAGGATGTGGGGAGAGGGGCAGCAGGGGATAGTATTTCACTGCTGGTGGAAATGCAGACTTGTGCAGCTACTCAAAGAGCTAAAAGTACATCCATCATACAACCCAGTTATCCCACTCATTGGCTCAAAGGACTTGACATCTTATTCCACATATACTAGCTCAGTAATACTCATTTCTACTCTATTCACAGTAGCTAAGGAATAGAAGCATCATTCATGTCCTTCCATGTATGGATGGATATTGAAAACATGGTAAATATACACAATGAAATGTTGTTCAACTGTAAAGAAAAATGAAATAATGCATTTGTGGGTAAGGTGATGGAATTAGGAAATATTATATTGTGTGAGTTAACACGGAGTCAGAAAAAAGAAACAATGCATGTTCTCTCACTTCTGTAGTTCCTAGCTTCAAATTTTCAGATGTGAGTATATAATCTGGACTAACACAGAAACCAAAAATATAAAATAATGCCATAATGGGAGACACTATGTGGGGACAATAGGACAGAAACGGAACAGACTTACTTTTATGTATCACATATTCTAGCAGTCATGATTCAATCATAAAAGAACTCAAAGTGGGTATTTTACATGGACAAAAAGTCACAAATAAAAGCAAAGGGGATTTTAAATCTCATACAGAGAGAGTACTGGATGAAAGTAAACAGGAACAGAAGTCATGGCAGCAGATGCCTGGAGTCCTATATGAGACCTGAAGCTGATGCTCAAATCTCTGTGCTGAGTTACTTGTTGGTTACTGTTGGATAGAGCTTAAGATAGTGATCATGTTAACACTGCAACCTGCAGAAAGCTGAGCTCTGCACTCACGACCTTTGCTGGAGCACATTTGATAGGAGCAGAGAAAAACATAAAAAGTACCTGGGGTATCCACGAATTCTTCCTTCTCTCTTGCATATATAATGTCATTATCATCATGAAGGACTGGAAAAGTTTGCAAAATCATCATTTCTATCATTTCTAAGACCAGAAGGATAGATTTGATCTGAAAGACAATGAGTACTAATAACCTAGTGATTTTCAGGGAATTTTAGTCTACTAGATGATGAAAATGTCCACTTAAAATTCCACTGGTCTTTCTGAAGCCCATTTAACTTCCAGGTCATGTTACTAAATGTAACTTTGAATGGAAGCACATTTTAATAGTAGTTAAAATTGGTATCATGATAGGAAGGATTTTTTTTCACAGCATATTGATAGTGTTGAATGTATATTCTTATGCGGGGAACTGATTTCAATTTGTTTACTTTACCTGGATAAAAACCTGATGTGCATGGTAAAATCCAAGGTCTAGTATGTCCTTGGATGTTTCTTCTCCTTTGACAACATCAAAAATAAAACACATATTTTTTTCCATGTTTTAACTTCTACTCTCCAAGAACCTAGAAATGTAAAATGATAAATTAAAATATTCCCTCTTCTAGCCTGCCCTTAACATTTTTTGCTTGAGTTCCTGCGTGATTCAACTTCTCTTTGACATTTTAAAATGCAGCGTGAAGAAAATGCTTATGAAAACCTTTGTTCATGAAAAGAAACAGGAGAACTGTTTCTTTCTTCTCCTCCTGACTCCATTGCTGCTCTTCTGGTTTCCTTATATAACATAAGATAGGTAGCATGCTAAAAGGCCCTTTGCAAACTCACCATAATTATTTGATATTTTAAAATAAAACCAGTATTTTTAATTTTTAAGTCCTACTAGTTATTCGGCATAATAATTATGTGATAAGAAAACATGCACATAAAATTTTAGCTCTTTTTTATCTTTTTCTCTTTTTTACAAAGTTTACAGAAGATTAATAATACATTGTACAAGTATTTTCTTTATTTTTGCTTTTTTATTGATTAATTTTGAATTTCACATAATGTGCCCTGATCACTCTTAATCCCACTCCTCCCCTTGTGGCCTTCTCTCCCCCTGACCAAAAAACAAGATTTTTATAAAAAGTGCGATTTGTGTTGTCTATACGTCAAACTCCTAGTGGCCAGCCCCTTAAAGAAAAGTGAATCCTTGCCATACACACCTGCATGCCTGCCTGTAATCATCTATTGTAGAGAGCTACATTTCAGCATCCTAATTGCAAGGATTAAGAGTTCTCTTCAATGGCTTCCTGTCTAGGTTGTTACTATTTTTTTCAAGGGGGTAAGGGTAGGGATTGTCACCAAACACTTCTCTGCCTCTCTTTTTCATCTGTGAGTCTGAAGCCACCGATTCCACTGCAGAAGATGCTTTCCTGTCCTTTGTAGTCAGCATGGACACAGTTCATGGACTGCCACACGGTTTTGGCAGCAGCATGGACCACGGACACTCTTCAGCTCCTGATAACCATTCTTCCTGACTGGTTACCTTCCTGTTTTCAGGGCTTTATTTTGTGAAGGTAGCCACAGGTGCTGTGTGTTCTTGATCATGATGCCCATGTCATAGCAGAAAAGAACATTTCAGAGTTTTCCCTTATCCTCCTGTTCTCCTACATAAAAAAAAAAAAAACAATAACAACAACAACAAAAAAAAAAAACAACTTCTTGGACCAAAGCTGAAAATAGAACTACTCTAAGGATGTGGATATTTAAACTCTAACTTCTATTTAACAGCTTCTACTCCAGGACTTGTGACCTTTCCAGTCACAGACCATTGAGCATGATTATAGTACCAGTTAGGTATTCTTCACCATGGAACAACAAGGCAATTGAAAATGGTGTGTTATCCCAAACAGAGTGACACCAGTGTTTTACCAAACAACCTGTATAGCTCATTAAAGGAGCTATGAGTGCTTGACAGTGCGGATGAAGCTTCTATCTCAGTTCGGGAATTGCTTCCTTGTGTCTAGTTTTCAGATGTGGTGGCTTCAGTGATAATGTATTATAATCGAGTCCTGGTGGACAGTCAGTGAGAACAACAACAGCTTATGTTGAAAGAGTCTTTATGGGCTCCCTGTACATCAACTCACAAGAAGGTTTCTGGTATAAAATCATGTGGCTTCTGAAGGCAGTGTTATTCATCCATGCATTTTGGTTCCATACTACCTTTTTCTTAAAAATGTATTTTTTAGTGAACTTATAAACAAATGGAATTCTCTTTGACTTCTCCAGCCATACCTTGGTTTGATATTCCCCCTACTACATTTCCATTTAAATATTTCTATCTCTAGTATTCCTCTAATTCCACTCTCTTCTCTTTTAAATTATTCTACTCTTAGCAATATATCCCAACCACAACTTCCACTTTCAAAACTGTGAAATTTAAGAACCTATTTATTATAAGGTAATTGCATATAAGTTTAAGATAACTGAATAGGAGCTATGATACTTTAATGTTATATAATGGCTAAGTTTTCCATTTCTAGAAATATATTCTTTAAAATTATTGAATGTGTTGACATCTGTGTGTGATGGCATAATGAAATCAATTAGATTACATGCTAACATAAAAAATTAATTTACAATGCGAAAGTTAAAAAAATTAAATTCTAAAATTTACCATTGAATTTTTAAAATATTATCTTTAAAATTTCTGTGGTTTTATCTTGTATAAAAATAAAACTATTACTGCTCAATAATGACTATTTAAATTATCTTAATGAGCAAAAATGACAACCTGTGTGTGAAACCAAAGCTACAGAGCAGTTTATCAAAATTTCTTCATGTAATCAAAACAAATAACTGATATAATAGATGACATACTCCAAAACATAGTATGAACAATAATTCCACATTTAAAGCCATGCCCTTTTCTAATTATTGTCTCTAAAAATATAGTTTAATGACTTAACTTTGTAGTTTGTGTAAATGAGTGTATTTTTGAGAAGCTACCTCAGGAGATGTCTTTCTGTTTATCCTTTGTGTATAATGGTAGCAAAAACTGGTCTGCGTTGTGACAAATTTGAGCTGTGGGTTCCATATGAATCAATCTTTGCTGGTACATATATAGCTTTGGAAATGGTTATATATATACCTCCCTCCCCATCACTTCCTCTTCTCTTTTTCCACCCCACCCATAAATCTGAATCTGTACTCCCGGACCAAAAAGCATTCTGAATTGGGCAAAGCAGTAAAGAGAAAAGGTAAATGTTGCCAGTCTGGATACTAAGTATGTTAGCAAGGCAAAAAGGTTTAACAACTATGTAAGCAATGAAAAACAAAACAAAACAAAACAAACAAACAAACAAAAAAAACAAGCAAACTGAAGAATGTAATGAGAAAAAGGCTCCTATATGGGCCGTTTTTGGAGGAGAGCACGAAATTGCTCTCACTGTGTCCAAATAAATGCTCCACCAGTGACTTGTATGTACTTTATGAACTTACTGACTTTAAAAATTAAAAGATGAGAGGACAGGACAACCAAGTGAGGTGACAGTGATGGATACAGATTAGGGGGAACATCTTGAGAGAGAAAATGACAATATGGTAATATTAAACCCATTCTAAACAGAACAGAACCGAATGAATCTGGTTAAAGCAGGAGTTCTTCACCTAGTGGGGAAGTGGCCTATAGAAACTGTGTGACTACAGAGGAAAAGGCCAAGATCAAAGCAATTAGATGAATCATAACAAAGGGAGAATACAAAGGTGTTCTGAGTGGAGAGCAGCTCATCAGTGATGTGATAATCTGAAAAGGGGGAATGCTTCCCAGAAATAGAGTTTTAAGTCGAGCCACAGAATTATCTAATACATTATTTTCCTGAACTAAGTGTTTCAGAACAATTTTTCCCAAGAAATAACTGAATGATATAACTGAATTGTTGAATTAAGTATTGTCTGGTATACGGGGAAGAACAGAAAGAAAAGTACAAGGAGGAAATGTCAGCATGTCTCAGCTTTATTCACAAAAGTGACCAGTGAAGGAAGTTAATAGCTTTTCCAACTCAGGCTTCTAAAGAAAGAAGAGGTAACTTGCCATTCATATACAAACCAGTATTAACATTAAATAAAACAGAAGACCTAGTTTGGTAGGATCTTCCAGGAAAATACATGTAAAGAAAAAATGGATTAAAATGTTAATTTTTATTATGACAATAAAACAATGAATAGAGATGTCCTATTTCTATGTCCCAAGGGGGAAAAAAATTAGTCAAACAAATACAAGTAAAACTAAACAACCATGTTAATAAAATTCAAGTGAAATGCAAAATCAATGCATATCAAAATTGTAAACTGTGAGAGAAGTGGCTAAATTATGTAGATATTAAGGTGAACCAAAACAGAGAGCAGACCTGAAGAGTCTCAGCAGAGACATAAATTCTTAAATTTGGATTAATCATACTTACTTTCAAACACATGTGAACGTTAGTTTGGGCCATTATTTCCTTATGGGAAAACTTAAGCTCAGATGTTCAGAAACCATAGACCCTTACACTAGATAACCAGGGAGTTGGTAGCGCAAAGAAGTCAACTGTAAAGCTGGGAACAACAGGCATTTCTGTCCTCCTTTTCCCATTCCTCATCTAAAAATGCCACCATATTTCTTCAACATGGATTGCTCTTTGCCTAAAGCAATTATTTTTGTGCTTTTTTAAAAAATCTTATTAGCATGGTTATGTTCATCACAAATTGGAATAATTGAAACTTTGGCCTCTCAATTTTGAAGTAACATTTCTGTGTGTGTGTGTGTGTGTGTGTGTGTGTGTGTGTAATCTCTTATGCCATCTCAAACAAGACTCCTCCATGTAATTTCTATTAAAGTGGATCCAACTTCTATGGCCTCTCTGGGCACTAGGCTTAAAAGAGGTGCATATACATATATGCAGACATGCACACATATACATAAATTACCATACTTTACATTACAAAAGAATGATTGTTGACAATGTGAATTCATGTAAATAACATTCAAGCTGGAGAACATTTACATTTGCTCTAGTTACCATTTTCTAATTCTTGTATTTCTCTCAAATGTCCAGACAATACAAAAGAATGATAACATCTATTTTTACTTCATAGACAGATTTAATGAAACTCATAGACTTAAAGATATTTTATTGTCATCATCGGATTTTAAAATTATTTCTTTTATATTTTTAGATTACAGTCAAATCAGTTTCCCTTTCCCTTTTATCCCTCTAAACTTTTCCATATTACTTTTCTGTTGCAGAATATTTGATCACACTGTGAACCCTGAGATTGTGTTTTTTGCTTGAAAAACTTGTTTCTAGTTGTGATGTGACTCAGCCTTAGCACACCCCTTTAATCTAAGAACTTTCTGTTTATTGTAAACAGGATTAAATAAAGTCAACCACAGGTCAAGAGGCAGAACAAGCAATCAGTTGACAGGAAGTGAACAAAAAAAGGATAGAGAGTAAGAGGGAGTCAAAATACAAATAGAGAGATGTTCAGGAAGTGGGAGGTAGGAACATTGAGTTGGAGGAGTCTTGTTTGAGATGGCATAAGAGTAAAGTCTCTTTTGGGATGTCTACATAGCAAAAGGAAAGCTGAGTGCTTTCTCTACCTCTCTAAGCTAGCAGGCTTTCACCTCAGCATTCAGCTCCTGAGTCTTCATTGGTAAAATCAATAGATTGAGATTGTGTTAAGAATCACATTTGTTGCTCAATATGGGGCACATGGATAGAGAAATCATGCCAGCTGTGGACAAACTGAAGAGTCATCAGATTTGGTAAGACACCTGGAAAGTCCTCAAGGAGAGTTAATAATATTAAGATAAATATTCTTTTCCATATGTAAGAATGAAAAATATCATAATACATGATGTTAGGACCCCGTGTAATGTTATTTTAGATGGCTTAAAAATAAAACCATAAAATAAAAATATAAATGACTTGACTATCATTGACATAATATCAATTATAATTACTATCAGTCTGATAATTCACTTTTTATCCTTAATAACCATAGTGGGTTTTATTTTTGTGTGACAAATTTAAAAAGTGAAGTGATAAGATACAAGCCTTAAAAAGACTTATAAATGAAAGTAAGAAAAATACTTAGACTCAGACACAGACAGAGGAATTTAGATAAGAACCTATCACATCACCACATGATGAAACTGAAGGGAGCAGCCCAAGGTTATTAGAAAACCAACCTTAGTTTATCCGGTTATTATACAAGAACTACTAGCAGATGATAGGAAACCCCAAGGTTATCAATAAGGTAAATTGATTCCTATATAAACATTAGATATGAGGAGATTTGAGGAAGCAGTAGTTTCATATGGTATGTCTTCATCCTGTATGAAGCAGATATTAAATTCAAGGACAAATCAGAGAAGAACTATCCTCCAAGACTGAAAAGATTTGGCAAGAGCAATACTGGAAGCTAGTCCTCAGTTACAATGGGGAGCATGGTGGAAACAGAAAGCGAGGGGCAGAGAACAACAAAATAGGGCTAGAAGTATTCAATATTAAATGGCTGAAGTTATGTGTACTCATGTTCTATTCATCTACATGTCTGTGTGCCAGTAATTTGTTGTTTTTATTACTAATGTTCTGAACTATATTTTGAGATTTGCAAAGGCAATTCCTCTATCACTGTACTTTTCTGCTCAAGATTATTTTGAATGTTTAGGGACTCTTGTAGTTACATATGAATTTTAGTATAACTTTTTTCTATATCTGAGAAGAATAAAATGGGTATTTTGATTGGGATTGCATAAAACCTGTAAATGGCATTTGGGAGAATGGTCATTTTCATAATACTAACCTTACCTGTCCATGATCATGGGCTGTGTTCCATTTTCTAAGCTATTTTATTCTTCACAGATTAATCACTTCCAAAATTGGGGTCCATTACATCCTTGATTAGGTTTTCTTCCTTGGTATTTTATTTTCTTTGAGTCTATTATGAATTGAATGGTGTATGTCTGTGATCTCTTTCTCTTTATGAACATTGATGGTACATAGAAAAATCCTTTGATTTTTGCAAGTTGATTCTGTATCTTGGTAAATTACTAAATGTATTTATCATTTCTAGAAGTTTTCTAGGAGAATTTTGGGGATCATTTGTCCATCTAGCAATAGTGGTAGTGTGACTTTTTCTTTCCCTATCTGTATCCCCTTAAATTTATTTTCTTTCTTTGTTGCTTCAACTGGTGTTTCAAGTGTAAATATTAAAAGGGATTACTGGATCCCTAGTTGGTAATGTTGGCCTTGGGTTTCTAATACATAGCTTTTACTCTATTGAGGTAAGATTCCTCTAGTCCTAGTCACTCTAGGACTTTTACTATGAAGAGGTGTTGGGAAACTTTTTTTCTGCATCTATTAAGATGATCATTGTTGTCCCTAGTATATGTGTAGAGCTGAAGCCTTGTAATCATGTCTCCTTTCTCATGTTGACTAAGAACTCGGTTGCTAAAGATAATGACATTTCTGTGACATTTGTCAAAAATAAACAGCAGCTACAGACACAAAATAGAATAATTCCTTAACATTTTAGTGTTTGAAAGGCCATTTTGAGAAAAGTAATAAAATAAATAAACTGAGCAGGTAATATTAAGAATATACATGTATATATACATATATACATGAAATAAAAATTAATGAACAAAGAGGACATAGATTTGTAAAATAGCAAGGAGAATTATATTGGAAGGGGCTGAGCTATGGATTTCACAGCTATATGTAGTGGTGGTAGATTCTCGAGAGAGTTTACATGGGCCCTTTTATTTAATCTCTTGCTGAATTTGAGCTTCATGCAATAAACAAAAGGTAAGTATAGTTCATACATGATTGTTAGAGTCATGATAATAGATTTCAAATCACAGAAATAACACTACAACAAATAGGTGCTCATTTTTTTCCAAAACATTTATAAGCCTATCCATGCAATTATTAGATCATTACTATAAATATAGTCAACAATTTCAGTAGCTGCCCTGAAAATGGAATACAGATTTTATAGAGTTAGATTGGGAAGGATTATTATACAAATAATCAGGACAAAAAAAAAAAAGAACAACAACTACATGGAAAGAACATTTTAAATGTAGCCATGTTATCATCAAATGAATAGTTCAATGTATAAAATACATATAGGAAATTGTTTCATACACAGAATGTCTATAGGAACTGTGACCATTGATATCCTCATACTGAATTTGGAAATCCTAAAATAGAAGAATCAAAGAGAAAGTCAAAAGATTTGTTCCAAAGTTTAAAGACACGATCGTTTAAATAAAAACTTACTGTAGTGGCTCAGCAGGTCTGAACTAGCAGCAAAATGAATTCCTAAATAAGAAGACAAATCCATAGAGAAGATTCTGTCTCAGAAAGAGAAAAATGAGAATGAAGAAGAAAGAAAACCCTCAGAGGCTTGTGTAATATCAGGGAGCTTACTGACATATTACAAATGGATTCACAGAAGGAGAGGGCAAGGAAGACAAAAACCAACTGAAGAAACATGACAAATATTCCCAATTTTGATGAACAACTTTCATTTGCATCAAAGCTAAATGAATTGGAAGAAAAATAAACACAAGAAACAAACTTACAAACCTCATGGACAACTTGTCATAAATGAGACATACAGACAGTTCTGTAAACATCGTAAGAGATAAAAAGATCTTTAATAAATTTTATGACAATAAATGCATTATGTACAAAAATCTAAACTACATATATGTATAAGGAAGCATAAATATACTAGACTTATATATAAGAAAGATATTTATAAAAATATGTACTTTGAGGTGATTTTTTTTAGTAATGGAGATTATTATTTTCTGTGAAGAGATAGATCATGGTGACTGAAAAACTATTAATTAGTACTTACTGTTCAACTGTTCTTCATTTCATCTCAATTTGCTTTGGCCCTGTGGAAACATTTATCCATTTTCCTTAGTGGTATTGGGTATAATTACGTACCTCTATGAATACCCAATTACATAACCACTCAAACTATCCAAAGAAATGAAAAGCAAATGTGTTTGTAAATATGGGAAGAACATGCATGACTGTAAGAAGTGTGCAACTGAGCCAGGCGGTGGTGGCACACGCCTTTAGTCCCAGCACTCGGGAGGCAGAGCCAGGTGAATCTCTGTGAGTTCGAGGCCAGCCTGGGCTACCAAGTGAGTCCCAGGAAAGGCACAAAGCTACACAGAGAAATGCTGTCTCAAAAAACCAAAAAAAAAGTGTGCAACTGGACTGAAACGGGATAATGTATAGTCATGGACTTTTACTGTTACCTGTGGTGTATATTTTTCATGGTAAAATGTTTCTGAATTAAGGTATCTGCCAAAAGTACCTGGGAGTTTCAAAACATGGAACTAGCCTTTAAACATAATATTTAGAAAATAGTTGCTTTCTTCCAAATGAAACAAAAATGCACCTATATTTAAAGACATCTGTGTTAGAAGATACCACATTTTAGCTTGAGAAAGTTCCCTTTCGGTACTACATACTCTCGTGTCCCTAAGGCATAAAATTGGAGAGACTGCTATATAGAATGAAAAATGGACAATTCTTAATCAATTTTTGAAAATTCAGTGGACACACAGAGGAAATTGCTTCTAAAGTTTCTTTAGGGTAAGTTCATTTCCATGAAAAGCAGAAGGAAGTACGCATTTGTTATATGTGCATATTTTGAACAATAACTTTTTAGGCTAGGAGACTGCCATAAAAGGAGAATTACAGCTATGACTCAAGATGTAAGTTTCTAAAACCAGATCCCAGTGAATTTAATGCCCATGGCAATAAAATGAAGTAATTTGTATACATATTGGTGAAATCTATGCATTCTAAGCAGTGAAAGGAGGCTAGCAGTTGAAATGTCTCATCTCCAGAATGTAAATTGAATCGATACCTAAATATTTGTTTGTCCAGGGAAAGAAAAATTGAGTATCTTCCACCCAATTGGACAATGTATACAAATTCATGAATACATTTTCCCATTACGTACTGTCGATTTTCTTAAGATGGTTTTAACTAGTTGAGGTAGAATAGTTAAATTTGAAATTATAGTCATTACTTAAAACTATGACAATCAGATTGGTACACAAGTAAACTATCTGAACGTGGTATTTCAACATTTATTTGGGAGGCTGTCTTTTGTTCTAACAAAACATGCCCAATAAAAATTGCAGATGTATATGATCAATACGCATGTGACCTGGAATAGTATTTTCCTCAGGAAAAAGCTCTCCAATAAATAATTTTCTGAAACTATTCATAATTATATATTGATAGATTATATCCTTAGTGCTGAGTGATGGGACTTTAATATAAATAACATATATACAAGTGACTGATCAGGTTATGTTTAGGTTATATATTATGAATATAAATGTATGTACATGTATGTATAAGTCATAATAAGAGGTCATGAATTTTAAATACTAAGGAGGGATATATGGAAGTGTTTGGAATGCGAAAACGGAAAGGAAAAATTAGGTAATTACTATTTAAAAACATAAAATAAATAGTTAAAAATAATTTGAAACTGTACTCACCAATGACCCCTGCTTTCTTGGCGCTTATAAAAACATGAACTGAACTGAAATGATGCAGATCATTTTTAATAATTAATTTTCAAAAAGATTTTTAAGAGTTAACATGCCCACTTCAATAATAAAACATATGCAAAAACACAGCTTTTCATATATATATTGAACATCACAAATTCTTATTTAAGAATTAAGAACTACTCATATTTTTACAATAACTAGATTTCTCAATAATTTGACTCAGCACTCAAATATCAATAAACTTGAGGATTCCTCAACATTTGGGAAAGAACATTGTGATTTTTCTCTAGCATGTGGTAATTTGACTTCGGATTTACTTCCATTAGTATTTGAAGAGAAACATAGATCTGATTGAAGGAAATAGTGCATTAAAACTGACAGATAATGACTACCTTGATAGAAAATGGTGACATCGTACAGTCCACGCTCTCAAGGGGTTCATTCTACATCTTTGCAAATGATCCTTAAATACTGCCTTGCCTATCCATTCCCTGAGAACTTTTCCTTAAGACTACATTCACTGGTTCTCAGCTGTAATTTCTACAGCACTCTGTCTGTGAGTATAGGTAGGTCACTGCGATTGTTTCTTTAATGTCTCAAGTGATGCCAATTGTAGTTTAGTGTAATGATTTTAAAGAACTCCCTGCAAAGCTATGATTTCACTGGAAATTAAAATTGTTTCCTGTTTACCAAAACTGAAGATCAATGAGTGCATATACTCTATTGAGATATTTATCACTTTTACCTTTTGTAATACTACTTATCAAACACATATATTAAAACTAATTTACATTTATTACATTTATTTATTACATTTATTATGTCCATTTTATTTCCCACCAGAGTTTTTTATCCTCTAAACACTTGAGCCTGAGAACACAGGCCAACTTGTGCATGCCACCTACCATGATGATGGAAAACTAACCTACACGGCACTCACATGGATGTGGAACTAATCTGACCTCACTTATCAATGAAGCTACAACCTGGAGTAATAGGTTCTAATGGTTACATGGACAAGAGTTAATTAAATATAATTAATGAACTCAAATCAAATGTTGAATATGCTTACATTGAAATGTTACACTACATTTTACCAGACTGTTTATAAGATATAATAACTTCTAATTATATGTTTAATGTATTGGAATACTTCAGAAGTCATTCATTAATGAATGATTAATTAAGAAGATCATTCATTCTCTTTTTTTTTTCAAATTCCAACACATTTATTTATTTTAGCAATTATTTTATCCAATTAAATTTTATGGTTTATGATATATTAATGATATATTTTTTTCTATTTTTTTTTTAATTTTTATTTTGCAATACAATTAAGTTCTACATACAGGCACAGATTCCCTTGTTCTCCCCCCTCCCGCCCCCCTCACCTTCCCCCCAGCCCGCCCCCCATTCCAATCTCCTCCAGGGCAAAGCCTTCCCCACAGACTGAGATCAACCTGGTGGACTCAGTCCAGGTAGGTCCAGTCCCCTCCTCCCAGGCCGAGCCAAGCGACCCTGCATAGGCCCCAGGTTTCAAACAGCCGACTCATGCAATGAGCACAGGACCCAGTGCCACTGCCTGGATGCCTCCCAAACAGATCAGGCCAATCAACTGTCTCACCCACTCAGAGGGCCTGATCCAGTTGGTGACCCCTCAGCCATTGGTTCATATTTCATGTGTTTCCGTTCCTATTTTCCATCAAAGAATACCAGCTAGCTGGGTCTTTTTCTATTACTTTGAACACAATTAATCAAGTAACATACATAGGAAAATCTGGAGATCTACTAAAATGTTCCCCTTTAAAAAGAATGAATGTGATTTAAGCTTTAATAATGTCACTTGTTTACATCTAGTTTGGATTATTAAAGCATATCTGAATGAATTTCAGTCCTTACAGTTACAATTATGTCATATTCTTACCCTGTAACTTTACTGTTCATGAGTCGTGACAGCAATGGTGAAGGGAAAATAACCACCATGACAAAATCATAGGGTTTTCTATTGTTGAAATCATCTACATGTATTGTCGAGGTTGTTGAAATGAGAAAAGTCCCCTATTGTGTTAGGTATTTGCACACTTGGTCTCCAACTAATGAGACTGTTTAGGTGCACAGTTTAGCCTTTCTGGTAGAAGCATGTCATTCAGGGAAGCCTTTGAGAATTCACTGCCTCATTCCACACACAGTACAATTTTTGTGCTTGTAGTTGAAAATCAGATTTTTCCCTTCTATTTTTTTTATCATTTAAAACCAATTTTAATTTTAAACATTCTTTGATCATATTCTTCTCATCTTCGATGTCCTTCAAGATCTTCCTGTCTCTACTCATCTAACTTTAAGTTTTTTCTCACAAAACTAACAAGAACCCAGTACAACATTAAAACCTTCCAGAACCAAGAAAACAAATGAAATCACACCCTAAAAGAAAAAAAAAAAAACATCAAACTAAAGATGTGTTTTTTTCAGCTTTTTCTTCAGCCTCCATCTTCCGCTGGCTGCCATACTCCCTCTGTCACAGACTCATTCTTTGAAATCATTATCACAATTAACCTCTTTCTTTTTTTTTTAATTTGTCTTGGATATATTTTTTATCATTTCACCACAAAAGCCAGTAGTGAAATTTTATATGAGTATGCTATATAAGCTTTTGGTTTGGAAAACCAAAAGATATGAGTATATGATATCAAGTATATGAGTGTCTCTCAGGTTTAAAAAAAAGTTTGACCTTTAATAACAGCAATTGTATTTTCTTTTAATTGTGTGACAAAACTAGTGATCCAAAATGCTAAATGACTTTTTTTTTTTCTGGAGCTGGAAATATGATTCATTTAAAAGCATTTGTTCTTACAGATGAGCTGAATTCAGTTGTCAGCACTCATATGGTGTATCAGAAACACCTATAACTTGAGTTCTGGTGTGTCTGATCACCTGCTCTGGCCTCCATGAGCAATGCATGCATGTGGTGCCCAGATATATATATATAGGAAAATCATTCATGCACATGAAATAAAAATAAATAAATATTTAAATATTTATGTTTTTCTTTCTTTCATCATTTTTAAACATACATTTTTCCACTAAAATTCTTATTCAATTTTAAGTATTATGTAGCATCATAAATTTATATAGTACATTTTAGTTTCTTTCATCCCCGTTTCTCTGTCACGTGCCTTCCCGCATCCTGTTCTCAACACATTATTCTCCAACATTCACTTTTTCTCTTTGTGTGCGATCCACTGTTTTAGTTAGTGCTCATCCCTTTCTCCATGTTCTCAGTCTTTATGTGGTCCTCCTCCTCCTTTCTTTTTCTTGTTCTTATTCTTCTACTCTTAATCTTATTTTTCATTCTTGTTCTTTTTCTTCTTCTTGCTCTTTTTTTCCTTCTTCACAAAGTTATAGAATATATTTTTAGTTTTCTTTCTTCACACATATAATATATAAAATATAAATACCTTATGTTTCAAATGAATAGAACGTGACCCATTGAGAAATTCTAATATACATTATCTAATATTTTATTACATCTTGCAGGATCTAAAGTGCATGCAAAACTTATAAATAAATATGTTTAATTTGAAAACAACAATCTTTTCTTATAGTTTTCCCTTATAGAAAAAAAACATATGTTTCTAAATGTATCTGCTCACTTAACATTATTCGTATTGTCTTTCCTGCCTCAAGAGGTTACTTTATCATTTATGTGAAACCAACCTGCTTGTTTTCATGCTTCAACAATTAAAGATTTTCTTCTATCTTTGTATACTAGATTAGAAAAAAAAATCAATAAAGAATGTAAATTAATATTTTTGTCCTCAAATAATTTACAGAAATATAGTCTGACTCCTCAGGTGGTTTCCACCTGCCCTAGCAAAATGTCTGACTTGTTCTGATCTCATGCTGAGGTACCTACCACTCTTCCCCTATTTCTTCTTACATTTGTCGGTACCCATCCTCAGAGGCCTCAGATGCATCACCTAAAGTCTTTTCAAATGTGTGCTCTAGCACATCAGAAGAAGGAAATGGATGAAGAAATGTACTTAAGGAAGGTTGAAAAGAAATTTCAGGGATTGGAACGATATCAATCAGAAGATGGGGCAAGGGTAAGTGAGAACAAAATATTTATATTTGTGTGTGAGATAATGAAATCTGTGGTTTTTGTAAGAGAAAGTGTGCTAAGAGAAAGTGTCTTAAATTTCAAAATAAAATAATTAGAAAAGTAATAAAAATACATTATAAAAGCATTACCCCAATCTTTCTTCCAAGTGATTTTAACTAATTCCTAAATTACTGTTTATCTAACAGTATTTGCTTTAAAATAACATTTACTTAGATTCCTTAGTTTCATGATCTTTTCTTGAACACTTAGACCAGTATTTTGAAAATTGAATATCCTAGAGAAAAGGACTTGATAATTAATGCAATAGCAATATCCATCATAACTTACTATAACTTGTTTGGCTTAAGTAATATGCAGTGAAATGTGTTTTACATTGTTTCTCTTACCAATTCAATATAGACATCACATAAAACCCAGAAAAATGTGCTATAATTATTTTTGGATGAGGATTTAGGGCATAATAAAAACCACAATAGGTAAAATGCTAAAGGAAATAAAAGCATCCCTCGAATCACAGTTTGGCAAAATCTACTATTCTCAAATTTAGTGAACAAGAGTTGCCTGCAAAGCACAAATTATAGATCCAGTTTCCAAGTGAGATGCTCTGTGGTGTTAGACACACACACACACACACACACACACACAAAAAAAAAAAAAAAAAAAGAATAACTGCAAGCTTTGTTTGTTGATAGCTAATCTTTGATATGTTTGTTAAAATTTGAATTTGGAATATAGCTCTTGATTCAAAATTTGCTGTCAGTTAGTGTAATATAGAGGGAAGATAAGAAATAAAAATTGACTAGAACACTTGCTACAAAGCCTTATGACTTGAGCTCAATCCCAGGGACCTGTTGTGGAAAGAGAAAGAAGCCTCTGTCCTCTGCATACATACTGTGGCACACACACACACACACACACACACACACACACACACACTCACACACATCAAATAAAAATAAATAAGTGTAATTTTCGAAGTACCAAATCTTTGCATAAAGTCCATACATGTTATGGTCATAATAAAGAATGGGAGAGTGAACAATCTACAAATTCTCTGCATTTGGTAATGATGAGAGAACCCTTCAAAGATTTATTAGTACTTTCTATGAAAGGCATTGAAAAAAATCAGAAACAATTTTTGCAGGCTGCACTCTAGATATTTACAGGTATCACAATTTCCAATTGTTAAAAAGTCTTACTTGGTCATAGTTTTGCATATGTATTGCTTTAGTATCTCAAAGTCGAGTTAGCAAAAATGAATTTACCTTTCTAGAAACAAGAATATGCTTTAACTTTGATTAACGAGATTAGATAAAATGAAACCCATGCTGCCCTATACTTTCTTTTTTTAATTTTATTTTTAATTACATGTGATGTTCATTTGTTTAGTGAATGTATGTGTATATGTGAGAGCAGATGCCTGCAGAGGCCAGAAGGGCCCTGGAACTAGAGTTACAGATGGTTGTAGCCATATGATATGTGTTATTTTGTTTTCTGGCAGAGTAGTACATGCTGCTAAATACTGAACAATCTTTCTAGTCCTTTTAAATACTCTTAACTTGGAAAATTAGATGTCTTTTTTCACTCAAATAATGTAAATTTCTATTTGAATTTTTATTCTCTAATTTTGTTGGATACATCAGTTATGTTACCTCTTAATGTAATAAGGCCTGTTAGTAAAAGCCAGGCTAAGGAAAACACAGACTGATAAAAATATAAATGAATAAAAACATTTCTTCTCTGCAAGTTTCAAGCAGTGGGTTGAAGTTTTTAACTTATAGTCCAGTAGGAACATTTTCAGTTTTTTTTTTTCACTTTCAGAAAACAGTATAACACATTGTCTAAGAAGGTTGTTAAAACTTTTCTAGGACAACCACTCGTAACACTTACTAAGTATCTTGCATTGTAGTAAAATATGAAATTCATGTCTAAAGACAGGAAAACTTGAACATATGATTTCATTTGAAGGATAATGATTGTGATGTTTCAGGGATACTAAAGGAGGATATGAAAACTACCTGAATAGTAGAATTGTAAGGGACTTTCTAGATGAGTTGTAGGGTTTTGTGGATGGTAAATTCTTGTCATGGATTGAGTACTTAAAATAGAGTTTTTTGATTGTATACCCATGAGGAAATCTATGTCCATATAGAAAGACATATCTAAGGTTGATACACTATTTTAATGAATGAGCTTAATTGAATTTTTTGTGTAATTGTGAATATAACCATGTCCCAATTTTCCAGAATATGTTTGAGTAGAAGGAATGTTTTAAAAGTAGTTTTTACAGAAGGAGCAAGTATAAATAAGTACCTGCCTTGGGAATACACACAGTTAACAATCTTATACTTTCAATGAATGTTTCATTACTTGATGTGTGGAAGAGCTCATTGCTTCCTTGAATTTGATGTTTTTTCTCCTGCAATTTGCTTATGTTAAAAATAAATAGTAAAGTTGTTCTAGGGAACTTGACTCTTTCTTTAACTGAGAAAAACAAATTTAGATAATAGATGAAAAGTTAGAAAAGCAAGACACAATTTCATGCAACAGATACTCTGAGAAAGCCTGTTTTTCTTAAAAGTGGGAGCAGTGCTAAAGCAAACAAACTCTCATTATTCTGCCTCCAAATATTCTGCTTGAAGCCAGGGCATTAGTAAAGAAGGGATTGTCAAGGACATCCGTGAAGAGTCAGCCTTACAGTTGAAGAAAATTGGGTAAGTATTGCTGTAAATACCTATTAATCCAAAAAAACATTGCTCTATAATGCTTTTCTGAAAAAGTTAATTCATAAGCATACACAAACCATATAGGAAATTAATAGGATTCGAATGGTTATCTTCTCTCTACACAACTGCATTTGGTGTAAAATAATAGCCAAGTACTTCCATAACAAAGAAAAAGATAATTAGCTATTCCCCAAAAAGGGTGGATCTTACACAGTTGAAGGTTATAAGTGAAATGAAGTGTTTGAACTAAAATATGTAATTTAATTAAAAACCACAATAGAATGCAGAGTAAATTATTTTGTATGAAACTACATACCTTCTATTACCTTCTATTGATATTTTTGTAATGTTTTTATTTATCTCCACCATCAAAAGCCTATTCCTTTTTTCTTGTGTGATGTCATAACCAACCAATGTGGGTTAAAGGAAAACATTGGTGGTGTGTAGTAGATTTTTTGTTATATTGTCACTACAACAGGAAAGCCTTACTTGTGTTTGAACTGGATGGTCTAAAGTCTGAAACTTTCTTCCTAGTACCCTGGGCCAAATAGAATATACACTCTCAGTATCTCACAATTTAACATGCTTCGGGTCTTGTGATGAATTATGTTTGTTTTTAAATAAAGCACATTGGATGAAATCATACATCATTCTATATACTTATATATCTCCAAATGTTAAAATGTTATTAATGTTATTAAAAGCAGGTGTAAGATTTAACAAAACCCTAAAACTGTGCTGGATTAAACCTAAACCTGCCCTATAGAAGATATGTGGGACTGCAAAATTTCCCAATCAGTTTTACAATCAATTCTGCTTCTAGAAAACTCAGAAATCCGCCTTTAATCCCAGCACTCGGGAGGCAGAGCCAGGCGGATCTCTGTGAGTTCGAGGCCAGCCTGGGCTACCAAGTGAGTTCCAGGAAAGGCGCAAAGCTACACAGAGAAACCCTGTCTCGAAAAAACAAACAAAACAAAAAAACAAAAAAAAAAAAAAAAAAAAAAAAGAAAACTCAGAAATCACTGTTAAATTCATGGTAAAATCTTCCAGGAAGATATTAAGCATCTAGATCAGTGGTTTTCAACCTTCCTAACCTTGCAACCTTATAAGACATTTTCTCATGCTGTGGCAACTCCCAAACATAAAATTATTTCATTCCTACTTGCTACTATTATGAATTGCTACATAAGAATATGATATGTACTACAAGGGTATTGTATTCATAGAAAGCATTTGTTGAGGGTAATTCTAAATATTTACATAGGTAAATGGAGAGAAAAATATTTTATAACAAATAGAAACTATTCTGACACTCACTTATAACAGATAAAATCATAAAAATTTACATATTAATGGAGTACTATATAATATTTTATGTGTGTACTATTTCTGTCAGGATAAACATATCTATCTCTGCAAATAACATTTAGTGAGAACTGGGACAGAGTCATGTAACAGTTCCATTTTTAATATTTTGAGGAACAATTTTCCATTATGCCTGTAACAATGTGAATGTCACAGTTTTGAACAAGGGTATCTGATGCTCCACAGCCTCATAAGATCTTACTGTCTGATGTCAAAACGCTCTTCAGATCTCAACCTCTTTTCAGCTTTGTTGACTACAACACATTTCTTTCTCTTGGGATGGTTCCACCGACTGTTAGCAGCTTTCTTCAGCAGGTATCCCACAGCTCTGGCATCTCCAACATCTTGGGGTCTCCAAGGCAATTCAGGCTTCAACTTCACAGCTTCACACAATGGCCTCTCTAGGGTTCCATTCAGGGACACCCCTGACACATCCCTGGCCTCAGAGGCTCTCTTTAGTTACTAAGGAAGATTCTGTAAGCCCTTTCTTCTACCCTAGACTCTAAAGCCAGAACCATGTGGCCGAAGCTGCCAGGATCTGCTACTTGCTAAGGTTGAAAAATGCTCCCCTCGTTCAAATACATCTTCACCTTTGAAGCTTTCTGCTTTCAATGGTTTCCTTCACTGCCTAAGTGGCTGTCCTGAAACTGGATCTTTAGACCAGGCTGGCCTTAATCTTATAGATCTGCCAGCCTCTGCCTCTGGAGTGGTGGGATTAAAAGTCTGCACCACCACACCTGGCTCTAAGCTTTTCTTCATCTCTTTTCACGAATTGGAAGCTTAACTGGGTGGAGTCTTGCCCTGAGATCATTCCTCCCTTTATTCCATTTCTTAATCTGTTTATCTTCTTGAACACAGGACTGAGCTCCATTTCACTTCTTGGTATTGCTTTTCTCCTCAAATTGCACATTTTTTTTATTTTTCCTTCTCATCTTGCTCCTTTTTATTATAAATCTTCATTAGAGTTAACACTAATAACCACACAACAGAGTCTATATTAGGCTGCCTTGAGATTTCCTTAACCAACAGAATTAATCCAAATTTCTTCACTTTAGCCTGAGTCAGACTCTTCAGATAAGGGCAGAAAACAGCCATTTTCTTCACCAAAATATCACAAGAACATTCTCTAAGCAACATATTAAAATTCTTCTCTTCTGGAATCTCTTAAGCCAGGCCCCCACAGTCAAATCACCCTCAGCACCACTGTCTTCCATGTTCTAATGTACGGATTCATCAAGGCAACTCCACATAGTTAAAAAGGAGGTTTATTTGGGGATAACTTACAGCCAGTAAAGGGATTGATTACAGGATCCGGGAGAGGTGAGGTGCTGTCCAGCAGGGTTCTCTAGAGAACTCTGACTCCATCTGTTTTCCAGCATCCAGGATCACCAGGAACCAAGAGAGCCAGCACAACCAGATCTTGGGTTTTAAGGCTCATGTCTCAGCCCCCGCCCCAGAGGCATGTCATAGGTAGGCATGGCAGTTACATCACTAGGGGTAGTACTTTCAGGTCAAAGCTAGAACAGCTACCCACTACAATGTTCCCACAAGGATGGCCCATTAACCACCATTTAAAGTCTTCAACTGATTTTCTAATCCATGATCTCAAAAATCCATATTCTTCAAACAAACAAACAAACAAACAAACAAACAAACAAAAATTCGGTCAGACCTATCAGAGCAATACCCCAGTCCCTAGTACCAACTTGTGTTACCGAGGGTTTCTATTGGTGTGAAGAGACACCATGACCACAGCAACTGTACCAAAGAATATCATTTAATTATGGGTGATTTACAATTTTAGAGCTTTAGTCTATCATCATCATGGCAGGACATGGCAGTGTGAAGGCAGACATGGTGCTAGAGAAGGAACCGAGGTTTCTAATTCTGGATTTTCAGGCAACAGGAAGTGAACTTTATTCCAAACTGAGTGTAGCTTGAGCATAGGAGACCTCAGAACCCACCCCACAGTGACATACTTCCTTCAAGAAGGCCACACCTTCTCCAACAAAGTCACACCTCCTAATCATGCTACTCCCCATGGGAGCCATTTTCTTTCAAACCTCAACAGTGGTTGATGTGAGAGAATTCAGCTCACTATGGGTGGTGCCTTACCTGGGGTGGTGCAATAATAAATCGAGCTAAGTATCCATGGAGATTAGGGCAATAAGCAGCACTTTCCCTTAATTTCTGCCTCAATTCTAGCCTCTAAGTTACTGTCTTGAGTTTCTGCCTTGAATTTCTTTAGTGATGGACTATAGCCAGTTGCTTTTGGTCAGTGTGTTTATCCCCCTAGCAAGTAAACTCTAAGACAATCCACTAAGCATTGTGAATGCAGTATGATGATGTTAAAAACCTAGAGACATGTAGATGGATAAAGATAGGCATCTGTAGACCCCTGGATTACTAGATTCATTTTATTTCAATGATATCTATTGTAAATGTTTGATTATTTTTTTCATGCTGTCCTTTGGAATATCATTATGATGAAGATTGCTCCATTTTGGTTGTTTTAAAATGACATTTGATGAAAACTATATTTTAAATAATTTCCTAATTTTTAAAAACTTCAATACAAAGTTACTAGTATTAAATCACTTTGATGTGGTGAGTATGAGAAGTTATTAGATTTATTTACTAACTTCATACGTGTGTGTAACTTAGTGTATCTGTATATACCATATTTATACAGTGACGGAAGAGGTTATACAAGGGCCTTGGATCCCTTAAGAGTTTTGGCAGTTCTGAGCTATCCTCTATTGATGCTAGGGAGTAAATTTATGTCCTCTGTAAGAGTAGTAAGTACTCTTAATCACTGAATCATCTCTCCAGTCCCTCATTTTGACATGTGTCCATTTTGTTTTATATTGAGTGATGTTTGTGTTTGCTTTATTTTACTATTATTTATTTAGGTATTCTAACTATATCTTTTATTATAGTATATGTCTCTTCTTTTTTACTTCAAAGCTTGATGTATTGTTTTCAAAAGAATTTAAATCAAATGCTATATTGGATCCTTGGTACAATTCAAATGTCTGCATTGATATTTATATGGCTCATTAGATTTAACTCACTCAAAAACATTAACTAGATCATGTCTGAGAGTTTCTTGTCTCAGTAAAAAATAATACATTGGGATTGACATGTAAGTGTTCTATAATGCATGATTTTAGATATGAAGGTATGAGAATATTTAATATATGTATATGTATATATATATATATGTATTTACTATCTAAATTAAGTGTAAGTTCGATTTTTATTTGTGCATTTTTATTGTATATCTGTTTCTTGGTTATTTTTGATACTTTAATAAATATGAAAGTTGTTGAATAGAACTTTAGAACAGCCATTTCATCTACAGAAAAGTGTGTTCTTTGACAAAATAAATGAAAAGAAGACTAATATGGATTTATTACTAACTTAAAGTTTGATTTATCATTCTGTTATTTGATATAATGTTTTGGGATGTATCCATGAAAATGAATATACTTACTTAAATTAAAAATGCCATAAATTGTTCAAGAAAGCAATATATATATATATATATATATTATATACATTATATATGTAATTCATGACAATTGATCAAGAGAGTAATGGGGAATATGATATATATATATACATATATATATATATATATAAATTATTCATGTCAATATAGCTTTTCAATTTTAAATATTAAGGTGACATTGTTAGCAAATCAGCAGTTTATTTATCATGCTCTGTGCTAATGTGCTATCCCATGGTATCATTAACTGGTAAACCCCGAGTATGCAGTTGACAATGGAGTTATGTAGTCAGTTGTCTAAAGATGAAAAGAGATAATGCTCAAAATACATGTTAATTGGTTTCTCTTTTTCTCTGCCTACATTATTTCTTTCTTTCATTTCTTCCTACTGTTTTTTCTTTCTTTCAACCCATTTTTGAAATGAAAATTCTTTATGTTGTCTACACTGTTCTTGAATTCATGGGCACAAGTGATCTCAAATCATTCTCTCAAATTAAGAAAATGTTATGATAGTCATTAAGAAATAATATGACTTAGTTTAGAACAGTAGAGACAGAAAAAACAAAGTGTATGTAATTTTTACTAAATACTAGAAATTAAATCTTATAGCCCATTGGATTGAGTGTTGTGTGAGAATACCAACCAAGGACCACTACTCACCTCTTCCAGGGGTCAGTAGAATAAAGGACAAAATAAAGTCAGTCCTTCTTTGTAGACATATTTCATCTTGGGAAAATTTAAGATGTTAAGATGTTGAAAGAAATTGCAAAGTCAAGAATTCAGAGCAAATGTAAGTTATAGAGAACATAGCATCTAAAAGTGATATAATACAGAAGTATGTATTTCATGGGAGAATTTATAACTAAAATAGAAAAAGACTTTGGATATGCCTTTACTCTATGAAAGCCCTGGTCTAGTCACAATTAGCAACCAACAGGTGATTGAATCTTCTGGGTCATGTCTCTTCTGAAGAGCCAAAACTAGATAAGCATTATTTTTGAAGTGAATCCCAGGCCATTCCTCAAGATAATGAGTATGTGAAATCTCTTTTGAAAACTTTTAATTCATGTCTTATTCAGAAATTTCAGAATTCTAAATGTAAGATTAAGCAAGATAAATAAATTTTCTTTGTCTTTGGTGGATTTTTGTTCTTTTTATGTGACTGAAAAGAATTCCCTAATAGAAATACAGGAACAGTTCTTTTGATCTGGGAAAAAGGTGAGACAAAGCATAACAGCAACCACTTCCCTATTTCCTACTAACGGCCAGTATACTATATAATTAAAATACTTCAAAATCCTCAAGTGTCTCATGATATAGGAATGTTACACAATTGCCATGTGTATTCATTTCTATTTAAGAATTTTTTTTATTTATTTTACATATCAACCACAGATTCCCCCTCTCATCCCTCATCCTGCTTCCCCCCAGCCTTCCTCTCCAACACACCTCTCATCTCCTCCTCCAAAAGATAAGCCCCCCATGAGGAGTCAGTAAAGCCTGGTACATTAGTTGAGACAGGATCAAGCCCTTCCCCCCTGCATCAAAGCTGAGCAAGGTAATCCCACCATAAGTAATGGGCTCCAAAAAGCCAGCTTACAGGTGAATCCTTATTTTTTTTATTTAAAAAAAATTCATTCTACAAACCAATCACTGTACCCCCTCCCTCTCCTTCTCCCATTTACCCTCCTACCTCCCCTCAATCCTATCCCCCATTCACTTCTTATAAGGGGCAAGTCCTCCCTTGGGTAGTCAACACTGGCTGGCATACCAAGTTGGGGCTGGACCTAGCCTCTCCCCCCTGCAGCACATCTTTTTTATGTCTCATCGGAAGTTGATTCTTTGGGCTGTGTTCTTGTGTTGTCCTTGACCACTCTGGCTGCTGTAGTCCCCCACCTCAAATCTTCTGTGGGATTTCCCAGGCTCTGTCTAGTGTTTGGCTGTGGCTCTCTGAATTTGCTTCCATCAGTTGCTGGATGATGTCTCTTTCATGACATTTGGGCTAGGTATCAATCTATGAGTATAGCAGAATATTATTAGGAATCATTTTGTTGATTTTTTCCAGTTGTGTTTATTTCTATACTGGGTCTGTGGGCTTTCCAGCTTCTGGTTCTTATCCATACAGGTAGTGTCAAACGTGCACTCCCTCTTGTCATGGGCTGTAGTGGGTAGCCATTTCAGCTTTGATCTGGAAGTTCCAACCCCTTTTGAGGCTTCAGCAACTGTCACGCCTACAAGGCGGGGCCAAGGGATGTCCTGAGAGACCCAAGATCGGGATGGGCCAGCACGCTCTCTGTTCCTGGACCCTAGATGGTGGAGGTTGACCGAGCAGAGCTCCAGAGAACACCACTAGACTGCGATACACCTTCCCCAGACCCCACGACCTACCTATCCCTTAATTTGTAAGTTATCCACTAAATAAATCTTCCTTTTAACTACGTGGAGTGGCCTTAATAATTTCGACAATAATGGGCCTCAAGTTGTACCACCCATTGGTTGGCCCCTTCCACAAGTGTTTTGCCAGCATTACCCCAGCACATCTTGCAGGCAGAACAGATGACAGGTCAAAGGTTTTTGTGGCTGAGTTGGTGTCCCAGTCCCATTTTGCCTGGTTACAGAAGATGGCAGGTTCAGGTTCCATAATTTGCATTGCTGGGAGTCTCCAGTAGGGTCAGTCTTGAAGATTACCGGGAATTTCCCTGTACTAGGTTTCCACATCTCTGCCCAAATGTCCTCTACTTTAGACTGTCTCTACCAATACTCTCTCCCTCCATTCCTCCTATTCCCAGCCTGATCCCTCCTGTTCCCACCCTTATCAGCCACCTCTCCATCGCCAAAATCTATTCTAATTCCTCTTCCTAGAAAGATCCATGTTTCCCCTTTGAGCCTCTCTTGTTACTTAGCCTCTCTGGGTCTGGGGATTATAAAATGATTATCTTTTACTTAACAGCTAATGTACTTATAAGTGAGTACATACCATGTTTGTTTTTCTGGGTCTGGGTTACCACACTCAATATGATTTTTTCTAGTTCCATCCATTTGCCCCCAAATTTCATGATGTCATTGTTTTTAAAAGCTGAATAATACATCATTGTGTAAATTTACCACATTTTCTGTATCCATTCTTTTGCCTGCATTCCCTTACCCTATGTCTATGGTCCCATTAAGGACTCACAAGGCCTAAGGATGGAAAATATGTCTCAAGTTTTTTATTTTCTAATATTATCATATAAACACAATAACTACAGTTAAAATGTTAACTACAAAGCCAGTTGGAACAGAAGAGTTAATTGAGGGTGGAAAATGACATAGCAGTATAGAGAAAGAAATTTGGAGAATGATAAATAAAACTAAAATTATTTCCCAAAACAATATCAAAACCTATTATTCTAGAAGTTTCCTAATATATGCATTAGAAGTTTTCATAATGCATATATGTTAAAATATATGCACATATGTATGTGCATATGTTTACACGTATGTCTATGTATATACACATATGTGTATACACAAAAAGGAATATTCACACATATATGCTTATGTATGTGTGTGTGTGTGTATGTGTGCCTGTGTTGTACGTGTGCGTGTGTGTGTGTGTGTGTGTGTGTGTGTGTGTGTGTGTGTATGTTGTGTGTGTGTGTATTGTTGATTTTATTCAAGAATTTAGCCCCTGGTAAGTAGATTATGCTCTGGTGGAAGGTTACATTTCAAAATACATATGCAGCATAAATTAGACTTGAATAGTGTAACTAACAAAAGATAAAAGAAGTCACTGAATTAGGTGGGTGGGGGATCTTGGAAATTGGGGGAGAGTTGAAAATGGTCAAAGTAACACAAATGTGGAAGGTAAATTAATGGTTTGAGTTAAACATCTCAGGTTCAGCATTGTAGAGGATGTCATGCACTTCAGTTAAGGTTGTTTTGCTGTGAAATTTCTAGGTATCAAACCTACAAACAAGAGGTTTCTGCATTTGTACTATCAGGTCACGTTTTATGGGGGAACTAATCATCAAATAAGCAACAATTTTCTGGACATTTCCTCAGTATAGAGGTGGAAAAGCACATACATATGTGAGACCTTACAGGTCACCCTTTCTATAATGCTTTTGGTCACTTTTATGTTTATCAATACAATCAATACTTTTTTCTACACTGCATTATTATTTCTCATGGAACTCATCTCAACATCAGTAAGATACACATAGAGTTCACTTCTCTTACCATGTGCTCCATATCCCCAAGTATCAGGATTGACAGAAGCCATAGATCTGAGGGAAGACCTTTCCGTGATCTTTCCCAAGATCCGGTTATGAAGCCAGCTCTACCGAAAGTCTTTCAGAGCCAAAAGTAGAAAACACAAAATCCTGACTACAATGTTTTCAGCAATCATCATCAAACATTATAGAATAGTTCTGAGCTGTGAAATAATTTCCAAATTTTAATAATTTTTGCCCTATTTCCAATATGAGATTATCGATGGTTAGGGATGTTGGAGAACTAACATAACATGCACAGGCTTTGAGTTTGAGCTCCACAACTGAATAAAAGAAGCATGACCCAGGAAACATTAAAAACCCACATTGAGATATCACATTACTACTTTATTGTTCAGTTTCCTGAACCGACACCTCCAAATAGAGTGAGCATATACTCAACGTTTTCATTCAAAGCTTTCCTATTCCCTTGCTGGCTTTGAAATTCTAAGAATCACACACTAACTCTCTCACTATAGAAAGTTCTTGATAAAATGATCCCATTTGTTCTCATTTGGATAGCCTTCATTTTCCTGAGGGATGCACTGTGACAGCGTCTGCACTGTGACAAAGACTGTCTCCATGGAGGCCTGTCTATGATTGCACACTGTACTCATCAAGTCTTTTATGTCTGACTGGTAATGGTTTGCTGAATCTGTGCTGGCATGAGACCATCAGATCTAAAATCTGAGTTTTGTGTGTAGAATTTCTTGGCTCTGTGTTGGTACCCAGATGGCAATATTGGTTTCTGTTTGTGTAATATCCATTGTGGAAATAATATGTTTCTTTTATTATTCTCTGCTTCCTTTTGTTTTTATACTTCATATTCTGTTACTTTAAATTATTTTGTTTAGTGAAAATAACAGCCACATAATAGAACATTGGCATAATTCTTATAATCTTGGCTTTTAAGTATCCTCATTGACCAAATAAGTTTGTAGATTTGTACCAAGCTAGTATCTATTTAGACATTGGTGGTGATATATGTTGCCTATAAACATGAATATTGTTTGCAATTAAATCTTGATTTTTGTCCCAAGAGCTTGGCTTTGAAACCATAAGAGCATTATGTCTAGTTTTACATTCTCTGATGGATGCAAATAAATGGATGAGTGTACTTACAATAGTCAGTCTTCCCTTGGGAGACATGACACACAAACAACCAAAGTATCTCTTGCAACCAACTATGGTCATCGCCCTTAACACAGTGTGAGTCTGAGAATTACCCTGGAAAGCTCTGGTTTTGGTATGAATTTTCATTACAACGAGGATATCTATTCCTATTCTTTAAATGATGTAATTTCACAAAGATAATTTTTCCATTACAAAAACATCTCAGATTGTTGATTCTCTTTATGAACCCTAAAAATAAAGACCTCAGTTCTAGCACATATGACCTTTTAAATTTGCTCACTCAATGAGGAAGAGGAGAAGGATGGATTCAGAGGAGGAATGTATAGATGGAGACGAATATGTATAAAGAGTAATAAGAATCCTCTTAGTTTGTCATTAAGCATAAACCACATTTTCAGTTCTTTTTTTATACAATTATTCAGTCTTCATTTGCTTTTCTACAATAAGTGATGACAAGAAAGACAAGAAACAAGTCACTTTTTCTGAAGTGTAAACAGTGTGATAATATAATGAGAGATAGGAGAGAGGAGAGTGCTCACACAAAAACAAAACATGACTATTTTAGTTCAGTGTTATTGTAGAAGAGTATTACATGTTACATAATATGTAAAAATCTCAGTCTGAGAGATGGCTCAATGGTTAAGAGCACTGACTGCTCTTCTAAGGGGTCCTAAATTTAGTTCCCAGCAACCACATGGTGGCTCACAACTGTCTATAAGGGTATCTGATGCCCTCTTCTGGCATGCAGGAATATATGAAGATGGAGCACTTATACCTTAAAAATATATAAATATATAAACTTTTGGGAGCTGAAGAGATGGCACAGAGGTTAAGAGCACTGGCTGCACTTCCAGAGGTCTGGAGTTCAATTCCCAGCAACAGCAAGGTTGCTCTCAACCATCTGTAATACAATCTGATACCATCTTCTGTAGTTTAGGCATACCTGCTGTGAGAATATAGGATACATAATGAATAAATATGTAAGAAACTCAAGTTTGACACGTGGTTTTGGAGTCTGGAAAATCCAAGATTGAGAGATCATATCTAGAGTGGATATTTTGGATATGATATGACATAGGAGAAAGAATGCCATGGTGAGAAAGAATATGAGAAATGGAATTTGACTTAGCTACCCTTCACATGTTAGTAGCACCTACGATAACTCACTCCCAAAGTAATGATAATCACAAGGGTAAGGACTTCAAAATCCACTCTCCTATTAAAGATATATTCTCTAAAACTTTCATATTTCATAGTTAACATTTCACACATTGACTCTTTGGACTTATTGTACAATAGCAGGTAATGAAAAGACTATACTTGTGAGTGAATTTGTGCACTGTAGCACTATGCTTGAAATAGTGAACCCCTTCTCTTCTATTCCATGTCCTATGAGCAAGAGTGAGTCTCTTCACAGAAAAGTATGAATCTTATTCACCACTGGGATGGTTTATACCACATTATTCACTGCTCATGTAAGAAGAAGTGTTGGGAAGATAAAAACTGACCCAAAAGTGAACCATCTACTACTTTGTGAAAAGCTAGGGAATTGTCAAAAGGCTATACCCTATTAAAAATTAAAATGAAAAGTCTGCAAAGAGCTTTGGGAATCTCAACAATGTGTAAATGAATCCATGGAAGTAGATAATGTCACTCAGACCATATCACTAAGAAAGTGTGTAAAGAATGCAGAGGGTAGAGGTCTGAACAATTACCTGGGGGTCAATATGTCAGAGATATATGATAAGAAAAGAATGCATTTCCTAAATTATGAAAAAGACTTCAGAGAAACGCTAAACTACTATAATGGAATTTACAAAGTCAACAGAACAGACATGTTTGAGATAATGAAAATAGTCATTCATATCAAATTTTAAGGAAAAAATAAGTAAAAACAAGAAATTATCAAAAAGAAATTCAATGAAAATATTCAGAGCTCATGTTCAGTGATAAGAAGGGGATCAATGTCGAAGCACACTCTGTGGTGGAGTGCTTGGTTTAAGAGAAAGCAGAGAAATCAGATGAATCCTTGACACACGTGCAAACTTAGCAAACCAGAAACAGTTCAATAACTCAAAATTGTGGTATTTTGAAATTATAATCAAACTTTAAAGTGAAATTAAACAATTTAACAGTTCGTATTATATCATATTGATTCATCTAAAATGCAATTAGGAAACAGATGTACTTAAATATATATATCCTTAAATTCATAAGTTAATGTACTTATCTTAGCAAAACGTTAGTAAACAATAACCTATGATTTTTTGTTTGTTTTTATTGTTGTCGTTGTTTTGTTTTTTGAGACAGGGTTTCTCTGGGTAGCTTTGTGCCTTTCCTGGATCTCGCTCTGTAGACCAGGCTGACCTTGAACTCACAAAGATCCACCTGCCTCTGCCTCCCAAGAGCTGGGATTAAAGGCGTGTGCCACCACCGCCTGGCTTGATGTTTTTATTTGCATTAATCTAAATAATTTTGCATGTTTTCAGACTTATGCATGCTGGACCTACTTATCTATTCATGATAGACATAGAATCATTTTTCTAGCTAAATATGGGACTATATTAGTAGTGATGCAAAATTTACCTGTTATTTTCAATTTGGTATATTATAAAATTTATCTAAAACACTGTGTACAGTATTTAGATTTGCTATTTAACTCTCTCTAGTTTCAGTCTTTTCTTCAGGTGACAATACCCCCACCCTATCGTAACAGAACAACTTACACCAGCTGTCCCTATGCTTTGATTTATATAATACAAGGTCATAGTTCTTTTTGTTGTCCTGTGCCTTATTTATTTTGTTTAATATAATGCATTTTTTTCTCTTTTGTAGTTTTCAATTTTTTTATTTTTGAGATTATAATAATTACATTATCATATTCCCTTTTCTTCTCCTCACTCCTACTCCTTTCGTATAACTTTCCTGGCTCTCCTTCAAATTCATCTCTCTTTATTCATTAACTGTTGCTGCATCATATATGCATATGTGTATACATATATCTTCTTAAATACTACCCAGGCATTCTGTAAAATGTAACTTGTGTGCATGTTTTCAGGAGTAGCATTTAATATTGGACAATCAATCAATGTACCTATACACCTCATTCCTTATTAAGAAAACTTTTCTTTGCAATAGATCTCCATTTGTTGAGTCTGTTGACTTGAAAAACCACAACCAATCAAAATTCAGAGTTGTGGATCCCAGTCCTAATGGATATATCTACAAAATAGCTCCTGTATTGGAGGCTCAATACAATGCTTTTAAGAGTTACTTACAATATAAGCAGTGAAATTTTTTTTTAGAGTTTGGGAAGGTGTGATTGTCTGAATTTGAAATGTCAAGCACAGGTTAATTAATTTTTTTTTTCCTAATTTGGAAGGAGAAGAGTAGATCTGGGGAAAAGGGTATGTGGAAGAGGAACGAGTGTGGGGAAACTTCGACCAGGGTGCGATGTAGGAGAGAAGAATAAATAAAACAAATAAAAATGAAATAAAATTCAACAATATACAACAAAAAAAAGAAAGAGGGGACCAGTGGGTGCCAGGATGTCATTAGGGCTTGTCTTTTGAAGGTTCTAGATGGCTTCTAGTTCCTTGTGCTTTCTTTGTCCTTGTTGTCTTGTACACAGTTTCTGTCATGTATCCTGCTGCCTTGAATTCACATGCTCTGCAATGCCATCCACGATGATGGACCAAAATCATCTGAAACCATCAGACACAACAATTATTTCCTCCTTCTAAGTTGTTAATATGGGAAAATATTACAGTTTATTGTACATATGACAATTTGCATATCAATCTTCTGATATGGATGTTAGACATCTTCCTGTAATTGGCGACTGCATCCGTTGCTTTTCTTTTCACATGACAGAAGCAATTTATAGGATGGGAGCTTACTTTAGACTCACAGTTTCATGACAGGGAAAGTTTCTCTGTCAAACCATCTTGGCTTATTGATGACAGGAAATTTTCATGTAGCTTGTTCATATCTTTGCAGACCATGAGTCATGACAAGACCACCATGGTCTACTTTTCAAAGCTTTGCCTAGAGGCTTATGTTTGGTGGGTAGGCCCTGTACCATGAGAGATATATGGCATCTCAACTCAGCACCAACAACTTGTGGCCAAGTATGTAGCCATGTCAGACTGTGGAGAATATCTCACATTATCTCACGTTAAACCATTACAACTGCCATGGTTAAGGTGTTACCAGTGTTTGAATATTATGTAAACTAAAATGCTTGAAAAATATTGTAAAATTTTACACTTGAGCAAACAACACATTTTCACATTTAACACAACTTACAGCTGTGCCACACATGTGCGAACATTTGCAACATTAGATGATTTTTGTTTCCATTGGGATGTTTCATGCTGTATTCATTAAAAACCAATGATGCAGGACAAACTCCTCATGCTTTCATTGATTATTCAATGTATCCTATCACAGAACATCTATTCTAACCTGTTGTTCAACATTAATCAGATACTGCTAATACTCACTGTGGTTTCATAGGGATTTTTAAAAATATCATACCTGCTATTCTGTTCTAGGATAACGAAGTACAATTTTCTGTACCATCTCTCTCACTTCCCTTCATGATACATTTCACATATAGCTTTTCCCACTTTGTCTCGTAACTCATGTATATAAAATATAATGTTACTATAAGTTGTGAGGAGTTTTTATTTAACAATTAAAATGAAATTGAGTTATATCATTTTTCCTCATTCTCTTTCCTCCCTTTAATCCATGTCATTTACCCACCTTATTCTCTCTCAAGTTCATGACCTCCTTTGCTTTCATTTTACATACATATATTATACACATTATATATATATACTTACATATTATATACATATATATGTATTACATGTATATAATATATGTATATAATGATTTTAGGTCTCACCACTTGGTAACTTGGTATTAGATAACCAATTGAGTGGTGACTTTGCTTAGATTTTCCCTTGGAATGACATATTTTCTCCAAGAGCTTAATAAGCCACCCTTTGTGTTGTTGGTTAGGGATGACCAAGAGGCCCCTAAAATATTATAGTCTATTATTGTTGCTTCATTTGTCCCCCAGAATTTGAAAGTAAGTCCCAGTAGCTGAAGAGAACATACTCTTTGGACATAGAATTTTGAAGATCTGAACTCAATCTGACTTGAAAGATTTTGTCCTAAAGACTAGTATTTCTGATATCATAAGTTGGCATGCAAAATTCCAAAGCAGGAAGGCAGGCAATAATTGTGCCTAGTTATAACACCTATGAGCCAGCTTAATAAACTTAGGGTGCCTTTAAAGTAGTGTCATGCTTCTTTTGGTGCTAATTAATAGCTCTCTATTTGGACTACAGATCTGCTCAACAGGAGGAAAATCATAACTGGTGGAAGAAACCTATCCTATTTCTGAATCTAGTAAAGTCATGAATCTTGGACAAGAACCTACAATTACTACTTTACCAAACAAGCCTAACTACATGTTTTCACTATATTTTATAGTTCTAATTTATTTTCATGCTTTTGATTCATTGATATTTCATAATTTATTTATATACGTTTTTAGTTTATTGATACTTAAGCAGATAAATGTTAATAATATTGCTTCCCCCCACGACCATTCAGCTTTACCAATACCACTTATAAAAATAAAGAACAAATGTTCCATTTCTAATGGCCTTGTTGTCATGGTTTATGCTCAAATTTGCATGTATAGGGAGATCTATTACAGACCTGTGCAGTCCCATCCATTTATCTATATCCATGTGACATCCCTGAGAATTAATCTGCATTATCAGTTTGACTGTATTTAGAATCAACATAGACGCCAAAGCTTCTGTAAGGGAACTTTCACAACATTATCTTCCATGTAAAGAGTAAATATGTATTGCATTCTTCTCTGGTCATATGTACTACATTGATTCATAAGGGGGACAAAAGAAAGGAAACTAGCTGGGAGCAATCATTAGTTTTCTCATTTCTAACACATTGTCAACTGACCAGGTATTTCTTGTTCTCACTGACATTCCTTCCTACCTTGATGGACTATATCACTTATTAACTCTTCTTTTTTTAAGTGGTTTCTCTTCCATGTTTTGACACAGAAAAGAAAAAACTAAACACTACAATCTTTTATGAACATTTCACTAATTTGACTAGTGCATGAATTATGTAGAACTAAGTCCTTCAAATATTTGTTGTGTGTGTGAGTGTGTAAGCATGCATACCTGAGTCATCCCATGCACTTTAAGGATTTTCTAGCTATTTTAGATGCTTTGCTTTTCAACTGTACTTTAGAATGAGCATGTAATATTTTTTTTAAATGCACTTGATTGAAGGGCATTGAAACTACACAAACCTAGGAACATAGAATTTAATTAATTAATTAAACTATAGTACTATTTATCTATTCCCTAATTGCAATTATCTCTAATGTATTCACTACTATTGAGTTATTCCTACTAATATTTTGTACTTTGCCACATAGAGATTTCATGGCTAACCTCTAAATTATACCCATATAAAACCTAAATATTGAAATCATATTGCAGTAACATGAGCCTTTTCCTAATTGCATATGTGAGTATTTTAAATATAACATATATGTATTGTTTTACATTCCATATTTTCCACTGGTAACATCTGCAGTAACAAATAAAAACTAGAACTGGAGCTCAGGGGTAGATTGTCTGCTTTGTGTATGTGATTCCTTGGCTAAATGCCCAGCAACATGTGAAAAAATCCGAAAGCAAATGAAATATAGTTCCATAAGAGGAAATTAAGAGAAAACAATTGCAACAGCCACCTAGAAGAAGCAAGGTGATACTTGAAACAAGACGAGGTCTAAGAGCAGACTGAAAGCCCACATACTGCTGTCAAAATGAATTGGAAAGTTCATAGCTGTAGCTGGGTACTCATTTTTAAACTCCCACTGTGCATAGATAGTGCACCGAATTTTTGTATTAACCTACAGCGTGGGCTTTGGTCTGTAACCATGTCTGATAAACACAATTTGACACCAGGGCCTGATCCTGACAGGCTCTGATTTATGGCAACTGTCTTTTCTACCTGATGAGCATCCATTTGCCCAGACCAGAACAGCACCTCAGACAGCTGGGTCAGCAAAACCTTGAGCTATTCTTCTCACTCTCTTACATCCTTTCCACTGAATTTTCATGCTAAAAAAAATGAATAAAGCTGATGTGTAGATATCTGCAAGGAAGATGTCTGCCTGTTCTCACTTTATTTGCATTGACTATTCTGAATCATTTCCATTAATAAAAACTAGATAGTACATGTTTAGATTCTTGTTTTCTCAGAATTTAATTATCTCAAAATCAAATCTGCCTAATTTAAAATAAAAACATAGTTTTATTATTTTGCATAAACATAGCATACACATGGGTGATAGAAAGAGATCCTGCTGTTTACAGTGGGAAGACCATAAAAATTGGTGGACAATTATACATATGAATGCTGTAATCATTTAGTTTGTGTTAGTCAGATAATTGTATACAAGGGCACAAAGTGTCATAGTCTATTTGTGTCCTCTCACAATTTGCAATGTTGAAATCTAAAATCCCATGTGATGGTTACTTTAAAGCTCTTGAAGATGATTATATCATCATAGCAAAATTCCCATGCAGAGAACATATATCCTTCTAAAAGAGACCTCAAAGTTTTTTCTTGTATTTCACTAAGTGAAAACACATCAGATAGCTGTATGTGAAAAGACAGTCCATTCTTACAGCCATTGACAATAATAGTATCTGTTCTTAGACATCCCAGCATCCAAGACTCAGTGGAATACATTTGTGAAGTTTTATAGCTACTTAATTTATGGCAGCTTGCTGAGGAGCCCACATTGATGAGTTTAGAAGGCCTTTTCCCCCTTAGATTTAAGAATAAATATTTATTCATTCATTTATTTGTCTATGTGTGTATGTGTGAGAGAGACAAAGAGAAAGCTGAGTGCCTCTGGGAATAACACTAAAGTATTGAGAGTAGAGGACACAGCAATTGATTAATGGACATTTAATATCACATAATGTTTTATTACAATGGATACAGAGTTATAAGAAGTAAAACAAAGTTATGCATTTATGAAATATGCAAATGACTATCAGACAGAGGAAAAAGTTTTTTTTAATATGAAAGGCATCAATCTTCCTCCATTGGGCCATGTTTAAATCTTATGATGGCAGGCATTTTTGATTCACATATGGTACTACATCTGACATTTAAAGGATCCAGAATTTTGTGAACCATCTCTTTCTTGTGGATCTGCACCCAGTCTGCATGCAGTTACGTGACACAGACACACTTCTTCTAAGATTATGATGTACAGTTTCAAGACAATTGGTATTTACCCCCAAAATGTTCTTTATAGCTATGTAGGCAACACACTTTACAATATCACTGCTATGTTTTAAAGATTTTGAACAACATAGAACAAAGTTATTAAAGTGTTTATAAGGAGAACTCAAGGTCATTTTTTCTTGAGTATTTTCAGCACAGAGGTATCACATGGTTTGTTACTCATTTTTTTTTTCCTCTCCAGTCTGTCTTTTGCCCTACTTCTCATGTGATGCTTTGGAATTTTGCTTCTGTACATTTTCCAGAAAACACAATAACCAGGCAGGTAAAATCCACTGAAAAATATAGAAATCCCAACAAAATCCCAACGTAAGTTTTCTTGACTCAATTTAATTATCTCTGACATTGAAATAATTAATTAACAATTTGGTGAACATTAGTGTAAGATCTCTTTGATTATATGATGTTGTGATTTTAATTCCATATATGTATAAATTGCAATAACTATGGCTATCACACCATATGGATTTTTAACGGAACTTGATACATTTTCTCTCCTTCATATATTTATGTTTATAAATCCGCATGTCTTCTGTTATATTATAAAATGCTAGCATTAGAAGAATTTCGTGCAACAGGCAAAACTTATTGGTTTCCTCCAACTCTTCTAGAAGCCAATAGAATTCTTGCTGTAGGAACCAAATGCATGTTCCTTGCACTTGCTGTTCTATGTGTATTCATAAGAAAATTAACTGAATCCACTTCCTCCAGTTACTACTGGTATGAGTTCTTTTGGACTGCAGTCAAGATATCCAGTTCATCATACTGAAGATTCACCAAAAGTTTTACCATTAAACTCATGCTCTATCTCAATTGTTTAAGGGTTTGGAAAGAGAATACTTATCTGTAGCATGAATTTTAACAGGTCTTATTAATAAAAACAAATCTCGACCAGGTATTGGGGTGTACGCTGGAAGATCAGAGAGACAGAACAGGCCACAGCCACCTCACCTCGCCAGTTCCTCAGCTGGTCCTGTTTCCTCAGACTGGAAGCCTCTGAGTCCTCATCCAGAATGAATCTCAGCTGAACTGCTGCTAGAAGCCTAAAAGATTAATCAGCCAAATGCTTAACCAGCCAAATGCTTAACCAGCCAAATACTTCTAGTTTCTGGTCTCAACGCCATATATATCTTTCTGCTTTCTACCACCACTCCCTGGGATTAAAGGCTCACTTTCTGGGATTAAAGGCGTGAGTCACCATGCTTGGCTGTATCCTTGAAATACATGGATTTCTGCCTCTGGAATGCTAGGGTTAAAGGTGTGTGCTACCACTGCCAATCCTAAGTATCAAGTAGCTTTTCTGTTCTCTGAACCCAGATAAGTTTATTAGGGTACACAATAATTTGGGGAACACAATACCACCACACTTATCAATTTATGATACTAATTAACACCATGAAATCAAAACTTAAGTCTTAAGTATTGAAGGTTGACTTCCACATTCTGTTTAGTTGTGACACATTCATAGTAAGAAAAATCACTTATATTTTGCTTGACTTTTTTATTAGGTATTTTCTTAGACACTTTATCAAAAATTAGAAAAATAATTCTATCAATATCAATTGTTAGTGGTAAGATAAATTTTTAATATATATTGCATATATTAAATATTAAGTATATATGTATGTGTGTGTATATATATATATATATATATATATATATATATATATATATAAAACCTAAAGCAAAATCTCATAACATAAAAAAGAGGATGATGCAAATAATCAATAAAATGTTTTCTTAGGCAAACATGATAAATAATTTCAGAGAGCTCTGCCATTGTTTCCTACATTAGAACATATTTTGACTTCAAAATAACAGATGTGTTGGTGACATGGAACCTTTCAGCAGTGAAATATTTATATTTTAAAATATTAATTCACAAAATCTATAAGAATGTCCTTTAACTCTTTATATATAAAGGCAAAACAAAATTTAATAAATGTCATGATAAATTAAAATAGGAAGAGACCAGCTATGTCTTTATAGATATTTTAATGAGAATCCATTCACACTACTGAAAAAAAGATGGTATTATCATATTGACTAATCTGTCCAGTCATCTGGTCATCTAAATGCTTGCTTGAATTGGTTGGGGCTGTTATTTATTCTCTGCTTCAGAGCAATGAAGAGATAGGTATAAACATGTTTTTTCCTTCATCTAAAGAAGTTTTCTTATTGAGAAAGAGGTTTGGAAAAAAAATAAGCTGTTAAAAGTTATTCTACTTTTAAACTGTCTATAATTCATCAGTTGTTGTACATTGACTCCTAATTGATAGGCTGTTTCCTATACTCCTGGATATCCTGAATGCTGAGCAAGTTTTGGATGTAGATGTTGTCTCTGACAGGAACTAACAATAGATACTTGAGTTATTCCCTCCCTTTGTTTGCTTAAATTTTATGATTCATCTTTTGGAGATATTAACTTGAAATCTTTGACAAGGTCAATGACTATTAAATTAAGCAGTGTAACTAAAGTTCTCAGAAGATGTGTGACTGATTACAAATACTCAATATATCTTAGATCTCAGCTATTTTACCCAGGTGACATAGACTACCTTGTGGAACAATTTAATTCCACACCTTCTTTCCTATATCCTGTTTCAAGTCCTTTCCTCACCACATCTTGTCCCTTGGAGACTTGTATAATATGTCTCCAACTTTCTACTGCTTTCATTTACTTTAGAAACTATAAATTTGGTCCTAGATTTTTATGCAGATTTATATAATTCAAATCATCAAGCTAAAATTAAATATTAAATTTAATTTAATCACTTGTTTAACTTATTTTATGCTAGTTTTTGCATCATTTAATAGTATATTTATATTCCCTCTTATATTTCAGAGGAGAAGGAGCAAGCAATTTGGTTTCACATTTAGAAACCAGACTGCTTACAACTAATATATTCATGTTGGAAGACTGCCAATCTATATTGCAGATAGGCACTAAATTAATTCATTTGGGTCCAGATTCAGCTGTGTTTGCTCAGACAAAATTTCTGCCTGAAGTTCCATTGACTCTGAGGTCAATAAAATCTTTGCATATATAAATCCTGATGAGTCAGGTCTTGAATAAATATCTTTCAGTTTCTCTCAGTGTGATGCTTATCAGTGACTAACCAAACGGTATGTGATGAAAGATTTGAATTGACTTGTTGAAGACAGAGTTCTTTTGTGGAGTACAGGACTTGAAATTAAATAAAAGATAAAGATCACATATTTTCAATTTCTTTCTACATTGATTCAGTTGTCAAACAACAGTGAATAAATTTATTGAAGAATGATTTTATGTGCCCCCTGCCTTTCTTAATAGTTCAAATGCTTACTTTTTTATGCATGTAATGTGAGGAGACATCATTTTGGTCTTTATGCTGATTGAATAAGGTTAAATTGAATCGTTTATTTAGCTCCTTAAAAATAACACAAAATTCCATTCCTTCTGTGTGTTATAAAATATGCAGTCGGTACTTTGGCTTCCATTGCAGGGTATAGTCTAACGAGGGGCATAATTGGAGGTTTCAAGTATCCTGCAAGGAAGAAACCCTGCCAAGTCTATGCTTTCAATACAATTAAGCTGAACAACTTCACAGAAATTTATCAAAACTCTTTGATTTACAAACACGGGACTCCAAAAAGTGAAACTGAAATAGATCAAAATATTTCAATTTACTATCCATAAAAGTAAGCAGGAGGAAGTTGGGACTTTAAAGTTTTGTTTGAAATGAGAAAGTTTCACAGGCACCAATTAATATAGATAACATTATAGAAAGGGGATGAGGTAGCCTTTTCACCTTCTAGGAAATGTGCTGGAGATTCAGCAATTGCTAATATGTCAATTAAGGAATGAACAAGAACTGAAGTGGTTCTAACATAAGATGAAACTTTGACTCAGTGATGTCTGCCTGCATATGTAGGTTCATTGTAATCTTATGTGGGTTTCTAGGCCTGTGATGAAATTTCAGTACCAAATGCAACTTCAGGTAGAAAGGGTTTATTTCACCTTGCACTTCCATAAGATGGTTCATCACTAAAGGAAGTCAGGACCGGGAGTCAAGCAGATCAGGAACCTGGAAGGAGAAACTGGAGTAGAGGCCATGGAGGAGTTGAACTAGTATAACCATATTAACTATATAGTTGCATTTAACTATATATAACTATATATAGTTATATATATATATATATATCAAATTTTATATATATATATAGTTAGATGGATAGATAGATATACACTTTCTGTATATCTATATCTATCTCTATCTATCTATCTATCTATCTATCTATATATATATATATATATATATATATATAAAATGAGGAGGAACCATTTAAGGGAAAGATGTTTTTCATATATGATATATGAAACATATATGATATCAGTGAAAACTCCAAAATAAATAAAGTTTTGTTCATAGAAAGGTTCTTTATTGACAAAATAAAACCAAAAGTCAGAAGGTAAAATAGCCTTTGAGTTAGTTTACAGAGATCAACTTCTGGGAACAAAATTCAGACTTGAAAAATGATCGAAAATGGCAGAGTAAAGAGATACCTGACATACTCATTTTTACAAAATACAGAGAATGGTTTTCTGCAGAGTCAGAGTCTTACCGTGTAGCTTTAGCTGGCCTGGAACTTGCTATCCTCCTACCTGAACAGTGCACATGGACAACCAAGGACCAAGGTTGGGTTTGCTGTTCTTCTCCATCATTATTCTACTTTATTCCTTGACACAAGGTCTGCCAAATGTTTATACTCTACAGCGAGCCACAGCAGCCAGCTTGTTCAGTGAATCCCATGCTTCCATCTTCCAAGGCTAGAATAGGTGGGCTGCCCAAACCCACTCAACATTTATAAAGTTTGTGGACACACAGCCTCTGCTCTGCTTGTGCATCAAGTGCTTTAACCACTGAACCATTCCCCTATCTTCTTTATAGCGTTGTAGCAACAAGTTTACTTACCTACCAAGCCAACTTTGTAGCCCATATTTATGGAATTTTTATATGTCTTTCAGTATTTTATTGTTTACTTGAATTATATTTAACATAAAGAATTTGGGGGATTTAAATTTATATACTAATATTCTAAAATTGGATCAATATATGTTCCTGCCAACACAGCTCCCTCTCAACTTAAAGTGCTCTTTAAAATTTTATTTTAATTTTAAGCACTCCATCTAATCAGTTCTGTCTTTGTGTATATGAGTGTAGGCTCACGAGACCTTCTAGGATCGCCACCCACAAGAAAGAATGGGTCTCTACTTATAGCAGTAATCAGCTGCAGATAGCTCTTCAGTTAGACTAGGACCTCTGCGTTCCTCCCTTGTCTCTGCTGGTGTCCTAAGTCCACCATCTATGCCCAATACGCAGAGAAGAGCATTTGCCAACATGCTGCCTTCTCCTCCAGCTCTTGAATTCTCTCTGTCTTCTCATCAGTGTTGTTCCCAGAGTGGTGGAAACTAGGAAATGGAGCAGGATGTGAGTTACCCCAAATTAAGTTACAATTCATTTAAAAGTGTAATTTTGTTTGGAACAATATAAATTCCTATAAAGGAGACATTGCTGACATGATAAGATGGACAAGTTACCTATTGCTCTAGTCCCTATTCCTCGGTGGTCCCTGAGTATTTAACCCACCCTCTGCAAAGGAGGAAAAGCACTTTGACTTATATATGGATTGTTTATATTTAATTTTCATATCCACACATGGAAAATATCTAAACAATAAAACATACACTCTTAGAATATTCTGTATTAACACTTAAATGATCTATTTGAAGTGTTCTTGACCACATAAATTATATATAATAAAACCTGATTAATTCATGATGCAAATGCATTCAAGTGTGAAATAACTATTATTACAAAAGTGAATATTTTCACTGCTCAGAGACTTTCTCTGCACATGTTTTAAAACTTCCTTCTTCTCTCTGTGAAATACACTCATCTTCAAACATACAGTCTTGTACTCTGCTTTCTCTTGTGACAGATTAAGACATATCTATAATATATTAATATATAAAAATGAAGCCGGGCATGGGTGGCACACGCCTTTAATCCCAGCACTTGTGAGGCAGATCCAGGCGGATTTCTGTTAGTTCGAGGCCAGCCTGGTCTACAGAGTGAGATCCAGGATAGGAACCAAAACTACAGAGAGAAACCCTGTCAAGAAAAATAAAAAAAAGGAAGCTTTATATATATAAAACTTATTATACATAAAATAGTATACTAATTCAACTTGTATCATCCCAAAAAACACTATGAACTGTTTCTTATCATCCTGTCTTTTAAACAGTAGTTTTGTGAATATTTAATTCACTGCTATATAATATTTGGCTTAAAGAAAATCTCAATATTGATCTGTGTACTTGCAGAATGATTTTATGGTTGTCACTTTGCTTACAGTGGATGCTAAATGTGAAAACTTGTGTTATATTTCATTTCTGCAAGAAATACCTAAGGGTAAAATAGGAACATCATAGATAACTACATATTTATTAGAAAAACAATATATTTGCTCTAAGGTGGTCATGTGATTTTTTTACATGTTGTTCAGTACTGTGAGTTCTAGATATTCCACAAATTTATCAATATTTAGGTAGGTCAGTTGTTTTATTTTAGTCATTCCTACACATACATAGTAGTGTATTAATTTGTTTTTATTTTGTATTCATTTGTTGAAATTTTGGTTTTTGTTATACTGCACAAAGTTTAAAATGTATTCTGATGAAACATAACATTAAAAAAATTTACTTTCCACAGTGGTTTTCTCTGTTATCTTATTGAGTTTTAAGTATGTTTTATACATCATATGATTCTTTTAATTGATATTTGATTTACAAATATATTCTTCATTGGTATACTGCATGTTCATTTTCTTAATGTTATTCTCACAGAAAGCTCCTGCACATAACTGCTTCACTAGAATCTATGACTAAATAATAATGTCTAATGTGTTTAAATTTTTTGATGTTTCGTGTTTAGGAAATTGTGTTTTAAAACAATTTCAAAGAGATTTATCTCATGTTTATTTCCAAAATTTACAGTAGTTTTACATTTTTTTTTTTTTTGGTTTTCCAGACAGGGTTTCTCTGTGCAGCTTTGTGTCTTTCCTGGAACTTACTTAGTAGCCCAGGCTGGCCTTGAACTCACAGAGATACACCTGGCTCTGCTTCCTGAGTGCTGGGATTCAAAACGTGTGCCACCACCACCTGGCTAGTTCTACATTTTATGTTTTGTTCTATTATATAAGTTGAGAATTTCGTATTACTGGGTAGGCAAGAAAATTAGTGGTTTTCTGAAAATAAATTTCTATTATTATTTGTTGTAAAGATTTTTTCCTTAGTGAATTTTACTGCAGATTGTTGTATCTATTTTATTATGAATGTTCAATCTGTCCTCTTATGTATCAGTCCTTCTGTTACTATCACATAGTCTTTGTTAGTATAAGCACATTGTGCTGTCTTTAATTCAGGTAGTTAAGGTCATTTTTCTTTGATTTTTATCTCTGAAATTGCTTTAACTGTTCTAGGTCGCTTCCATTTTCATAGAAATTTAATACCAGTATGTAATTTTATATATTTTATGGAATTTATTTTTTGATCTAACAAAGCATTTAATATATGTAGATACATATTTCTCCATTGGTGTAAAAATGTATGTTAGGGCTTGAGATATGTATGGTGATATTTTAATTGTACTGAAATGTGATTTCATTTGTATGTTAATAAATAAAGTTGCCTGGGGGTCAGAGCTAATAGCAAGCCATAGCAGAACTGGGCGGTGGTGGTGCACTCCTTTAATCCCAGCTCTTGGGAGGCAGAGCTAGGCGGATCTCTGTGTGTTCAAGGATACAGCCAGCATGGAGACACACACCTTTAATCTCAATACCAACCATAGAAGACCTGGAGGTTTGTACAGCCAGGCAGTGAGGAGGAGGTCATGTGGTTGGGTTTACAACCAATGAGAAGGCAGAATAGAAAGTCTATAAAAAAGACAAACAGACAGGAAGTAGGTCTCTCGCTGAGGAAGATAGCGGCAGTGAAGGGTAAGGTTTTTAGCTCCTAGCTATCGCTCTGACCTCTTGGGCTTTCATCTTTGCATTGGCTCTGTGTTTCTGATTTAATAAGACGGTTACATCTACAGATATGGGTCAATAGTTAGGAGTGTCTGTCACTCTTTTAGAGGACTTGAGATGGTTCCCATTCCTCCTGTCAGAAAGCTTATAGCTGCTTGTAATTACAGCTCTAGGAGATCCAATGCCTTCTTCTTCTTCCTGCAGGGTCAAGAGGAGTGCACACACACACACACACACACACACACACACACACACACACACACTTAATTAAAAAAAAAAACATGTACAAGTAACTGAATATGGTATGACCTAATTAGAAACCTAGATTTATCTTCTTCAGTTAGGAAGTTTCCTTATGGTATTTGGAACCTCAATCCAGAACAGAGGTCAGGACGGTCCTGGGAAATGTTTAGAAAAACAATGATTACATTTCATTCATAATTTAACACTTTGTGTCCATCAAGCTCTGTGTTGTCAAATGCCATCATCTGTTCACAATGTTATCTGATGCTGTTTTTCAATTGAGCATTTGCGTTTAACTTGTTTCTGCTGCTTCAATTTATTTTAGAGCAGGGACTCAGAAATTTGCCAGATATGCATACCTAGTAGATGCTTCACAGAGCTATAAAAATAAATAAATAGATCTAAGAAGCTTTCAAATTTTTCTAATTTCTTTTCATGTTAAACTAAAATTTTACTATGTATTTTTGGAGTTATAGTATATGTTAATGAATATCTATAACCAGTCTTGCAGATATATACAGATAAAAATTAGAAATTTATTTTGTTTAAAAAATGCACTTTAGGTTCCAGCAGAGAAAAGGAATCAGGAAATCATAAAGTCTTAAAACAGAATATTTCCCATTTCTCATTTTTAACCTACATCTATATGATGCTAAAAACATGGAAATATTTACATTGTGATGACTACTTCCTGACATTGCCTACCTACAAAACAGACACAAATTTGTGAATTTTTAATATTCTCTTCTGAAAGAATTAGAATTGTAATATAAATATTCCATTTTCCTGAGACTCAAGCTGTTCCCTTATGACTAAAACTTTGTTCTGCCATTCTATTTCTTCCCATCAGCCTGTATTAGCTTTGCCATATCCAGTCATCTAAAGACTAAGCAAAATGTTTTCACAAGGAAAATATGAATCTGAAAATAGTATTTATTTTGAAAGTAATTGTGAAAAATTCAAAAGATAAGCCATTTCCCTAAATATGAATCATATAGATTCTACAGTATTTCTACCCTGTTTCCTTGTTGAAGTATTCAAGGAGATCCGAAGAAGAATTTTAAATTACTTTTATAATTTACTTATTAATATGTATGTTTGAATGTCTGTGTGTGGATACATATGTATAAGGATGCGCACAGATGGTGGGAGAAGTCCCTGGGTCCCCTGAAGTTAGAGTTATACTCAATTGTGAGCCCCCTGACAATCTCTAAAAGGGCGGCAAGCACTCTTAAAAGCAGAGCCATCTTTTCAGTCCCCTCAGAATTTTTAAAAGACATGATGTGATAAATAACATTCCAGATACATAAGATATAGTGTAATATGTTTTATCTCATATGAACATTTGACATCTTCTCAAGAGAACTTCTTCTTGTTCCTTATTCAGTGGGACTCTCTCTCTCTGCAAACACCATGGCCAGCAGAGTAATGATCTACACAAGTTAGTTCTATTCAGCACACTTCAGTAGTAGATGTTGGTTGAAACTTCTAGAGTCTAACACTGGGCTGTTTACTTTAGACATATTGTTTAAACAGGAAAACTTTAGAAAAAAAGTTTTCTAGTGACAATTATCACTATAAAGCTCAAGGCAAAAGTATATCAAAACTCTTTTGCAAAGTACATGTGACCTCTTCCATAAGAGTGGATTTCAGAGCTAAAGGGCTTAGGGGAAGATTTATTTGGTCAAGGTCATTGTAGAGGTCATCAATCTCTACATGTGCATCTGATATCTCCCCTAAGAATGATTCTATTGACTGAGAAATAATGCTCAAGATAAAACTCAAAGTGGGAGGAATTGGGATAAATGTAAAAGTCTGGCCAATTTAGTTGTAGCTGGCCCTGCAGATAGCACAGGTCACCAGGCATAATTATAGCCATTTCCTGCATTCCAAGCATAAACAGGTTGCATCTTTTCCCTTGAACATAGAACACTCTATGTTAAATATTCCCAGTTTCCATAGTGCTTATCTGTGAGCACAAGGACCTCACACCCTCTGTACTATTCTATCAAAACTCAACCCTCACTTTTCATAATTGGTCATTTGCCACTAGATTCTGCTCAGTTCTGCAGCCTAAATGTTCTTTAGACTCATTTGCTCACAAAATATTTTCAAGTGCATTGTGAGAAGTTATGAATTATACTAAAAACCTTCATATTCACTACAGTGATTTAGAAACAATCTGATCTTTTCCTCGGACCATGCTGCAAAGTCACAGCGCTGAAGTTTACGACTTGAACATGAGCATGGTGGTGTGTTTGCTTATAATATTTAATCTTAAGTGTATGTCTAGGATTAATGGATAACTGAGCCAGATGTAAAATATCTAAAATGCAGGTTACTAAAATGATATTAAAAAGAAAATCATTATTTAAAAGGTAGTACAGTAAATACAGACATAGTAGAAATAGAGATATAGTTCAGCCAGAGATTAAAAATAGTTTTCAAAACTAGAAGAGCATAAAACACAATAGAAGTTGTAGATAAATAACTATATTTCTTAGTGCTCAGAATCAAATGACAAAGATTTAAAGTGTTGAAAATATATGAACCATAGGTGATCAATCAATTCTGACATTTCTGCAACTGTATTACATGTATTAAAAATAGAAATGTAAAATGCTCAGGCTCACCACTGAATCCCGGCCATACTGCTTAGCATGATACTGTCTTCATGTGGAAAGTCTTAGTCACTGTCCAGTGGTGTAAATTATCAAGGCTGTTTCAATATAAAAAGAAAAACAAATAAGCAATAAACCTTTAAGAGTATTTGCTGAAAAGAAAGGAACAATAATCTAAAAAGTTTCCAATAGTAAACTACAACCAAAGCAAGTTTGTGGGCCACGGATTGCCCTAGATTTACAATATGCTGCTAACTTGAATAAGCATCTACAATTCTACAATTAGACACTTGAGGTTGGTACTTTTTTAGTTTTATTTATCACTTTGACCAATGTGTTCGAATTATTAACACTATTTCTGAAATAAACAACAATTAGTGAATATTCTCTCAAGATATTTAATATTCAAATGGTTTTTGAAAATGAGCTTGACCTCTAGGTGTGGAAATAATTTCAAACCAAATGCACAGTCAGTCTCCTTTCCTACACTTGTCCCTTCACGTTGTTTGCCATTATAATCTTATTGTTTAAAGAATGCCATCTTCCTAATCACTTGAACCTGTGCAGCAGCTCAGTCAGCTCTTCCACCAGTATAACACAATGCAAACTATAAGCCAGTCCAGGTCTAATGTAGATGTGACCAATCGTCTTATTAAATAAGAAACACAGAGCCAATTCAGAGAAGAAAGCCAAGAGGTCAGAACTAAGAGCCTTACCCTTCCTGCTTCAGCGATCCTGCTTCAGCCAAGAGAGCTCTTCGAAAAAGGGGCCTACTTCCTGTGTGTATGTCTTTATATAGTCTAGCTGTTCTGCCTTCTCATTGGTTGTAAACCTAAACACATGACTGCCTTGTCACTGCCTGTATGTACCGCCCTCCAGGTCCTTAAAGGCGTGCGCCACCACCACCACGCACTTGCTATGGCTCTAAAACTCTGACCCCCAGGCAACTTTATTTATTAACATACAATTAAAATCACATTTTAGTACAAGTAAAATACCACCACAGTCTAATGATTAAGTACCATCATTTCTTCCTTCTAACTCTTCAGGCCAGATATCCATGCTGATTAACCATGCCTCCTTGCAATGCTGCTCAAGAAATCTCCAGTAGGCAGGCCCTGATGAACTTTCCCCCAAAAGTTAGAAAGGTGAATAAGCTAATTTTGAAGTTGTTACTGCATTGGTATAGCCACAACAACAACAACAAAATCTAAAATATTTGACATTGAGGATGGGACCAGGCAACGAGACATAGAAAAAAATAATAACTTAAGGGATATTTTAATAGAGGTTAAAGGATATAGAACTCGAGGCTAGAAGGATGCTATTATGTGATCTATAACACCAGCATACTTAGCAAAGCAATTACCTGCAATAACGTGAAAAAGAAAAATATAGTGAATTCATAAGCATACATACAGATTGAAAGAGATTTTTCAAAGTAATGCTTTTTTTTTACAACAATATCTAAGAGATGCAGGCACAGAGAAATAAATTAGTTGGAGCTGTTCAATTGTTTAACAAAATTTACAGGGCATGTAGATGAAGTAGGAGAATCTTTCTTACTGTCCAAGTGTGCTTGTGGTAAAATAAAAGTGCAGAAGAAACCTTCAAACCCAGAATCTATCAGGAAAACAATACCTCGTGATATTTAATACTAAATTAGCAAGTTAAGATCTAAACAGCAGTTAGACTTTTTATGATACAACAAGGACACATGAGTTTCCTAATCATTTTACATTTTAAATTTTTAAGGATTACAATACAACTGTGCCCTTCTAGAGAAGATCGTGTCCAAACAATTTTAAGGTGATTTCTAATTTTTAATAGGAGATTCCCAAAACATTTTGAAGGAATATTGCTTTTGCTCCAGAGCATCATGTTTCAGAGCAGAATGAATGTTATAAAAACTTGGAGTTTAAGTTGCTATTTAGCTGACAGCCTGAAAAAAGATTTACCAAAAATACAACAGCAGTATCATTCGCTTAGACTTTAAAAGATCATCAGTGACTATTATTGAAAGCAATTTTGAGATCCCTGGCCCTTGGAAGAAGCCAGAGCACTCGGTGACAATCATAGGCCATGTCTTAATGAAAGTAAGAGTGCTTTGGAGCAGTGGCAATGGATAAGGGCAAATCATTACAAAGCCATGAAGAGAAATCTCATAGTGTGGAAGTAAGCATGCAATCAGAAATACTAGCAGACATGATTGAATTGGATTCTATTATTTCTGTGAAATAATGTTTGGCATGTTCTTACTTTCCTACTTTTCAAAAAGATTTAATAACTGATATTATTTCCCTATACAATCCAGTGTTCCAGAGGAATGCTTTACTTCTTTGATTATTTGTTTATTATTTTTGCAGGTTTTCACAAGTGAAATTTTGTCTGTAATTGGACCTGGTATAGATGTTCAGTTTCTAAACTACATGTTTTTGCAATTATAGGTAGACAATTTAGGAATCTTAAAGATGGAGTCAATGTATATTTTTGAATGTTAGTAACAATTGCAAAAACATCAGTGTGGAAGCTTGTTATCTATTATTGCTATGGTATCATCCACTCAAAGATATCCAAAAGCATGTTCTTTAATGTGACTTCTCTATTTTCCTTCTCAATGATAGAGGTTGTTCTCTACTGCCATTTGAATTACTGTAGATATATAAATGTTTAAGTCAACTATTTTAGTCCAGAATGGAGACAATACAAAATGGCCATTTTTGTATCTATTCTTATTGAACAAATCAGTTGTACTGTATGAAAATCATGCTACATAGAGGCTCCATGAAATGTCCAGATTGGCAATTCCTGTGTTGTTCACCATTGTTAGCTAGTATGGACTGTTGGTCATGTTCTTGAGTTGATTTTGGAGTTCCTTAGATTATCAAATGTATGAATGAATTTTTCTTGTGTTACCACAGCTACATGAAAATATGATAAATGAGAAACAATATACTAAGAAGAAAATAGTCCAACTATGGAATATGAAAGAACTCTCAAAATAATTCTTTATATGACTTGATTTAGTTCTTAGAATAAAATAAAAGAACAGTGGCTAAGGAATTGATGATATGAAATTTGTCCTGTAAAAATGACATAAAGAACATTCTAAATATGAACAAAGATGGATAGTGGCCCAGTGGAGTTAAAAGGTTGTTTCCTGGGGAAAGGCCTAGACTGAACTCATAGGACAGTTTTTCTCACCTATAACAACAAACACAATTACACTTATTATTAGGGACAATGCTTCTAAGATTTAGAATGGATACCCTATTAAAGCTCCCATGGATGTCTATTACAGGGCAGTTTGGGGTGTTCCACTGCAAACTGATTTATTCCATACAACTTCTGGAAAATTTTATACAAGTTGAAACCTATTAGTTTAGTCATTGTAGAGACAAAATAAAAAAAAATCACTTTTAAAGTTTTTCTGAATTTAAGAAAATGGGAAACATTAGAACTTAGAACGTCCTGATGAAAATAAACAAATAAAGGGTTAGATTTTTGGTAAATCATCATGGGAACAGAAAAATATTTAGAAGTTGTGAAACACAATTTCAGTGTCAAAATTTTATCTATGCCCTTGGGTCCCTGCAGTACCAGTATATTTCCCACAATTACTCTTTTTATTTGTTCTTCCAATATGGTTACTTAATGGAGTAAGACATTTTGCACTTTATTCAAGGTTTTTAGGAAAAGTCTGTTTTTTTGGACCAAATTATAAAACTGAATACTGCTCTTTGTAACTATAGATTTGAAAAATACCATGGATTATTTGTAGTCTAAAAGAAATTTCAAATGAATAATTGAAGATCAAATCACAACAAAGTTTTCACATACTTGAAATATGAAATTTCTTTTATGAGATGTGAAACAAAAGTTATATCGCTGTGCTATGGTTAGACTGTGTAATATCTACTGTGTAATAAATAGCCTGTGATGCAATGGTTTGAAGCTCAGGAAGTCACACTGTTCTGGGATGTTCTTAAAATATAGGAAATGGGCAGCACAGCAGAAGGAAGGAAGCTACTGAGCCCTCCTAAACCAAAGCATGAGCTTCCTCAAGGGGCTCCTGTCATGTAAGTTGTCACAGCCATGGAAGGTAGGTATAAAGAAATCAGATCATCTTTTACTAAACATGGCTATGCTTTGTTGTTGTGGGTTTTTTTGTTTTTTTGTTTTTTGTTTTTTTCCCCTTAATAGTGGTTTGCAAGAGGAATTTGGAAGAGTCTGGAGTAGAAAATAAAAGTGTATTAGAATGATTTTTGACATGATTTAAAATCTGTATCGTGTTCTAACAAATAAAACTTCTCTGGGAATCAGAGAACAGAACAGCCACGAGATTAGACATTGAGGCCACTCGGGAGGCAGAGATCCGTATGGATCACTGTGAGTTCAAGGCCACACTGGGAACAGAGCCAGGCATAGTGGCACACGCCTTTAATGCCAGGAAGTGATGGCAGGTATCAGAAAGGTATATAAGGACCAGGAACTAGAAGCTTTTTAGCAGCAGTTCAGCTGAGATCCATTTGGGAGTGGACTCAGAGGTTTTCAGTCTGAGGATTCGTGGAAACAGGATCTGCTGAGAAGTTGACAAGGTGAGATTGGCTGTGGCTTGTTCTGCTTTTCTGATCTTTCAGCATTCACCCCAATATCTTGCTCTGGGCTTTTTTTTTTTTTTTATTAGTAAGACTTTTTGCAATTCATCTTACACAGCATGCTAAAGGAAAAACAAATAATGAAGACTATGCAATCAGTCTTCATATGGTATCTGGAACTCCACTGGGAATTTGACTACTAGAATTCTGGAAAATAAGTTTATCCTAAGAATTTGAAGTTTGCTGATTTTAAAAATCCGTGAGCTTAATTAAGTAGGCAGAGGAATTGCGTGACACCATGGCATTCAAGCTGTCTTGCTGTTGTTGCTGGCTGCCTTCAGTGAGGCATCCAGGAAGAAATGAGAGCAAAGACAGCACCTAAGAATTTGCAAGATTTACAAATTGGACAGAACTGGATTGAATTAAAAGCTTTTGAGAAGAAGGGTGTGGTTGCTAATGACATTAGCACCATTGTAAAGAAACCATACAATTAACATCAAAAGAAGAAAGTCTTGGAGGACATTTCAGTAATTGGTCAGACTTTATTCAATATAGACTACAGGGATTAAGTGGAAAGTTCACGGAAAGTTCATTTTAGAGACTTTTTTAGAAAATAAATCCTTTCCCCATGTGCCCTCTGATTAAATGGCAGTTTATGAGTTTAGCTTCTAATACCCTCAGAGTTTGCTACAAGCATATCCCAAGGGCTACAGCTTCTGCTTGAGCAGGCACCAATGCTTCTGTTTGTCCATGCATTGTTAACTGTTCATGCCTACCAAACACAATAGTGAAAGGTTGGGTCAGATTCATTCCAGACTCTTAAAAAGGCTGGAGAAGCCACAATGTGTAACAAACTCTGTGAACACTCATTGAGGGACTAATGCATTCTTGAATCACAGAGGAATATGCAAAAGCGACTGCAAATTCAAGGTTGCAGCATGTGCAGAAGAAACAGATGATGACTTGACAAGGAAAGATGTGGAAAATGAGTTGTTCCAGTCGTAGAAAGAATGTGGGCTTGTTGTGGCTAATCTTAGTTGTCAATTAGACTGGATCTAGAATCAACTGAGACGCAAGCAACTGGGTATTCCTGTGATGGATTTTCTTGATCAGATATTTTAAGTGAGACCCATCCTAAGTGTGGGCAAAGTCTGGTGACAGTCCCCGTTTGATAGGACAAAGAAGTAAGGTTTTCCAGTTTGCTCACTTGGGCTTCATTCTTGTTACAGGTTTTTCCTGCTCTGCTGCTGCTACACCTAATTCCATTCCTGATGTTGGACTGGTTTCTTTAGGTTTCCAGTGACTCTCCAGAAATCCTCAAGACCTTCAGCCCTGTATCAGTATATCATGGAGTGAGCAACTACTAATTAGGTTCTTGCCTTCTCCTTTCTGGTATGAAACAACCACTGTTGGACTACTACCTATGCACATGTATTTGGATCCAGTAAGTGGCATTCTTTTTGGCTTAGGTTGAATTTGGCATGTAGTCCTTAGGATTTATGTACAATTTGTTGATGTACACTACCAGAAAACTAAAGAGAACAGTTAACTTAAGGAAATTAGAGATCTGACAAATGTTTCTTCCTATCTGTAGACCTTTCCTCAGTAGAAAATATACAGAAAAGGAAAAGGAATTTCTGTTATATGTGGTCTTGACATTAAATGAATTTCTCTCCATGGCTTAGTTTTCACTCATATCGGCTAAGGAAAAAAACAGAATACAGGCTGTGAATAAACAAACTTAAAACCCAAATTAAAGAGCCAGTTAGTTTATATAAATTTCTGAATAAAATTAACTCACTCTAATAAGTTTTTCTATGTCTCTATAGAATTTCTAGCAACTTTTTATTAAGTGATTTTGATACATGCTTTTTGATTTCATAGACCATCCGCAGCATGATTCCTAAGTTACAATGGTTTCAGCTGTCTACAGTGATTTATTGTCATTGTAGCAGAATGAAATATAACTTTTTCAAATGGAAAGCTTAGAAAATAATCAAGAAGTCTTCACTTTTTCTTGAGAAGACATCTTTTTCAAAAGCTCTTTCTTCACTGCCCAATAACTTTAGCAACAGTGTACCCTCCCAGAATAGCAATTTTCTTATCTGATCTTGTAATGTTCAATCTCACTATGCTTCAGAAAGCTAGTGTTTTCTACCATTTTCAAAACACAAATCATAAGGTATGCTTATAATCTATCCCATTTAAGCACCAATTAATTGTAATTGATCCCCTGCATACTCAACTAATGGTGGGTTTAGAAAAATAAGCACATGAATACTACGTTTCAAAAAAAATCAGCTGATAGTTCACTTCTCCCACTGAGATTTAGCAAATTTGAATGCACATTATTTTGTGACTTATGTCCCTCCTTCTTGTTGAGTTCTGATGAAGCTCCCTGTCTACCTAATCCTGATTCCAACTCATATATCCCCCACCTCTGGTAGAACTTTTTTATTCCACATTTTCTTTGAAACACTTGATAACAACTAAGAATATAGAGTGTGAAATTTTCATTGTACACTTTTGCTACAGTACTGGGAACTGGAGCAATTTTACTCTATATATTTGAAGTATTGAACAATTTCACTGAAAATCACTAAGATACTTGGGATTTTTTTGAAAGAAAGTTGCTCTGAATGAACCCTTTGTTCCATAGGTAGCAGTAGAATAACACTTGTAAATATGTGTCTTTGTATTTTGTGAATGAAATAATTGCTTAGTTCATTCTGGGTATGGAATTCAACAAAATCAAAAAGGTATATATGACTGATGTCTTAAATGTTCTGTGGACACGTTCCTCCTTTATTACTATGAGATGTGATACAATAGGACTCAGAGCAGAGAACTATTACTTGGTTGGTGCATGTATTGTACTATTGCTACCTATGGGACTCTATTTAGATGGGATGGTCTTTTTCAATAATTTATGGTCATTTTGAGAGGTTTATGATAAAAATTACAGTTTCCAATAAAAGATAACTCTAAAATCACATTACTATTTATCAGTTAAGACATTTAAATGTATGTCATATGAACCATACCTTGAACAAGTTTACTTTCGTCAGTTTAAAATGTCTTGATTGTGCCAAATGATTGCACTTGTATAATCACAAACAGTAAACTATTTTCTATCCAAATATAACCTAGTTTGTTTAAAGTAGGACATGTTGTCATAAAATAAGAATTCAAGGTGAAGCTATAATTAAAATATTGAAAATAATCAAGTTTAAAACATTTGACAATGATATTAAGAACAGTCTTATTTGCAATAATAATTAATGAAAAAGGAGGCTAAGAATTTGAAGGAGAGCAGCGACGAGTATATGAGAGGGATTTGAGGGGAGAGAAAGGAGGAAGGGGAAGCATTGTAATAAAATAATTGCAAAAATGAGCAAGAAATAAAGAATACTCCTTTATGCACATATTTTCAAATAAATACATATTTAATGTCTCTGAGAACACATTTTAGTAGAAGTCATGAAATAGTGAAATAATAAACTAACAACTTTACTACTAAAATGAATAAAGCTATCTTTATTGAACTAATGAAGAATTTAAGTATAAATGTAAACAGATGTTTCCTATCCCAACTGTCTGGTCCCAAATAACTACACAGAGGCTTATATGAATTATAAATGCTTGACTCAGGCTTATTACTAACTAGCTCTTACATTTTAAGTTAACCCATATTCCTTATTTACACTCTGCCACAAGGTGGTTGGTACCTTTATTAGCATGGCATGTTCATCTCCTGCTCCTTCTGTATTTGAGTGGCGACTCCTGACTCTGCCCTTCTCCTTCCCAGAATCCTTTGTTTGGTAGCCCTGACTATACTTCCTGCCCAGCTATTGGCCAATCAGCATTTTATTAAACTAACTCAAATGGCAAATCTTTACAGTGTACAAGAGGATTATTCCACAGTTTATAAACATATTGACTAGTATTGCTGATAAATAAAGCCTAGAAGCAAGCCTGGGCCAAGGGAAATGATCAGTCTTGATTTTACATCTTTATTAGTAGATTTCCCACTCAAATAGTAACTGTTCATTAAACAACTTAATCATTCTACTCTGTGCAAGAATACATAGGCCTAGTTTTATACTAAAGACCAAAAATCAAAGTAGTAATAAAATATTAATGGGGATCTCTATGTTAGACAAACTAAATGTTTAATAAAGACAAGTAGATGATTTTATTAGTTATCATAGCCACTGAAGCATACATGGCAGAAATAGGATAGAATCAAATCTTCTAAATTTTTCATATTGTAGTGAAAGAAGGATCTAGGAAACTACTGTTGACATCTGCTGAAATAATTTGCAAAAAAAGATTATGAAAATTATTTATTCTGTGTAACTTGAGGCAAACAAATGCTTAAATTAGGAATGAAGTTCATTTAACCTTGTGCAAATAATCAGTGATTTCTCACTGGCTGAGTTTTTAAAAGGAGAAAAACAATAAGATGACATAGAATACTGCAGAAGCAGAAGCCATTTGATAAGATACATATAATATAAGCTCCCAAGAAAATAAATACAAAGGAAACTTCTTAATTTAATGAGGACAACACAAATATCTCTGAATAAAAATGTGGCCTCTGAGTGGATCTCTGTGAGTTCGAGGCCAGCCTGACCTACAGAGCAAGATCCAGGAAAGGCACAAAGCTACACAGAGAAACCGTGTCTCGAAAAACAAAAAACAAAACAAAACAAAAAAATGCTGCCTTTAAAAACAAAACATAGAATAATGTTTTTCTTAACTATTTCAAATCATAATTTTATTGGGAACTATATCAACTGCTGAGAATTTGAAAAAAGGAAAAACAACCTGTTTGAAAAAAATGTGTTTTAATTCACTTACCTAGCTCTAATTAAAGATATCTTTATTTCTGTCTAGATTTCAGCAAGAGTCATCAATTTCTTTATGTTATGGGAATGATTATTTTTTAATAATTACTAGCTAATAGATATTCATATGGTCAGTAATGCCCAATTATTTATAATCCTTAATATTCATGTTATGGTGGTGGGAGCTTCAGGACAATATAAGTAGCATATTAAAAAGCAATTTGCCTTAACATGCAAATGTAGGTAATGCACTTCATGTCAAAGTTCACTATATTCTTATTATTTTTATCACTTACATCTCTCTGTGTAATTTTCTTTTATAAAAAGTTTAATAAACCATAAGTGTATGCAAAATGATATTCAAATCTATATCTTCTGATTTGATGCTGAGCATGCTATAATATTTTGTTGTCTGCATGTTGACCAGTTTTAATTGCCATCTACTGGAATGGGAAGTTTCTCTGAAGAAGCCAATTAGGAATTTCACATTGTCTATGCACATAGAGCTCCAGCCTGGGAGCAGAAAATGTGCTGCCCCATTTCTACACACAGCACGTGCACTTCTTCCCTTTCAGCAAGTGTGTTAATACCTATCAGTGTAAACAATTCAACTTTAAGTGCATTTCTTAAATATGATAAAATTTTGGTTTTTAAGATTCCATTATATTAATCTGGCTAATTCATATAAATCTACTTAACTTTCAGAATCTTGATAGAATTTTCCTAATTATTTCAAAGCATTGTTAATATTTTTTTAGTTGTTAACTCTACAGCAGTAGGAACACATTTCAGAGTTCAAATGAGGAGACAAAGAAGAGACTCTCTCTCTCTTTCTCTCTCTCTCTCTCTCTCTCTCTCTCTCTCTCTCTCTCTCTCTCTTTCTCTCTCTCTTTCTGTGTGTGTGTGTGTGTGTGTGTGTGTGTGTGTGTGTGTGTGTGATGTATATATGCATAACATATGTGTGCAGTGAATGTTCCAGTGTGTGCTGGTGTACATGTCTATAGGCCAGAAGATGATGCTGGGTTTCCTGCACCATCACCCCATCACCCTCACTATCTGCTTTGTCCTTTTGAGTCAGATTCTCTCACTGCAAATGAAACTGAAGGTCAGCATCCTCAGCAATTCTCCTGTCTCCCTGCCCCTCCAAGTGCTCTTAAACACTGAACTGTCTCCTCAGCCAATGAAATTCTTTCATGAGAAAAGAGAAGGGTATGATTAATTTGTTTTTTCTGTGTATATTTTCCAATCTATGAAATGGTGTGTTTTACATATATATTAGTTCTATAAAATATATAGTCTATATAATATATGTGTATTATGTAAAGAGAAATTCATGTATTATATATGTATATTCATTCATATACATTTATGTATATTTGTGCATAAGTTGTTGTATATGTACTTAATTGCTCTGCCAGAAAATTCAATATTAAAGTATTTGAGACACTTTATGTAATCATTTATTTTTTAATACATCTGTTGTTTTCATATATTATCTCAATAAAGGCTTTTTAAAAAATTCTGAGCATCAGGTCTTTAAGTTATTGAAGCAACATGTGGACATTAGAATGCTATTCTGCATGTTTCTCATAAGCACCTTGCACCTAACTAATTAAAATGTCACAAAATGCACTACCAATATTAAATAAACTAAAACCTAAGAAAAAATATGTTTAACTTGTTAAAACAATTTAAAATACAGGTCAATATATTTTGACCAAATCTCTCCTCTGTAAGGAAAATATCATGTACTTATACCCATCAATTTACATTTGCTACACAGGATACAATAATTGTGCTGATTCTGAATTGAGCAAGCCTCTTTGTCCCACCCAGTGGCTACACTATAGCCCACAAGGTAATTGCCTAAATCACAGTCTTTTCCTGCAGCATGGCAATTCAGTGATGAATGGATCAAAAACTGGTGACCACATACCTTTTGTGTGTGCATTGCCAACATGCCAAGGGCTGAATTGTACACTGTACATAATTGGCTTCATCTACGTGTAACTAAAAATTCACCAATCAGAAAAATGATAGTAATTGGGTGATGGCCAACATGTCATCTGATAAAGGGCTTGCCAGCAGCTCATATTGCTTTTTTTGTCAGTGCTTGATATTCATCATAACATTTGCAGCTATTTTTTTACAAGCTTCAGAGGAAGTATAACACAACAATTTTTTTCCCTAATCTGGGGATGTAACATTCTATGTCTCAGTATTTATGATCTCTTCTCTGCATTTAGTAACATAATTCATCAACTTTAAGCTTGCAAGTGTCATTTTGTGCTTATTCTATATAAAACTACAAATTGCTTTCATAGAGAGTAGCAAACTGCTGCTTTGTGAATGATAGGAAACTTTAGTGGTTTCACGCCACTGTTTATAAAGTTGGCAACAAACGATACCAGAATCCAGAGAAAATGGTTCCAGCTCAATTAAACTCCTGTTTGCCGTAGTGTTGTAATCAGGCCTCTACTGTATCTTTAGTTTAAGGTGATCAAATGACATATTTTAGACATTGATGTCATTATCTCTGCAGACACTGATGTTACATTCGTTACTTTAAATTTACGAGGATAATTTCTGTTGAAGTTTTTGTGTTATTTCTCCCATTGGTGATTTGGTGCTCTTCAGTGGTGACTTGAACAATATTTATGAATTAACTTATAATGTAGCATAATATAATGGTAAAGAAAATGAAGCACCTATCAACGCTAATGTAAATTATACTATTTTAAAGCTGTCATAGTCAATGATGGCTACTATCAAAAAGTAACATAGATTGGGTACTCTAAAACAAAGCATTTATTCTTCACAGTTCTGGAGATTTCAAAGTCTGAGATCCTGGTCTGTATATTTATGCTAAGGATGTTCTTTCTGATCTTTAAATATTCTTATTCTTTATTGTCTCATTTGAATGGGCATAAACAAGAAATAAAGGAAGTATACCTGTCTGTCTATCTCTCTTTCTCTCTTTGTCTGTCTGTCTATCTACATCTCTCTTCTATAATTTATCTCTTATTTACCTATACGTCTATCATTGACCTATCATGTATCTTATATCATTTATCCATCATCTATCTATGTATCTATTTATTTACCTATCTATCTATCTATCTATCTATCTATCATTTTATAACGTTTATCTATTATTTATCTATCAATACATCTATTTGTCATCTATCTATTTTATATCACTTATCTATCATCTTACTGTCTATTTATCATCTATCTCTCTATCTGTCTTCTATCACCTTTCTACCTATCACCTGTCTATCTATCTATCTATCTATCTATCTATCTATCTATCTATCTATCTATCATTTATCTATCTTATATAATTTATCTCTCTTCTATTTATCCATAAATCTATCATTAATCAATCTGTTTTCTAACTATCATCTAGTGATTATCTACCTGTCTGTCTATCTGTCCATTCATCTGTCCATCTGTCTATTTTATATCATTTATCTATCATCTATCTACTAATATATCATCTGTCTATCTATAATCTAAATATTTATCTTTCTGTCTGTCAATCTATCAATATCTATCATCAATCATCTATCTGTATGAATTTATGTCAACAAATTAAGATTGTTATTAAGTTTTTTCCCCTGATGAGCAAATAGAGAGAGTACCTGAACTTTTGCTCTATCATATTGACAATGTGTAAAATTACAGATAGGATTTGGGTGTTGGATTTGAGGATGTTTCTTGAAGAAAAACATGGGCATTTATTTTCTATTATTGCTGCAGAGAATGATTAGTCACAAAAATGGTGGTACATAGAGTGGTGAATTTGCAAATATTACTGAAACATCAGTCCCTCTTATACTCGGGATAGAGAATCTATGATTGAGTATAACTTGATTTGAATTGGGTCATCTAGACTTTTCAGAAAAATGCGAAATCTTATAGGGCAATGTTGCCAGTAACTAGGAATATAAGTTCTCTACATGTGTGAGGTTCACAACTTCAGAATGAAGTAGCCACAGATGGAAAACATTTTAAAATATTTATACCTATACTTAAACCATTGCACTCACTGACATAGAGATATTTTTCTTTCTCATTATGCTCTCAACAAAACAGTATAATAACCACTTACACTGTAATTGGTGTTAAAAGCAACTTAGTGATTATTTATTATACAAAGTACAATGTTCTTAGGTGTTATGCAAATGCTACTTCAGTTTGTATAAGGGGCTTGAGCATGGGTCAGAGTTGCTTTTATAAGAGCATTTCTAAAGTGAATTCTGCTTGGATATTAAAGATTTAATCTACTATCACGTGAATTAAAACAAAATGACATGCACCTTATCTGAAATGGGTGCACTTGTATATCTATCTTATAAAGATGCACTTTAATTGTTTCCATGTTTCATAACTGCACAGAAATAAAGATATGATATTAAGAAGACTATAGAATACATAAAAATCTGTAATTAAGAATACATAAAAACTATAATTATTAAGAAATAAAATGTAAACAATATCTTTCAGCATTCAGTAAGATCAATCCCCCAAAATCAAGACCATGGACAAAAATACACACATAGAAAGAGAATTTAGAAAATCATTTATACCATTAATATAAATATAAAAAACTCAGTGAATAAAGAATAAGATGAGAAGACGAGCCGGGTGTAATGCCTAGATCCCACACTTGGGAGATAGAAGCAATTCAATCTCTTTGAGTTTAGAGCCAGCCTGATCTACAAAGCAAGTTTCAAAACATCCAGGGCTACACAGAGTTAACTGGTTAGAATTAAAAAAAAAAAAAGAAGAAGAAGAAGAAGACGAGGAAAGAACTCGTAGTAGATGAAAATAATTACTTTCAACAGAAATATTCAACCTATAATTAAATGTCTATAAATGTTAACTTTGTTCCATTTAAAACCTAAAGTTATGATTGATTGGATTAGTATCTATTCATGTGAAATTTCAAGCTCCTAATTATGTTCTGTTAGGAAGTGCTGTTCAAATTTCCTTCCACAAGCATTTTCTCTTTTGATCAGTAACGCTACCTCAAGTGTTGTAATATAGTTTTTTACAAACTTGTATACAAACTTAAAATTAAAATGTATAGCTATGAAAATATTTTGTATATTTGACTTTTGATAAAGGTATACATTACTTACCAAGATAGAAGATAAATATTCCAGAGTAATTAAAATTAGTGCCATACCAACCTACTTAATAAATAACAAAACTAAAGCACAGGTATAAATCCCAATAGCAGTTACAGAAATGAACACTGAGTTGAGGAAAAATACAGTAACTTGACAAAACAGTTGTAAGATATATAATTAAAATAGTAAATGTTTTTGAGTATTTATGCCATTATAAATTTTGTCTATTATTTTGAGCTTGGATTTGGATTATGAAAGAACTAAGGTATAATGTCATTTAAGATTTCAAGAAAGCTTTCAAAGACTACCAGGAGCAGTCAAGAAATGTTGTCAAGAGAAAAGCTGGAATATTATATAATAACAAATAATAATAAATAAAAATAATAAAGTATATTAAGTAACAATTACACACATCATTCAAATTAGGTAAACCTAAGTACTCAGGAATTTAAAAGGGAACTACTTCTTTCAAAAAAATTGTATATAAACAACATAAAAAAATAAACTTTTTCAAAGTGATTAGGTTGTTAATGAAGAAGTTTTATCGAGAATGGTATAATTGAAATATTTAAAGGCTAATATCATATTTAAAATCTAAAAATAAATTTATGTCTTCCACTGAACATTAATATTTCAATGTTCTCTACATGTTATATGTCAATCTTACCTTATTCTTGAGGGGCTAGCTTATTTCTTTTATGGACACAATGTTTCATGAAGATTTCTACAGTGAATAATAGTCTCTATAGTATAAAATCCTTTGATGTTTGAATCATATACAAATTTAATTTCCAAGACTAGAAGGTTAAGATAGACAGTGAAAGAGTGGACATCCCATCTTGTTCCTGATCACAGAGAACAAAGCTCTTCTTCATTCATGATAAATAATATTAACTAGACTTTGGAATACAGATATCCATTCCAAATCTGAGAAGTTTGCTTTCTTTCTCCCAATTATAAACTGCTTGTTAATCATGAAAGTGTTGGCTTTATAATTTTTTTTTTAGTTTCTGTTAAGATATTTTTATTTCTTACTAATAACATATTAAAATTCCTTTTTTGTTACATAGTATAAATTATTAAATTAACTTAATCCCACTTTAATAGATTGCTACTGTTTGGCTGAGTAATTTTACACTCATAACTAGAATTAATATTTGGATACTTAATGTTTTCTATTTGTGGAAGATTTTGAGAAGGATGTGTTATTTTTTCTGTGAGGTTTTATTATAGTTTATCATGAAAATATATGTTTGTCTTCTGTGGCAATTTTATTAGTAAATTGGTATTCATGTGTTTAATTAGTAAACAAAAATGAAGACTTACTTATTACAGAGTTCACAACTGTTCAAGTTTCTGTGGTTTGAGACCATTTTGACAGTTTCTTTTCTTGGAGCCTTTGTCAAGGCCTTGGTAAATTACTTTGTTACATACACATAGCCTTTTCCTCACATTCCCTCTATATAGAAAGACAAATACTGTCACTTTCAGTCATGATGTCAGTGATTTCTGTCTTGCCTGGCTGTCTCTATCACTCCTCATTGTGAACTTCACCAGCTTTTTATCAAACCAGCTATGAACTGCTTTAATTTTTCACTTTTAACCTTTACACCGGGCGGTGGTGGCGCACGCCTTTAATCCCAGCACTCGGGAGGCAGAGCCAGGCGGATCTCTGTGAGTTCGAGGCCAGCCTGGGCTACCAAGTGAGTCCCAGGAAAGGCGCAAAGCTATACAGAGAAACCCTGTCTCGAAAAACCAAAAAAAAAAAAAAAAAAAAAAAAAAATCCTTTCTTTAATAATCGTTTCTATGTTTTGACTTTCTAACAGTTCTATTGTAATAGATTTATTGAGAAAAGTTTTTAATATGAATGTTTGTGTCTTGCAGGTTGAAGCCATAGTATTAGACATGATATTATTTGTAGATAAGATCTTTGGAAGAAATTAGATTTAGATTACATTGTGAATGTAATATTGCTCTCATCCTCTCTTCTCTCTCAGCGTTTCTGAGTTCCTCTTTCTCTCCTTCCCACCTTCTTCTTCTCCATCTGGTTTCTCTCTTTTTCACTACAGAAAGATCATATTCCACACAGCCAGAAGGCACTTGCCTAAATGACAGCATATAATATTTCAGAAAACACCGAATTTTTGACATCCCAGCATGTATTATTGGGAAAATTTCTGGAGTCAAAGCAGTTTCACCTATGATAATTTGTATAAAGCAGCCTCAGCAAAGATAACAACCAGCCAGGGGTAATTCAGTTTTCATAAGAGCAAAATGATAAAAATGTAAGCACTGTTTGGTAGTCATAATAAAGATGTCAGAGTGGAGTTGTTTTGTTTTTCTTTCTTTTTTCATTTTTTAAAATCGTGTTTCTTCACTTTATCAAAAGATGAGATTTCTAGGAAGTCATTGTTGGGAGTAGTCATAAGTTCAGGAAAAAGTGCATTTGTAACTAAAGAATTTGTCTTATTGGATCACACACAAATGCAGGTGTGTGTGTGTGTTTCCATTCGTTTGACTATTTGTCCCTGTGCTTTATCCAAGCTTGGTCTCAACAATTCTTGCCCATATAAACCCTCCTCTTTCTCACTAATTGGACTCCCAGAGCTCCACATGGGGCCTAGCCATGGATCTCTGCATCCAGATCCCTCAGTCGTTGATGAGGGTTTCTAGCATGACAATTAGGGTGTTAGGCCATAATTGGAAAGGAAGAAGTCAAGCTTTCCCTATTTACAGATGACATGATAGTCTACTTGAGTGACCCCAAACATTCCACCAAGGAACTGATACAGCTTATAAACACCTTCAGCAACATAGCAGGATACAAGATCAACTAAAAAAAATCAGTAGCCCTCCTATATACAATGGACAAAGAAGCTGAGAAGGAAATCAGAGATACATCACTCTTTACAATAGCCACAAATGATATAAAATACCTTGGGGTAACACTAACCAAGCAAGTGAAGGACCTATATGACAAGAACTTTAAGTCCCTGAAAAAAGAAATTGAAGAAGATGTCAGAAAATGGAAAGATCTCCCATGCTCATGGATTGGAAGGACTAACATAGTAAAAATGGCAATCTTACCAAAAGCAATCTACAGATTCAATGCAATCCCCATCAACACAATTCTTCACAGACCTGGAAAGAATAATACTCAACTTCATATGGAAAAACAAAAAACCCAGGATAGCCAAAAGAATCCTGTACAATAACACAACCTCTGGAGGCATCACAATCTCTGACTTCAAGCTCTACTATAGAGCTACAGTAATAAAAACAGCTTGGTACTGGCATAAAAACCGACATGTGGACCAATGGAATTGAATTGAAGACCCTGACATTAATCTGCACACCTATGAACATATAATTTTTAACAAAGAAGCCAAAAGTGTACAATGGAAAAAAGAAAGCATCTTCAACAAATGGTGCTGGCATAACTGGATATCAACATTTAGAAGGCTGCAAATAGATCCATATCTATCACCGTGCACAAAACTTAAGTCCAAGTGGATCAAGGACCTCAACATAAATCCAGCTACTCTAAACCTGCTAGAAGAGAAAGTAGGAAGTAGTCTTGAACGCATTGGCATAGGACATCACTTCCTAAATATAACACCAGTAGCACAGACACTGAGAGAAACAATCAATCAATGGGACCTCTTGAAACTTAGCACATGCCTTTAATCCTAGCTTTCCAAAGGCAGAGATCTACCTGGATCTCGGTGAGTTCAAGACCACACTGGAAACAGCCAGGCATGGTGACACACACCTTTAATCACAGGAAGTGATGGCAGGAAGCAGAAAGGTATATAAGGTAGAGGACCAGGAACTAGAGGCTTTTAAGCTGTTAGGCTTTTAGCAGCAGTTCAGCTGAGACCAATTCTGATGAGGACTCAGAGGCTTCCAGTTTGAAAAAACAGGATCAGCTGAGAAGTTGGCAAGGTGAGATTAGCTGTGGCTTGTTCTGTCCCTCTGATTTTTCAGAATTCACCCCAATATTTGGCTCCGTTTTTTATCTTTTTATTAATAAGACATTTTAAGATTAGTGTTACAAATCACTTCTGCTCCTGTGTGTACATCTTACTTGTATCCCTATAAGTAACATCAGTAAATTCATTATTTCATCAACTGGACATTAATTGTTTCCTCATTTTAACTTGTCTTCAGTTTCCTGTCTGAGGTAAGTAGATGTTCAGATTTCCAAGAAGAACAGTGTCAGATAGCAATATAATAGATGATTCATTTAGTCTTCATATAGTAAGTTCAAGGTCTGTATTTTTCAGTGTTGGTCCATCAGCTGTGTTTCTAATATATGAATTATTATTTCTTCTTTGCATGTATTATAACTTTCATAGAAATACGTGCATTTCAACCAGTGCACTGTATATTGTAACATTCTGCTTTCAATTATCTTCATTGTTTTCATCACTTTTTTCCATGACATTCCTTTATTAACTTAGTACACGTTGTTCTCTCTGTTCCACGGCTTTAGAGGTATATTCTTGTAATTTTCTATAGGTAGCTACAGATTAGCCAGTGATTTCCTTAGAGCTCTTGATACCATATTTTCATTAGCATTTACCATAGGCCTATCAGCTTAATGGGCACATACTTTCAATATTCTGTAGTTTACAGCTCTACCTTAGCCTTCATTTATTGCTTGGCTTGGACTCAAGGCAAGCAAGAAAGTTGTTAGAGAATTGCAAAGACCATTCTAAGAATACAGTCATTTCTGCATATGCATACAGTATTTGAATTTTCCAGGATTATGTTCCTTGATTTTAAAACAAAAATTACCAAGTGTTTCACTTGAGAGTTTACTTTCTCATCTCTTATTTACCTTATACATTCTTAAATATTTAGGCAGCTAGAGTGTTCTGAAATTTTCACGACTTTTGACAAATGCCTCAGGGAAAATATATTCACAGTGAGCAAGCTCTGAGTCAATAAAAGGAGTTCTAATGATTAGAGATTTCTAGAAAACTGCTACACAGGCTGGTAAAGTCTCATGAGAACTTTTCTTGAGGTCAAAAACCAGCACTTACTAAAATCTGAGTTTTATTAGATAAGGTGTCAGGACTTCAGATTGTTAAGGTTCCAAAATGCCTGGGTTAGTGTGTTAAAAAAAAAAAGTAAATTATGCCACATAGTTCACCATATTTTCTGCATTTATGATTTTAAAGAGATATTTATCAGATGATCAAAAGTTATATTGCAATTTCTAAAAACATAAAAAAAAACCACACACACTGATGGTTTCCTAGCATCCTTACTGATTTTATTGACTATGGCATGTACAATTGGCTGTGCTACACAACCAGATTGACAGCATTCATTTAGTTTTCTATTGAAGAATAAAATGAATTATTCAGTATTTTCTGTTACTGGCATTATTGATAATATGACTGGCTTAGTTAAATTATTGTTGCTGAGATGAAACACCATGACAAAAACAACTTGGGGAGGAGAGAGGTTTATTTGCCTTTCACTTCCACATCATAGTCTCTCATCAAAGAGAGCCAGGACAGAAACTCTAGCAGGCGCTGATGCAGAAGCCATGGAGGGGTAGTGCTTAATGGTTGCTGATGATGGCTTGCTCAGCTTGCTTTTTATAGAACCCAATAGCGTCAGCTAAGGGATAACCCCACTCACTACAGACTGAGCCCTCCAACATCAATCACAAGTTAAGAAAATGTCCTATAGGCTGGCCTTCAGCCTGACTGTCTGGAGGCATTTTCTTGATTATGGCCTCCTCTCAAATGACTTTGTCTTGTGTCAAATTGACATAAAACTATCTAGCACAATGGCTAACCAGCAACGATTTTAATATAATTCTCTTACATATTGTTCTCTTTGATTTTTTTCTTTCAATATTCATGTTTCTGATACCCTTCACAAGTATTTCTTGGGCTTTGGATGTCATTCACTGTTAATATGCATACTTACCTAGCATGTGGGGGGAACCCATGTTTAATTCCCACTACTTTCACTTTCAAAACATTTTTCCAGTAATTTAAGATCCAGTTTTTGAGTCTCTTCTGTTGGCACTACTGTCTCTGTTGTTGTTCAGCAAGAACACTTACTATGATAAAAATTGCAACTTGGAGGTGCAGGTACCAGGTACCGTAAACAATAGTGGAAATATTGATGAGTTATTAAATCTTGACATAAAGGCAGACTGAAGAAATGATAGACCTATGTTAACTGTTATCTATGCTTAAGTAGATTCAAGTATCCATTGAATTTAAGGATGCTGTTAATTCTGTATTAGCTGCTATATAAAAGGTTGTTTATAGATAAGGGAATGCAACATGAAATGCCCTACTGACACATTATTCATAACAGCTTTAAGTCTGCCTAATAATAGGAAACTGACCTTACATTTACCCAAACTGATAAAAAAAAACAACCCTTGAAGAATTTTTTAGGAAGCTTACCTGTCCTGTCAAGTCATTATTCTTTTGATGAGACATGATTGATGAATTCTTAGACTTGAGGGAAAATGCTATCTAAACATTGGGAAATAGGTACCTACATGAACTTGCTTTCCTGTCATGAACTAGACATTTTCTGATAGAACTATATGGAAATAAGGGGACACTGTTAACAGATCATGAGTAGATGTAAAGCAGGTTGCTGTAGGCCAACTTGTGTTCCAGTAATCTAAGTTGGTGACTTGTTTGCTTACACCAAGTCCCTCTTCTAGTCAAGATGCCACTTTTTCCTCAATCAACATCTAGATGGCTTACTTTCTTGTCATTGAGGGATATTAATTTATATACCAATTTATAAGATGCAATACAGTCTGGGTGTGAATTATAATACCCTTTCTTAAGTTTAGGAAGGTCTTAGGGGACAATGAAAAAAAGAAAGTTCTGTGATCACAAAATTGAGATGAAAAAATTATCTTCAGAAGTAGAGTTAGAGTTATTTATTTGATTTGATATATCTGAGTGTTTTGCCTGCATATACATATGTACATACATAAAGGTATCATGTATGTGTCTCTTGCATATGAATGTCAAAGATGGTATCAGATTCCCTGAAAATAGAGCTATATATAGTTGTGAGTCTCCAAGCAGATGCTAAGAACCAAAACCTGTTCTTTCATATATGGATGATATATATGTATGTGTATAAATATATGTGTATATATGTACATATGTACACATATGCATACACATGTATGTATATATGCACATATATTTGTATATGTGTGTTGTGTATACATATAGCTGTATATATGGATGTGTATACATACATATATAAATGTAAAAGCCAACTATAATGTAGAAACAAAGAACAGATGCTATGTATGTATGTGACAGCATGTGTACTCATTAAATACCTTAAGGAGATAACAATTAATCAAAATGAAAGATTAAAAAAATGACAGTGTATGCCAAAATGTCATATAAGCTACTGACAAATTTGAAGGCCTGGGTCCATAGAAATGAGGTCAGCTCCTGAAAACCTAGAAACAACTCTAGAAACAACATCCACTCCAGATTATATGGATTGAGGTTTTATTTATTCGTTATGGTGACTGTCACCTTAATTCTGATCAACAAATTTGCTGAACACCAAATAATTTACAAATAACCATAGATAGCCACACTAGATAAATAACTGTAGAATTCTCTGTATTACTGTGCTTTGACTATTCAGAGGCACCCGGTTATTTTTTGAAAATTAGTATGTTCTACTAAACACAGGTATGCTGTCAGAATGAAATGAATCCCTTTCAGTTCTTATTTCTCCCTACAATGTATAGGATATGTTCTGTATGGAACATCAGCCTACACAAATTTCTTTTACTCATCATTATAAAGAAAAATTAAAAATAAATAACAGAATTTTGTCACCTATCATAACTATACTCCATCAACCTCCTGTGAATATGCTTTCTGTTTCTTTTCATAAAAGTTTAGATTATATTATTCTGTCCCATAAAGAAGAAGGCATTCAAATGAAAATTATATATACATATAATTTTAAACCAGTAGTGATAGAAGTCAATTTAGCTATTTGAACTACATAAAAACTTTTAATATTACATATTGATGTGTAATACTAGACACTAGGTGGGCAGAAAGGACTTATTTTTAATATTTATTTTATTTTATGTTGATGAATATTTTGCCTGCCCATATATATGTGCACCATATGAGTGGCTGGTACCCACTGAGGTCAGAGAGAGCATTAGATACCCTGGAACTGGTGTTCTAGGTGGTTTTGAACTACCATGTGGGTACTGGGATCTCTGCAAGTGCAACAGGTGCTCTTAACCATGAAGACCTCTCTTCAATCCTAGAGAAGTCTTCTTAAATCATCAGAGTACACAAACACAGGAGCCCATCATTATTCTTTCTTCAGTCAGAGAAGTCCTGATCTGACAAGTCTGCTCAGGAAGCCAGGCAGTTCACTAGGCCAAGACAGTTCTCTTTGTGTCTTTGTCATAAACTCTTGTTTCAATATAGTCCCTATCTTTATTACAGTCTTGCAAAGAGCAAAAGAACATCAAGATTCCTAAAACTGCTTACTTTTCCCTTCAGGAAGGTACCAAGTCTTGTCATTAATTTTATAATCAAAAATCAAAAATCTTTTTCTTTTTCATGCTAATACCATTTTTCTGAGGCAAAATATGAAAACATAATGATTCAATTATAGTTTGTCAGCTTGTAAAGTTTCCCCCGTTTTTCTTCTTTAATGATTTCTTCCAAGTACTGTATCTTATGCTTACTAATATCACTTAAGCAATAAGTTCTATAGAAGACTCAATTTATTGCATAGCTAATTCTCCTAGGGAATCACTGTTAGTTTATTCTTCTTATCATCAGCTTCTATAAACATTGTTACATTATCCCAGCTCTAGCCTTTGGTAAGGGGCCCTTAACAGCAAGGCGTTCAAACAGTAAACTTATCACAGACACAGGCAAGAGTTATGCAGCAAATTCCACCAAGGGCAGTGAAGGGTCAGTCCAAGTTGTCCAAGCACTGTGAGTTTTGTCAAGCAGCCCCTTCAAGATGCTTGGCATTATCGGGTGATGCTTCAACCGAGTCTTCTTATTCCCACCAATAAGCAGTGAGTGGATTAGAAATCAAAATTCAGTTATATTCTACGTTTACCCATTTGATTGACAAAAGTTCAAGCATTAGACAGTATCAGTTACACAGAAAGGGTATTGATGGAAGCTTATCCTTCGCTGGAGAAAATGCATATGAGAAAGTAGTTTAACATTAAATATGGCTTCAGAATATCTTCTTCCATTTCCTCCTTCTTGTTTTACTCAACCTCCTCCTGCTTGTTACTTTTCCTCACCCTCCACAAAAATAACTCCAAACACATCACTGTAAAATCTAAAACTCGGCCGGGCAGTGGTGGCGCACGCCTTTAATCCCAGCACTCGGGAGGCAGAGCCAGGCGGATCTCTGTGAGTTCGAGGCCAGCCTGGGCTACCAAGTTAGTTCCAGGAAAGGCGCAAAGCTACACAGAGAAACCCTGTCTCGAAAAATCAAAAAAAAATAAAAATAAAATTCTAAAACTCTGATACTTGAGAAGACATGTTAGATAATATACAACAACATATAGGCATAAATATAGTTGGATGTTTCTCAGGTCCTGCCTGGCCCTGTGGTCTGGACAAATCTCTCCCCCAATGTCCTGCAGCTGTTTTGCCCCAAGTAAACACACAGAGGCTTAATATTAATTATAACTACTCAGCCATTAGTTCAGGCTTATTACTGACTAGCTCTAACACTTAAATTAACCTATAATTCTTCTCTATGTTTAGCCACATGGCTTGCTACCTTTTTGCAGTTCTTCCATGTCATCTTGCTTCCTCTGCGTCTGGCTGATGACTGCAAACTCTGCCCTTCTTCCCAGAATTCTCCTTGCTGCTTGTTCCACCTATACTTCAGCCTGGCTACTGGCCATTCAGCATTTTATTAAACCAGTGTACAAGAGCATCATCCCACAGCACATGGGTGAGGACTTTCAAAATATCCCTCTGATTGTTCAGGAAATAGAGTATGTTCTTCCTCATATGTGAATCACAATTTGAGAACTTTAATTTTGTTTGTTCCTGCAGAAGCCAAGAAGCAAGAAAGGGGTTATTGGAAAGCAAACGATTTAAGGAACAAAATATAGTACAATATAGGTAAGAGAAAATGTTTAGTTACAACTGTGTTATCTTCTATTTAAATAACATATGTGTCTCTGTTTACTGAGAAGCACCCACTGACTCAAAACTAGAACAAGCTCTCCCTTCTGTGCTATAATACATATGCAGTGCTTTCCATAGTTATTTTAGTGTACAAGTTATGGCTACTATTTATTCCTTAGGCATAGTATCAGTAATGTGTTTACTCGTTCTTGAACATTCAAATGCAAATGTTTTTATTTTAGCATATATGTAAGTAATATGCAAATTACCTTCAATGGCATTCTGTTTATCTTCAAATTTTCTCTTTATAAAAAATAAAGTCACCATGACATGTGACAGAAACTTACCTGTACGTTCACCTGTTCTATCACCTAGTAAATTTTACATAAATGTATTTATATGTTTGAAAGTACACCAGGAAGGTAGACTTTCTTGGCTTTTTCAGGATAATTTTATTTGTCATTAACACATTTTTTTAATTGGCAGTGTTGGAGAAGTGGAGGAAGAAACAAAAATTTTCACATAGAAATCTTTCATAGAAGTTTATATGGGCAGAGCAGGTTGATATGAAAACAATAAGAAACTCCATTCACCCATTCACAGAGATGACACAAACTTTGCAAGGAGAGGTATTAACTCTATATAGACGTCAATCTCAAGTAAGAAATTCCAAACTGATTGAGAGTAATACAATGGATACATTTTATTTCATATATTTTTATTTTCCCAATATTTCCATATATATCATAAAAATTACAAGATTCATATCTAAAAATGTCACATTTATATATTTTATTTGTACATTATTTTTTGTATGGTTTCACAAACTCCTTTTTTGTATGTAATAATTTAATGTGCTCAATAATTAACTATCAAAAGTCATCTTTTTTTATTCCATATGGTGAATTAGAGACCTTCAATCTGTTCATTAGGGGAAGTTTATGTGTATTTCTTTAGCTATTTTTCTCATTATTTATTGTAAAAAAATATTTATAGTGATATATTACAAATATTGTGTCATTTGCCAGGTTGTATTTATATTAATGTATAATATAATTTTAATGATTCTATGTTGGGGAATATTATTTTAAGGTGTGTTACTTTTATTTATGTTGCATTTGTTTAACTCTGTGAAGCTGTGTCAATGTGCCTATCTAAAACACCTGAAGGTCTAATAAAAAACTGAACGGAAAATAGCAAGGCAAGAGAAAGGATAGGCAGGGCTGTCAGGCAGAGAGAATAAATAGGATAAATCTGGGAGGAAGAGGAAGAAAGAAATAGAGGAGTAAGGGGAAGAGTCAGAGAAGGGGAGGAGTCAGAGAAGGGGAGGAGTCAGAGAAGGGGAGGACATCAGGGGCCAGCCACTCAGGTACACAACCAGTAAGCCATGGAGTAAGAGTAATATTTACAGAAGAGAAAGGGAAAATCCCTGAAGCAAAAGGTAGATGGGATAATTTAAGTTAAGGAAAGCTGGGAAGAAACAAACCAAGCTAAGGCTGGGCATGCATAATTAAGAATAAGCTTCCATGTATGATTTATTTGGGAGCTTGGTGGCAGGCCCCCTCAAAAAGAGCAAAAACAGCCAACAACAATCCTATATGACAGTTTCATAGTGATAACACAAGGGTTAATGGTAGTGAAGTATATAACTGAAGTTAATTACCAGAGTAATGTTAAAGCATCATTCAGGCACTTAAACAAATAAATGCTTCTTAATTCTACTGGAAAAATATTGGTGTTTAAATATTTCCAACAATTATATTGGCTCAATTCTTAGCAATTTCAATTCTACCAAACTAGAAATATCATATACTTTGTTATAATTGGGTCTTTGAATAATTTCACTGATTTTTTTTTTACTTATTAGTACATATTATTTTTTCAATGATATTTATTTATTCTTTCCTAATAACATATACATATATTCACATTATAATATATATAATACATATATACACTTTAATTTGATCATATCCATCTGCTATTGTCTTCTGCAGTTCCTTCTGGACCCTTTCCAATACAACCTTTTCTCAAATTCATTTGCTCTTTTTTTTCCTTTTTACATGTTCCACTGAGTCCACTTAGTGTTGTTTATAGGCAATGACGTGTGAGGCCATCTACTAGAGCATAGGCTACCTCCAAGTAGTTTCATCCACAAATGAAAAACTAAAGAGCAACCCTCAGCAGTAAGAATTACCAATAGCTTTTTATGTATTGGCGGGGCTTCAGAATCCCCTCCTCCATCCGTGCTGAAATTTTGGCAGACTTGATCTTGCATAGGCCTTCTATAAAAGAGAGTTCAAGAGTGCAGCATCCACTTCTTATCTAGAGGACCTCATTCCACAACACCTCTCCTTGAACCTTACATTCCTTATGCATCCTCTGTCATGATATTCCCTGAACCTTGGTCAAGGTTTGCATGGATATAGATACCTCATTTAGGGCTGAGCACTTCGACTAATTATGAGATGCTACATTAACCCACTGTGGAGTAAAAAGACGCTTATATGAACAAAGTGGAAAGAAGCACAGGTAAGTATAAACACAAATGTTGAGAAAGTAGATTTTACATTACTACTTAAAAAAATAATTGTAGCTTCTCTCTTAGGACCTATCTATTCTCACATATTAGCTTTTGATGAAGTTTATAATACAAGTCATGAGTTCCTTCCTATTAAAAATGCCTCATCCCCAGTGAGAAAGCAATTGGTTATCACCCTAACATATATACAGCTGTTATTCCAATGGACACATTTTTCATGTCAGCATTGTAGCATTTAGATCAAGAACTGATAGGGATCACTGATGTCTGTGGTAGTTCAGATGAGAATGCAACCCATGGGCTCCTGTGTTTGCGTACTCTGTCCCTAATTGGTGGAATTATTTGGGAAAGATTGGGGACTGTGGCCTCGTTGGAGAAGATGTGTCCAAACCACAGATTTTTGAGATTCAAAAAGATTTAAGCCAGCACCTCCTGTCTCTGCCTCCTAATTCATAATTTATGGATCAAGATGTGAGCTTTCGGCTATTTTTGCTATCATGACTTTGTTCCCGCCTCATGGACTCTTAACACTCAAACTGTAATCCTGATAAAATTATTTCTTTAATAGTTTCCTTGACCATGGTGTCTTAGCACAGTAATAGAAAAGAAACTAATACAATGTCTCTGCTCTTCTAGTCACCTGAATAGCTCATTTTGGTTCTCTGAAAACTACTCAGAAGGGCAGAAATTTTCAAGTCAGTTCTAGACTGGTTTCTATGTCCTGAAATTAAAGTATTGTTGTTTTATTGCTCCTTTGTTTTTGTTTTACATTTTTATTTAATAAGTGTATGTGTGCATGTGCACAACACAGCATATATGTACAGGTCAGAGGATAACTTGAGGTCATTTATCTCCCATATCATGTGGAAACCAGGTCATCAGGCTTGACAGCAAATTTCGTTACTCAGTGAGCCATTTCATAGGCTCCTCAGTGAACAGTGTTAAAGAAGCCACAAGTATACTTAAAAGAAAAATAATGACTCACAAGAGCCAGAATGATCAAGGCAAACAATGCTACAACATATGTTGTTTTCAATCTAGAAACATCCAAATGGGATTTTCTGATGGTTGAGACTGAAATTAATTTTATAGTCATTAGCGTTTGTTGGTGCTGTACACATGCACATACAGAACAGTTTCCTTGATTTTAAAAGAACATGTGAATATCAAGAGAGACATTAGCTGAAACAATGTCTTATAACCATTGCCATTCACATTAGTCAGAGTATGATTTTTCTCACATACTTGACACATGTTTTCTCTTACTAAAATGTCTGTTTTTAATGAATATCTTGAAATTGAACAATTTTAATTCATGAATATTGAATCTTTGGAAATGTAAGAATCATCATCTATGAGTTTTATCACCTAGTACTAGTAGGCAACCAACAGGAATGGCAGGAGATTATTTTACTTGGGAGGCCTTTCTAACATGGAATTCATGAAGAAGTACCCCACACCAGGAAATGAGGGTTCTGTTGAATAATCCGTGTATTAAAAAGTAAAATATAGAAACAAATAAGTAAAATAAAATTTAAAAAATAGACAAGAACTGAAAAGAATCATTAGTAACAGAGGTATGAATATGGGGACCATCTGGTGAAGATACAGTTCATAAAGGTGAAAATATAATGTAGCCTTTGGATATTGAAAATTATATAGCTGCTACGGATATTTGATGTATAATTATGTGAAATTTTACAAAGCCTATCTAATTTATACATAGTATTTCCTATATTCCATGCTCTAAAATATACAAAAATTCAAATCCCCATTAAATTCACGTCTCAGAAGCTGAATATTTCAATGATCAAATATGTGTTCATAAGCTTCCTAACCCCTCATTTTAGATTCTTATTCTTAAATGTTTAAATTCTTTAATAAAATTACACTGTAGTTTGGAAATGTTCACTCACCTCTACACCCTTGCTATGACACACAGGAACTGAGACATATGCAATGGAAAATCAGAAACTTTGAAGTGAGATCAGCAGCTCTGGACCTTATTCCCCTGCCTGTCTCCAGATACCTACCAGAATACCCAAGAGCTCAGGCTAGCCAGCCTGAGACTGGTTCTCCTCTCTGTCAAGGTTAGGGAAGTTTCTTTTCATAGAAGATGATTACTGCCGGGTGGTGGTGGTGCACGCCTTTAATTGCAGTACTCGGGAGGCAGAGCCAGGCAGATCTCTGTGAGCTCAAGGTCAGCCTGGTCTACAGAGCAAGATCCAGGACAGGCACCAGAACTACACAGAGAAACCCTGTCTTGAGAAAACAAACAAACAAACAAACAAAGATGATTGCTAACACATAAACACATAGCTGGCCAAAGTTCTGAGAATAAAGTGACTGTTGCATGCTCAGGTGTAAATAGTCCAAAGGCCGAAGAGTATCATCTAAGAGGAATCAGAAAGAAAGCAATAGTCAGAGAACAGAAAGGAAAAATGTGAAATGATATGGCCATGGTAATCACTAAAGAAAGCAACAAATGTGCTTCCAAGCATAAGGCTTGCACACATAAACACACACACACACACACACACACACACACACACACACAAACAAACACACTACAAACATGCTCATGAACATGTATGCTCTACACATAAAAAATGAGGATTGTGTAGGACTAGTTGGTAAGGAGACAGAAAGAGTGGGAGGAGAAAGATAGAAAACAAATAGGGGTCACTATGATGTAATATCATCTGTACAATCATTTTACTGCAAAACTTATTCCATGTTTCTTATGTATAATCATATTTCACCTTGCTTCACATTTAGGGTGTCTACTCTAGAAGTCTTCTTCCTTTGGTAAGATACCAAGTAGATTTCCAGAGAACTATAGACCCTTCACATCAACTGTTATGGTAAAAAATATAGCTTTAATCTTAGTCTTGCTTTATGATGTGTTGTTTGAATGTTAAATGGTCATTTAATAATACTTAAAAAAACAAAAAACAAAAAAACAGAGCCAGATATTGGGGTGAAAGCTGAAAGATCAGAGAAGCAGAGCAAGCCACAGCCAACCTCACCTCAACAACTCCTCAGCTGATTCTGTTTCTTCAGACTGAAAGCCTCTGAGTCCTCACCCAAAAGGTTCTCAGCTGAACAGCCATAGTTCCTGTTTCCTCACACCTTATATATCTTTCTTTGCCCTGCCATCAGTTCCTGGGATTAAAGGCATATGTGCTTCCCAGTATTGGGATTAAAGGTGTGTGCCATTACTGCCTGGCTTTGTTCCCAGTGTGGCCTTGAACTCACAGAGATCCAGACCGATCTCTGCCTCCCGGGTGATAGGATTAAGGGTGTGTGCCACCACTGTCTGGCGGCTATGTCTCATCTAGTGGCTGGCTCTGTCCTGATCCTCAGGTAAGCTTTATTGGGGTACACAATGTATCACCACAGTTACGTTCTCCATCTACTATTTTTGGTTTCTGAGAAACTCTTACTTTGATAACTTTTCTGTGCATTTAAAAGTATTTGAAATGATGCATCTAAGTGTTATGTATCCAAATGTGTCTTCTTAAAATACATAAGTCAAAATTTCTATATTTTGTGTCTTAAAATGTGAATACACGTGTAAACACGACATATAAAGTTATCAAAGGACAAATGAATATGTGCGCTGTCCTTATATAATTAGTCACATAGACACAGAGCCCATGTGACTCTGAAAAGTCTCTGAAGACACACAGTAATCTTTGCTTGCTGTAAGCCAAGGAGAGTCTTCAGGTAAGCAAAACTTTTCAACAACTTAACCATGCCCTTCCGGCCTCCAGAATGAGAGAACATGATTGTTGTTTATTCTAACCGGTTAGTGATAGTATCTTTAGCAAATATTTTCCTGTTGTTGTTATATATAAAAGGAAGTATATCTAGGGTAATTTATTGATGAATTTATGTCAGAGCCTAGAATGTCCCAATTGAATATATTTGTTTAGAGTCTAGAATTTTACCAAGATTGCTCAATTTAAGAATTAAGGAAAGCTACATTGAATGATTAGAAGAGAGAAGAAAGGATATCATTCATCACACATGCATGAAAATGCATGCAGTTGTGGGTTGGTGCAGTATCCTAGTGTGAAAAGACCTCCCCACTCTGTCACATCACTACTCAGTCACATTTTCCCCAACAGTGAGTAGATTGTGGTGGCAGGATCTGTGGATAAAGCATTCCTTCCCACCTTATGCTTTCAAAGTCTACTTATATTGTAACATAGATTATGAGATCCTGGCATTATAAGTCATAATGAAAGGCTAGAAGAAAAATAAGCATCACATGTACTTTTAGAAGTTCTCCTTAGGGATGCTTGTCTCCGTGTGTTACACCAGGTAAAACAGATCGAATCTGTGGCTGTTACAGACTGAAATGATAGAAACATGCGTCTCTGATTCCTTCTCACTCAAGTTGATATGAATGGAACATTCAAAATAAGCCCATAATAAGAACGGCAAACATGCTTTCACAATGAAACAAACAAACAGAAAGATACAAGAAGAGCTGCTATTGCCTGTCAATCAACTGGCAGGCACAGAAAAATGAAACCACATTGAATATTTGTTTCAGTTATATTGCTATGAGACTTGTAAGAGTGATTGACAAGTGACATCCATTTTTAGTTCAGACAATTCCACTGAAAAATTGCAAAACGCATTATTTATTCAATTCTCCAAGACTGTACTTTGTTTTCAAATTTCATCAGTTTCTAAACTGTGAGAACGATGAGAATCCTTATTTCCTAGAAGAAACCTTTCAACCAATGGAGCTCAAGCATTGGGAGGTAATAAATAGTATTGTTTGTTTGAAGAAAAAAATGATGCTTTTTTTAAACAACAAAACAGAACATTCTGTTCTGTTCCCAATTTCCTGGCTCAGACTAAAGCTGTATCACTCACTGTTCACTGTAATTTTGTAACAATTCAGTTCACACAAAATAAAATATATAAATGATTGTGCCCAATGTTTAAATGTGTTACAAAGTAAGAACTACTTTGACAATATCAGATGAGAAATAAATGTTTCCCGTGCATAGAAAAATAACATCTCTTCACATGTACAGTCATTCATGATTCTTTTCATGACGATACAAGGAAAATAAGATAATTTTATGACTACTATATTAGTTTTATATGAATATTCTATATACATACATTATGGACAATAATATTTGACAGATCATTGTCAAGTGGCCATATTCTGTTGACTCAGTATGCTTCCTTGAAAAATATTCTTTAGTTAAAGAACATCCCAACTCTAGAAGACAACTATAAACATGATCATTCACAGAGTTTCTCCTCATATTACCAAGTCACAATCAAATGTAAATTTTCTGACTAATCTTGCCTAATAATTTAATATCTTGTAAGTTAATACAAATAATAGTAGCTGCCCTTTGTGGTTGAGAAGTTAATATAGAAAAATAATAAAGCTGTTCAAATACACATTCATGTTTATTATCTCTACATATCAATAGCAGTAATTACATAGCATTTTAATTCAATGTTTTCTGTTATGTTTAATATTTTTTTACTCTAACTTGAAATGGAAACTTAAAATAGTATTCTAGCTTCCTTTCATTTGATGGAAAAACAACATCTAAGATGCTATCTTTTTTTTGACAGTGGATGGTTAGCTATTTTAGGAAAAGATTTTAATGTAGTTAGAGTTTTCCTGCCTGGCCCACGGTCAGGGCAAATCTCTCTCACCTGCCAGTCCCACAGCCACTCAGATCTGATCAAGTAAACACAGAGACTTATATTAGTTACAAACTGTATGGCCGTAGCAGGCTTCTTGCTAACTGTTCTTATATCTTAAATTAATCCATTTCCATTAATCTATACCTTGCCACATGGCTCGTGGCTTACCAGGATCTTCCCATGCGGCTTGTCATGGTGGCGGCTGGCAGTGTCTCTCTCTCAGCCTTCCACTTCCCAGCTTTATTCTCCTCCTTGTCCCACCTATACTTCCTGCCTAGCCAATGGCCAATCAGTGATTTATTTACTGACCAATCAGCAACACACTTGACATACAGACCATCCCACAGCATTTTAATGGATCAGTAATTTGATCCAACAATTTGATTATTGACCATTGTCCTCTAGGGTTCTCTAGGTTTTTAGTACAGGAGGGTGGTGATAAATTGCACACTTACTCAAAGACAGAAGCCTTGTCACCTTCAGCTCTGAATATATAAGTGATCTCATAAAATGCTACTTGTTGAAAGCAGATAAAATCTTGAATAAATGTTTATTGTTGCTGTGAGAATGGCCATTACAATGACCTCAAGTCCTCAGACCCATGTAAATGGCAAGGCCTCCTTTTGGTTGGCCTCAGAGAAATAGCAAATCTTCCCCTAATCCAATCATGGATGTAGAAGGGGTGTGCAGAAATTATCAACTGTAGGTTCCTCATTTGGGGTACATGAAGCCTGAAGCTGCTTCTCTACAGAGGATACCTAAAATTAACTAACATGTTTTCTCATTCATGCTATATAAAACAAATACACTGATCTTCTCGGCTACTGCTGGTGCATATCCATTGGAATATATGGCCTACTTAATCCAGGTTTTCTGTGTTCATGTCTTTTGTTTCTCCACTCTCTATTGCCCAAATGAGGTCAATATGAAAGCCAGTCAAGATGATGGCCTATACTTAGTTTGAGTCAGTGAGTGGACAGCAGAGTGACACGTGTACTTCTCAGTAGCTGTCACTTGTAAGCAAACCCTATCACTTCTGTTTTGATTTTGCAACAATCTGTTAACACATATAAATGTCGTTTGTGAAGGAAGCATCAGGTGGGAGTTCTTGACTAGCTAGCCAATTCCAAGGCTTAAACATAATCCATGAAATGCATATTGAAATGGTGAATGATATTTTATGTAGACTGAGAAAGTTATATTTAGTAATATACATATATGTGCAACACACTCACTATATATATATATATATATATATATATATATTTTATTGAATATATATGCAATAAAAATGAATACAGAAAGAGGCCATGAATTTTTAAAGGGGCAAGCAGGGCACATTGGGGAGTTTGTGGGAGGTATGACATAAAGAGTTACAATCTCAAAAACCCCAGAAACTTTTAAAAATATAAACCTTAAACCAAATCCTCTGTTATATTGATCAGTTCTAACAAGATTAGAAGGACGAAACAATCTTATCACTAGTGTATTCCACACAATAAATAAATCGAGATTCTTTCCAAGATCATTATACAACATTAGATCATCCCTGATGATCTTTGATTTCTTTTGTTTCATTTAATTTTAGTTTAGTTTCTGAAACAGACTATGTAGCTCTGACTCACACGAAACTCACTCTGGAGTCCAGGCATGCCTGTACTGACAGGTTCCTGCCTGCCTCTGCTTTCTTAGTTCTGTGATTACAGTCATGTACCACCATGCTCAGCCAGTTACACCCTCTTTCTTAGCACACGATTTGACTGTGACATTAAGATTCCTGGTGTTCATTTCTTCTCCTAATGTTATTTCTGTCTCACTCACTACTTTTCAATGAAAACTTGCATAAGAGTAATCAGCAATAACCATTCCATGGATTCAATGTTACACTATAATAAAATTTATTCTGCCAAATAAATCAATCCAGTGGCGTCCAAGGTGGTGGCAAGAGTTTCCACCTAAAAACTGAGAAAAAAGATTCTAAAACGGAGCTAAAAACAGTTCCTAATTGTCTCTCTCAAATGAGCGGCAGCTGCTGGTTTGAGCTACTGGTGGGTTCCTAGCGTGCGTGCTCGATCTGCATTATGGTGGGAATGAGGCCTCTGCAAGTGGCACATTAAGCTGCATGGTGGATTTAGACTTTGCTAGTACAAAACAAAAAAAAAAAAAAAAAAAAAGTTTCTGGGCTACATGCTGCTTGGATAAAAGCATAGACCCATGATAGCTCCCAGAGCTGGCGGCCACATTGGGGAGCTGAGGTGGGCAGAGTCAGCAGCCACAGCTGCTGCAGTTTAAAGCAATAGATTCACAATAAGACAGATTCAGATGTAATAGTTTACAATGTGTGTAAAATATACATAGGCTTGAAAGAGACAAAAAAAGGTGGTATATACAGTTATAGAAACAAATACATAGTTTTAAAAAATAAAGCCTTTAAAAAGACAGTAAAATTAATATAAAAAATAAGCCACGTAAAGATGAATATTACACAGAGAATCTGGATTGTGTTGTCTTTGGGATTTTTAACTGCAGAAAAACATTTGATTGCAAAAGCTGTTGAGTTATGCCAAAATGTATATTTTAAAGGCCTTGACTTCAAAATTTGGATGTAAGGATGTGTTGCTTTGGAAAAGAGTCTCTTTTGTTTCCACAAAAAGCAAGAGGCTATGGATTTGTTCCAGATTAAGATACATCAGGTTTGACCAGCCAAGACCCCCTGAAAGGTCTCCGATGACACCTTGGCCCAGATGATCCAACATCCAGAATGGTTTCAAGGCAACTGGCTCAGATAATACAGCCTCATGGACTACTCCATGATCCTAAAATTTTCTTTGTGTCCCCATAAGATACAGTGCCCCCCTCCAGCAGGAAGTAGTAAGAGAAGCTATGCCCAAATTCCCAAATTATATGTAATTTTACTTTGTTAAGGTTAAAACCTTCCTTTTTGAAAAAAAAAAGGGGGGGGGGAAGTGCTGTGGGATGTTCTGTATGGCAAATGTGTTGCTGATTAGTCAATAAATAAAACACTGATTGGCCATTGGCTAGGCAGGAAGTATAGGCGGGACAAGGAAGAGAATAAAGCTGGGAAGTAGAAGGCTGAGTCAGAGAGACACTGCCAGCCACCACGATGACAAACAGCATGTGAAGATGCCGGTAAGCCATGAGCCATGTGGCAAGGTATAGATTAATAGAAATGGATTAATTTAAGCTGTAAGAACAGTTAGCAAGAAGCCTGCCACGGCCATACAGTTTGTAACCAATATAAGTCTCTGTGTTTACTTGGTTGGGTCTGAGGCTGTGGGACTGGCAGGTGAGAGAGATTTGCCCTGACCGTGGGCCAGGCAAGAAAACTCTAGCTACAATCCAGTGCTTTTAACTTGTGTATCATGCTAATACTAATTCTCAAGATATGGACAGAGTGCAGCCATAATCTTTGCCAAACTAATGTATGAATGGCCTGTAGTTATGAGCTGGGCCTCCAGTGGGTGAGCATCTCTCAGAATCACTATTTACCAAACTCCCATGACAATGGCCCGCAAATCTCTGCCTTGGGCATTCCGCTGATTTTCTAGACTGAAGTGTGAAGACCTTCCACATTCCTCACATCAGTCAGGTGACATGGCACTGACCCTGTTTCGGGATAATGCTGGAGAAGTGAAGCCCCAAGACTAAGGGAAGCCAGCAAATGGCATTATTGTGCAAGCAGAACAAACTCAGTGGACATTTGTCTAAGTTCCCAGTCCAGGTATAGTCAAATATTGCTTTGTATACCTTTTGGGTCCTTGCCTGATACATAGTTAAGCATAGCAATACACAGTAACTTGTATTTTTACTGACTGGCTAATGGAATCTGCAGAAAGTATGCTAGAGCCTTCCACCAGATACAGAACTTACTACAAATTAAAAAAAAAAAAAGAACAAAATTTACCCAGATGCAAAGGGTGAGGAGGGGAAGAGGATGTAGGTTGTAGCAGAATTGAGACTCCTGATAAGTCCCTGTGGTAAGCAAAACTAGCCCTGAAGCTAAGAACTATGAGCTGACCAGGTCTTGCAAGGTTTTAGCCACATTTGCAGTCTACCGTTTCAGTCTTTTCGGAGTCCCCTACTACATTGATGCAACCCTACTTTCAGTACCAATTTTGCTATTAGTTATTTTAAGTTGCTCTGGCAGAATACACCTGACAAATAGCAACTTAGGGGGAGAGACTTGATTTTGACTCAGAGTAGTAGTGAAGCTGTAGCCACAGGAGAGTGAGGCTGGCCTAACAGTCAGGCATCAGAGAAAGAACAGGTAGTGGGACTAAGGATGTGATCTCAGAACCCTTCTCCAGAGACATATATCCTCCAGGAAGCCTCCACACTTTCAAGGGTCTGTGAATTTCCAAACTGGGTCCCCAGTTGCTGGGGAACCCAGTGTCCAAACACATGAGACAATTGGAACATTTCATATTTTCAGTCATTTGTGTGTGTGTGTGTGTGTGTGTGTATGTGTGTGTGTGTGTGTGTGTGTGTGTGTGTGTGTGTGTGTGTTGCTGAGATAAAATACCTTCACCAAAAGCAACTTATAGAAGAGAGAGTTTATTTTGGCTTTGTCTTCCACAGACAGGGTCCACAAGGATGGGTGAGGCAAGACAGCAGGCAGCCAGAGCATGAAACTAGCTGATCACATTTCCATCCACACATCAGAAGCAGAGAATGTAATCTCAATGTGGGGCAATTCTATTAACTCTGGAAGCACCCTCTCCTCCACTGACTTACTTCCTCCAGCAAGACTCCTAAAAGTTTCATAACCTCCCCAACAGTATCACCAACTGGGGAATAAGTGGTCAGAAGATGAACCCCTGGCGATATTTCTCACCAAACTACCACACATATTCAAACTGGAAGGGGAAATAGGAAATATCTCCTGGGAAAACTGAAGATGTGGGGGGAAATGAGAGGATGTAAACTTGAGGGAGCAGGTGGGGCAGGCTGGGTGCTGGAGATGGGTTGGGGGCAGGATGGAGAGGGAGAGGAACAAAAAAGACATTTTTATGGGGGTGCATTTCGGGGTTAGGGAGAAACCTGGTGCCAGGGAAACTCCCATGAATCCACAAGGACAACCCCAGCTAAGACTCCTAGCAATGAAGGAGAAGGTGCCTGAACTGGCTTCTCCTGTAATCAGGTTGGTGACTACTCTAATTGTCATCATAGAGAGAGCATTTATTCAGTAACAGATGTAAGTAGATGCAGATATCTTCAGCCAAGAACTAGGCCTAGCTCCAGGAGTCTTACTGAAGAAAGGGATGAGTGATTGTAGGAGCCAGGAGGGTCAAGGTGATGATGGGGAGAACCCAGAACCCAGAGACAGCTGATCTGAGCATGTGGGAGCTCATGAACTCTGGACCAACAGTTTGGGAGCCTGCGTGGGACCAACTTGGGCCCTCTACATGTGTGTGGCAATTGTGTATCTTGGTCTCACTGTAAGGCTCCTAGTGGTGAGATCAGGACCTGTCCCTTGTGCTTAGCTAGCTTTTTGGAACCTGTTTTCCATGCTGGATTACCTTGCCTAGCTTTGGCACAAATGGAGGAGATTGGTCCTGCCTCAACTTGATGTGCCATGCTTTATTCAAGCCCATGGGATGCCTTCCCCTTTCTGAATTTAAATAGAGGGGAAATGGATGGGGAGAGGGGTAAATGAGAGTCCAGAGGAGGAAACAAGAGGAGAGGAAAAAGGGGTAACTGTGGTTAGTATGTAAAATAAATGAAAAAAGTGTTAATAAATTAAATAAATAAATAAAATTTAAAAACCAATTATATATTTCCAGAAGTAATCTATGTTACCTGTTCTCATCTTTATAACATTCATTATCCTTTCTTTTTTTTCTGCAAGTATAAGCTTCATTGATGAAAATGTAGAGGTACCCAGAAACATGCTTTAAAGACATGATAGTGCAAGACAGTATTTAAGCCTGTCATGTTAACCTGGAAATTGATGTTAAGAAAACTATTGGGTGAATGTAGCAAGAAAATTATATGAGTTAAATTGGTTGTTATCATGCAATATTAAAAACATGTAAAAACTAGTTATAATGGCATACATTTATAATCCCAGGTATTCAGGAAGCTGAGGCACAAATTCAGAAGTTTAATGAAACCATGACCTAGAATAAGATTAAGACCAGTCCGGAAACTCAGGGAGACCTGTTGTTATTTTTTCTACACCCAACTCTCAAATAAATCACACATGGAGGATTATTCTTAATTATAAATGCCCAGCCTTAGCTTGACTTCTTTCTTGCCAGCTTTTCTTAATTTAAATTATCTCATCTACCTTTTGCCTCTGGGCTTTTTCCTTTTCTTCCGTATATCTTACTTTCACTCTTACTTGGTGGCTGGCTGTGTGGCTGGGAGGCTGGCCCCTGACATCCTTCTCTCCTTCTTCTCTTGTTCTTTCTTCTTTTCCTCACAGATTTTTCCTTCTATTTATTCTCTCTCCCGACCAATCCGGACTATCCTTTCTCCTGCCTTGCTATTGGCCAGTCAGCTCTTTATGAGACCACCAGGTGTTTTTTTTTTTTTTTTTTTTTTTTTTTTTTTTTTTTTTTTTTTTTTTTTTGGTTTTTCGAGACAGGGTTTCTCTGTGTAGCTTTGCTCCTTTCAACTCACTTGGTAGCCCAGGCTGGCCTCGAACTCACAGAGATCCACCTGCCTCTGCCTCCCAAGTGCTGGGATTAAAGGCGTGAGCCACCACCGCCCGGCGAGACCACCAGGTGTTTTAGACAGGCAAAGTAACACAGCTTCACAGAGTTAAACACATGTAACATAAAAGAATGTAACACATCTTTGCCTCATTAAACAAATGTTCCACAGCATAAACAAATATAGCACATCTTAAAATAATATTTTACACAGAGACCCTGTCTCAAAATGCAAAGTAAGAAGATTGGTGCTAAACCTCACTAGGAAAGAGTACCCTACCCATGCATAGTACTGGAATTTAGTCCCTAGTACGTCAGAAGGAAAAGGTGGTTAAATCATATAATATGCAGTTAGTTTGAGAGGGAGTGACACAAATCAGTGTTTAAATAGTTTGATGACTTAATTTTTACCCTGTTGTTGTGAGCTATAGAAATATGAAGTAGGAACTCAGCAGGCACTGGCAAGGGTGACGGCTCTGGTGGAGGTTGAAGCCAAAACATAAGGTGTCTTGATGTTATTGCCTTTTGAATGGTCTAGCTGTTTCCTGAAGTGAATTTCTTGTGTGCTATTGCAGCTTTCCCACTTGATTCCTTTCCCAAGAATGTCTAACAGTGTGATTGATCATTTATTGAGCACAATTTTCCCTATGTGTTTGGGGCATATGGATAACGTCCCTTTAGCTCTGTGTGAAAATAGTCACATACACAAAGACCACCCTTTCCCACAATCAGGTCTTTGTTCCTCTTGTTCCCGCATAGACTTAAGAGTCTGCTTTCCTGTGGTTATCTCCATTAGCAGGTGTCTGGCCAGTGTCATCTCCAGACAAAAGTATTTCCTTTGAGACACTTCTCAGACATCCAAGGACAGACTGCAGATAGGTGAGCACTAGTGTGCCCTGAGCTCACCTTGCCTACAGATAAGAGAAACTAACCTCACTAACCTCAAATTCTTAATTCCTTACTTTCACCCTGGTTTAATAACACAAGATCCTAACTTAAGAAATTTATGGCTGGCGATTACCAGGAAGATAATCAGTCATTTGCTAGTTGCCAAGCAAAGTAAATATTCCTCTGACCAGGGAGGATGGAAGGTGCCAAGCTTCATTTCTTGTGCAAATTTAGCTTAACTCCTCTCCTTTTTTTTTTTTTTTTTACGGCATAGACGTTATCCTCAGATCTAAAAGTTCCCTTTAAGCAACTGATTCAGAGCAAAAGTGCTTTTGTGAACCAAATGCTACATGATCTTACACAGGTTGCCTGGTGACTGGGAACACTTCCTCCTGCCCTGCTAGAAAGCAGTGCCCGGCAAGATGCTCAGGAAGAAGCAGCTCCAAAGGAAAAAAAGACAGTTTTACCTTATTCTTGATTTTTACTGATTAACAGACTCTTAACTTTATACCTAGTCACACTTAAGAACATAGTCTGAGCACACAAATTCCCCGTTAGATTCCTTTATTGATTTGGTCCTTAGTTGACCTTACCAGAAAACTTCCATTAGTCACTCCCACTTTGGGTTGTAAATGAAAGCTAACAGTTACTGCTCTTTGTGTGAATCTTATCACCTTTCTCTGTGACCCTGAAACTTTCAAGCCTTGCACTGCATTGCCAAAGAATTACTGCTTGTAAGAGTATATAAGATGGTACCCTCATGGCAGTTTGAGAAGCTTACTGAGAACAATAAAGTGATGGGCTGAAGGAGCATGGCATGCATAGACTTATTCATGGATAAGTGTTCTGCCTTGCTGGTTGTTGTGCCTTCCTTGGACTAGGAGAAAGTTCTTGGGGCTGGACCCTAAAAGCTTTAGTTACTCTCTAATTTTTTTTCTTCTGCACTTCAGATATTTGTTTACTTTTTTAATATAAACTGTAATATCTTAAAAACTGTCCCCCAAATAAAAGAGCTGCTAAAAGAGAGAATGATCATGACCTTTCTAAGTATTAACTACAGAGGTCTTCTACTCCTGTTATGGACTTCTAAATCCTTTCTCAACTCTTTGCCAATTGGAAAGTTACTTCCACAGTTTTAAGTGTCATTGTATCAGCCCCATAGTCATGTTCCGGATATCTATGTGAAATTCCCATAGATGCTCGAACAAATTATCACGGACTTGACTTAAGGAAAAATTAATTCCCTCCTGTTTGTAGAAGCACAACTTAAAAACAAATCAAGATGGTTTAGGGACTCATGCTTTTTGCAGGTTACAAGGGGGAACTGATCCTTTACTTGCAGCTTCGGGAGACAGCCAGATGCTTTTCTCTAAGCTCACCCCATCTTCAGTCCCTTTCTTTCCATGTCTGATTGCTTCCAAACAGTTTTGTTTTGTTTTGTTGGACTATATGCACTATTATTTCAGACCTAGTTGATAATCTAGGAAAAATTTCCAAATTCACTTATATCATTCTCGTCTTCAAAAGACAGATTTATTCTCATCATTTTCTGATAAATATATTATTCAATGAGGGTAAACATGTCAGCATACCTTTGGGGCTGCCATTCATCTTGATCCTATAAGATACACACACACACACACACACACACACACACACTCATATATGTGTATAGGTAGTGTCTGTGTATTCCATATATATATGAATTTTGCATTTTGACATAAATTTCTCATCATGTAATTTTATTTAACATTTTATTAAAACTGAACTTATGAAATAGACTTTTGTTAAACTCTTTAAAAATTAATTGAAAATCTGCCAAAATTAATGTTTTATTATCTATTCAGGGAACAAATACTTAATAAACTTGCTTCATTATGAAATCCAATTATTCTTCTCTACAGTTTTTGAGATCTACATACATTAAGCATTTACTTTTTTTGCCATGTGTAGAAGTAATTTCTATTCCTTACCAAAGTATTGGCATTACTTAACCTGACTGTCTGTTTCTTGTACTAACCTGATACATTTCTCAATGCGACGTTTTGTTCCTTACAAGAGGCACAATGCAAGCAATTTATTTTCCTTTGAAGTGTTCACTTAAAACAAGGACAAATCTTGTCCCAGGGTGAAGGATGAGGTATAAGGATGCTTTGAAAATATAAGGTGAGCCAGGGGCAGGAAGACAGAGTAAAACAGCACACACAGGTGGGCAGTTACATGGAGACCCTGAGGAGGCAGACAGAACTTTCATGTGCCTCAGTCTCCCCAGTTGTAAATTTGGTGTAATGATCTAGGTAAAGCTTATGATTGCTACAAAGAGGCTCTCACTCCACACAAATGTGTCAATACCAGTTATTTAACTGATAAGACTTTTTAAATTAAAACTATTATTTCATTCCAATACAGAAGATTCATTATTGTTTCAGGGAAGTTGTGGTAAAAATCTCCCAACTTTGAGAGGAAGCAAAAGTTTAAAAATGATCATTCTTTTCTGCTCTCTGTCATTGTTCTTACCTTGAGTTTATCCGAGCCCCCACAGACACACCCTCACATACAGAGCATGCAGCAGGACAATGGGAGCTTGGGAGCTTGTTCTCTCCAGTTAAAATGTCCCTTTTCATTCTGAAATAGTATTCCCCAGTGTCATTGGTTTGGTTGCTTGTGGTGATATTGTGTTCCCCAAAATATTGTGCACCCTAATAAACTTATCTGGGGTCAGAGACAGAACAGCCACTAGATACAAAGGCTAGAAAATGGTGGCACTCATATTTTTAATCCTAGCATTCCAGAGGTAGAAATCCCTCTGGATCTCTGTGAGTTCAAGGCCACACTGGAAATAGCCAGGCATGGTGACACACGCCTTTAATCCCAGGGAGTGATGGCAGATAGCAGAAAGGTATATAAGGCATGAGGACCAGAAACTAGAAGCATTTTTAGCTGGTTAAGCATTCAGGTTTTCCAGCAGCAGCAGTTCAGCTGAGAGCTATTGGGATGAGGACACAGAAACTTCCAGTCTGAGAAAACAAGATCAGCTGAGAAGTTAGCCAGGTGAGGTTAGCTGTGGCTTGTTCTGTCTCTCTGATCTTCCAGTGTTCAACCCAATACCTGGCTCAGGTTTGTTTTTATTAATAAGAACCTCTAAGATTCATGCAACAGTTGCTGCCAATCACCTGGAAAATGTCTTATGATACAAGCTTAGTTGTTCTCAGTATTAGTTTCAGTGATTTAATTAAAAGGTCTAACACTTAAGAGCTTGTTTGCACACTAAGAAAATCCTAAGTGTTACAAATTCTTTTATTTTTGAGAAATATTTACTGATGCCTTTTTAATTTGAACTTAATCAGCTCAGTACTGAGATCTGTCTTAGGGAAACCGAACAATAGTAAGATGTCACACTACCGCAGGCATAAAAAGAATATTCTGGTGTCTGAGAATCCCATCCTAAAATATTTTAAATGTGCCAGTTATTATCTTAGAAGTGGGGATAACTTAGACACAAATCCCTGAGGAGTCTCTTGTTCTCTTTATCCTCAGTGGTTTTGGTTATTTAATATAAAAGGAGATTATATTATTTCATAATATAAAAGAGATGTCAAAATTCACTTCTATGACATTTTTTTTCTTCTGAGTAAAATTATGAGGACTACACATGAAACCAGTGATGCTTGACATTTCTACAGCCATATACTGCTGGCCATTATGACACATGACAAATATAGTGACATCTGCCATACCTATGTAATCTCTAATCTCTGTTTCAGTTCCTCAGCTAGGGATGATAGCCAATGAGGACCATGACATGTCCTCAAACTTTGCTGCTGGGAGTGAAATGATTTAGTGCACCTTAATGTACTGTGAAAAATGCTTGATATATAGTTTCATGGATATCTCCTGAAGGATACATATCAATGACTATGTAAAGAATGAGGCTACTGATGTAAAGGTAAACAGAAAGCAATTGACTTAATTACTCTCCCTGAGTTGCAATCATAAAATACTCCAAAAAATCTGGCTTACTTTGTCTTTGAATTTTGAACAATCTATCTTAGTTACTGTTCTATAATTGTGAAGAGACACCATGACCAATGGAACTTATAAAAGGAAAGATTTATGTTGCAGGATTTTTTTTGTTGTTGTTGTTGTTTTTTTGAGACAGGGTTTCTCTGTGTAGATTTGCGCCTTTTCCTGGAACTCACTTGGTAGCCCAGGCTGGCCTCGAACTCACAGAGATCCACCTGGCTCTGCCTCCCGAGTGCTGGGATTAAAGGCATGCGCCACCACCGCCCGGCTGCAGGATATTTTTTTATGCTGTATGAAGAAGTGTTGTTGTGGTTGGTTTGATGAAAAGCTGAACGACCAATAGCCAAGCAGAAGAGGTTAGGTGGGACTTCTGGATAGAGAGTAGAAAAGGACCAGACACCATTGAAGACAAGTAGCCTAAGTGGTCCATCCTCAAAGAATGCCTCTGTTGCAGTTATAGTTTCCACAAAAATCTGCATCCAGAACAACTTCAAAACTGCCATCTGAGATGGTCCAGCCTAACAGACTACTCTAGCCAGGACTTCAGAAAAGCTCTATACTTTCCCATCACACAGAGAATGAACAAAAAAATGACACAGCTAGCTCTCCCAAGACTTAACCATTTTCCCAATTTTCTCAGGGTCTCCTAAAGATATCATTACCCCAAGACAGCAGGGAGTAATTTTAAGATGATGCCTACATTCCGAAGAGTGGGGTGGGTGTTTTTAGTTATTCAGTGAGCTATGGGTGTTTGTCATTAGGGGGGTTGGTTACAAGTTGTTATTGGTCATGGTCATGGAAAAAAGTAAACAAAGCAGGTTAGATTCAGTTATTTCTTTCTGAAAAGAAAGAAAGGGGGGATATAGGAATGGTAGGATAAAGGATAAATTATTGAATTTTCTTTTAAATTAAAAGCAACAACTAGTCAATATTTTACATTGGTATGGATTTTTTTATATATTGATAAAATTTAAGGTTACTTTGGCTATACAGTGTATATGTTTTTACTCTTTTTAAAGTGTTGTACCTATGCAGTTCACTAAAAAATGTAAAGTTCTAGTCTTTGGAAGCTATTATTGTTACAAACTATTTAGGATAATTAAGAAAAGCACTTTATTTTTTAGTCATTTATATCAATCAAACTTGTTGTCATGTTAGGTATGTTTCCAAGGTCAAATAGACATATATTTTAGATAGATAGGTGGTCTTCAAACACTTCAGAGATCTACTGTCATTTAAGACGTTTTAATAACATAAGGCCTTTCATGACAGTGAGACATATCTGTTCCTGGCAGCACCAACATACTTCAGAGAAGATGATGGGCATTGAAAAAGGTCTATATGAATGTTATTTTCATTTGTGGCAAAGCTAGCCACTGGGCAAGAACCTGCCCTTGCCTTGACTGCTAACAACGTGCTATCCGAATTGGACAAGCAGGACACAAAAGAAGACAACTGCCAAACTTTGCCAAGACAAAGTAGGACAGTCCTTCAAAATTCCTGCTTCACAGAAAAATATATCAGATATTCTAGGACCATAGGCCAAAGAGGGATACTCCAGTATTGCAGAGGAAACTTGGGTGGCTGTCCAGGCAGCCAGCTGTCTTTGACATTTCGATAGTTTTACAAGTTGTTTGCTCTGCACTTTCTGTTTACTCAGGTAATATTTTATCCTTCTTGGGTCTCTGATGCAGACTGAAGACTAAATAGTTACAGGTTTCTTTGTTACCAAATTAAAAGAAGAAATTTACAAGATAGATGTAAAGTTTATAAGGTTGAGAGACATAAAAGCTTAAGTTGTTTCTCTAAGGAAATGTTTTTTGGTCTAAAAAGTTATTTTTAGGTTGGTAATACATGTTATCACAGAAAGTAGTTTAGGTATAAAACTTTGGGTTCACCAAGATAGGGTAGTTAATAGAGTATGCCAAATAAAATGTACTGGACATTGTGAATATAATTCTTGTTTGATAGTTGTTCTTGTTGTATATAGTTTTACTGTGTTGGAGTTAAAACATTTCCTTTATATTTAGACAAAAAGGGGAGGGATGTTGTGGGATATTTGTTTACATTGTGTGAAGATATGTTGTTGTGATTATTTTAATAAAAAGCTGAATGGCCATTAGCTAGGCAGGAGAGGCTAGGCAGGACTTCTGGGCTAAGAGAGGAACTCAGAGGATGAATCTAGGCATGCAGATTTTGCCAGTGAGATGTAGAATGAGTCAGGCACATGGTACTGAGCAGAGGGAAAGAGCCAGGTAGCAAAATGTAGATAAATATAAATGGGTTAATTTAAGTTATAAGAGATAGTTAGAAACAAGTCTAAGCTAAGGCCAAACTTTCATAATCAATAAGTTTCCATGTCATTATTTGAGGACTGATAGTCCGAAGAAAGTCTAAAAAGAAAGACTACAGATTTAACTGGGGGCTGGCTTATAGTTTCAGAGGGTTAGAACATGATCGTCATGGCAGAAAACATGGCATTGGAGAAGTAGCTGAGTGCTTGCATCTTATATACAAAAGCAGTAGAAAGAGAGGAAAACTCAGGCTGGCATGGGATTTTGAAACTATAAATCCCACCTCAGTGATGCACCTCCATCACCAAGGCAACACCTCCTAAACCTTCCTAAGCAGTGTACCAACTGGGAACAAAACATTCAAATGCATGATCCTATGGGGTCTTTCTCATTTAAAGCATCACATAACCCATCATGGTAAGCAGAGTCTGAGGCACTTGGTCTCATGACATCTGCAGAAACTGAGAACAATGGAAGAATGTGCTCAGCTCACTTTCTCCTTTTTAGACAGTCTATGATCACAGAGCAGTGAATAGTGCTACCCAGAGTGGGTGAGCCTTCCCCCTTCTCAATGAACCTAATTAAAATCCGCCCCCCAGTAATGCACAGAATCTCCTGTCCTGGGTGATCCTAGATTTCATCAAGTTGACAATGAAATTACTCATCACAGCACAAATCACATGTTTTTTGTTTTTTAACATTGCTCTTCAGGATAATAGACTGGTAATCATTTTTTAAGATTTCTTTATTTTTAATTACATATGTGTTTGTTTATTTATATGTGAGTATAGGTGCCCATGGAGGACAGAGGCTTAGATCCCTCTGCAATAAGAGTTATATAACTTGTAAGCCACTCAGTTTGGGTGCTAGGAACCAAACTTAAGGCCTCTGGAAGAGCAGTAAATCACCTTGACTGGTGAGTTATCTTTTTAGTTAGTAATTGATGATATAAAAACTTGCCAGATTCTATTGTTCTGAGGATAGATGCTAGATTTTATGCTCTGATATATCTCTCAAAATTTGTTACAAGTATCAATGTATTCATTTCTGTGTTTTCCTTGTTGAATCATAATGCCCTGAAGGCAGAGTCTTTGCTTTCTTTGTTTTGAGTACACACAGAACAGTACAGAAATCTTAGCACAAATGTAGTACATCTAAGCCTTTTGTGAGGAGAGATGATCAACATTCCGAGTTGTTTATAACAGGAAATGTTGGTGTCCTCTAGACAACTTCAAAACTCTTATTTGCAAAACCCCCAAATTTCTAGAAAATTTACAATTTTTCTTATCAGAATCTTTAAAATCTCCAATTAAGAATATTTTTCTTTACCTCTCTAACTCATATACTATCTCCTGAAAGTCATGTGTTTTACTCAATACTATAAAAATGATCCCTTTAAAATGAAACTAACCTTAAGATAGACAATGAAGACTCCTACCTGCCATGACTTCCTGGCAGCAAACTGCAGATCCAGCAGCATTTACACTGCATGGCTTTATTGTTTTTCAGATTACCTCCCACTCAGGCTGGTCCCTGTTCTCCTTAAGGTCCCAATCATCCCTACATAAGTTATAAGGGACACATGTAAGTATGGACTCAAACTAGTGACAGAATGATATATGTGCTCTTCAGTTTAACATCTAAGTATCTTCTTTATAGCATGTCCTAGAATGTGACACACATTTACAAGTGGATCAATATATTTCTATTTATGAGTGAATAAGTGAACATTCCTGACATGGAGAAATTTTCTAATAAAGGCTCAGTCTAGTAAGGTTTTCTTTTCTGGTGATTTCTACCAGTGTGTCAGGCTATTTGTCACCTAAGGATTTTGTATTTTCCATCTTCTGAAATGATGAATGACAACCAGTGCCAATTACATTTTCATAAATAGATGAAGCTGATATACAAGTAATTTACTTTCATTTGAATTTATGAAAATATCTTTTCCATCTGAGGTTAATTTGGTTCCCTGCCAAAGTAGTATATAAATGGAAGAAACATATTTTTCATTAAAATTAGGTTGCTGAATCATATGAGCCATATACAGTAAAATTAAGCAACTTTAAATATGCAGTTTTGACAAATAAAATTGCAAAATTAAAAGTCCCTTTGAAATCAATGCTTAATGAAGTTGCTGTATAAGTTAAAGGACAGCTTATTAAATTAAGTAATATAATATTAAAGTAATGGATGTAGACAATATGAAAAAGAAGTCAAATTAGGAAGTAATATGCTGATATAGGTCTTCAGTTTTCTGGGGCATCTTCCCTTCTACAGTGTCTTCATGATACCCAAACCAAGGCTTACCACTATTTTCCTTTAGAGGTCAACTTCCTTCATCATATCCAAGCTAGGAAGCTCAATATAATTACCTTTTAGGTTATTTTTGAATCTCGTGTGTGTGTGTGTGTGTGTGTGTGTGTGTGTGTGTGTGTGTGTGACTGTGTACATATATGTGTGTGCATGTGTGCATGCATGTGTATGCAAGTGTGTGTGCTAATTGTTGGAAGTAGGGATCACACAGGGTATATGTGAGGTACCAGAAATACTGACATATAACAACTAGCCTTAGATTGTGGCCTTTGCTTGTTTTAGTGCCATGAGATGTTGACCACATTGCCCGTGGTTCCCTTGTATTTAACACTGCACAAATATGATTTAGCAATCTGGTATGAAAACATTGGAATTAGAGGCCTGCATCAGTTACTTTTCTCATTGTTATGGCAAAATAAATTACAGGAGGTATGATGAGGTAAGCATATTCATCATAAATAAATAAGATGATAATATGAGAAAGAAATGACTTAAGGGAGGAAGTATATATTTTGTCTCACTGTTTCTAAGGTATCTGGCCCTCCTGGTAGGAGAGTGTGGAGGCAGTGGCAGTATTCACCTGGCTTTCTATTTTTCCAATCTTTTTATTCACTTCACAAAGAACAATGTAGATTAAGTGTGGTCCTACTTTCCTTTGAAAATATCCTCCCTTCTGAAACCCGAGATGTGTATTATTCACCTAGATGATTCAAGTTCTAGTCAACTTGACGATGAAGATTACTCATCATCACAAGGTTTAGCTATGATAACCCAAGCTTTATTTTCACTAAGGAAAGAAAAGCACAAGAAAGCAATAACTGAACAGTCAACACTACCCTTGCAGAAAAGCTCCTTACTATGGTTTATCATTCCTGGATGTTTCCACGGTTTGTAGATGGCAGAATTTGTTTTATTTTAGTTAACATTGGCAGGTCTTTCATTGTCAAATTTTGCCACTTATTAAATATTTTTCTTAGATTTTTTTTCTGTTGAGGAAAAAAAGGTCATGATTTCAAATGAAAAGTATTCTCTTAATCAACTTATTACACACATATAATTTGCTAAATCCTTCACCCTAGTGATATAATAAAACTTAATTTTGAAACTCTGCATCTATTGCTTAATTAAGTTGCATTGAAATCAAAATATTCAATGAGAAATAAATTGAATCAAAATGAATTAAACTCTTTTCCTATGTCATGCTCTGTGCCATGATCTAATGAAACTTTCCTGACCAGTTAATTTTCTAATCTCCTGATGCTGCAAAGGCACCCATTGTCTGGCACTTTGTTTCATCTTTATAAAATTCATCTCTAATGTCATCACTGCCCAGTAAATTGTGTGATGTGATGTGTGTGTGTGTGTGTGTGTGTGTGTGTGTGAGAGAGAGAGAGAGAGAGAGAGAGAGAGAGAGAAAGACAGAGAGAGAGAGACAGAGACAGAGAGAACAGAGAAACAGAGAGAGACAGAAAGAGAGAGAGCAGGAGGAAGGGAGGGATTGATGAAGGGAGAGAGAAACTTCTTACCACAGATTCAATCAGTCCATTTATTTTATTCTGTTACTTTAAAAAATCCTACAAAATGAGTTTTAAAAGTGCTTATATTTTTATCTTTCTCTGTTTTCTTTTTTAATAGACAATTATGCTCTCATTCTAATAAACTATATTCTTCTAGAACAATTTGCTTATCAATTCGTCATGAATTCAGGAACTAAAAGTGTATAAAATTAAAATTTTCAGAAGAGCTTTGACATGGGAATCCAGGCAAAGATTATGATGTCTTCTGGTCAAGATCCTACCAGAAAAAAAAATAAATTTATTGGTAAGATCTATGGTCCTATCTTAACTCAAGGTAATTTTTTTTTTTTTTTTTTGTCCATTCATTCAGTTAGTTCTTATAGCTCTGGACTAGAATCCTGTGTTCTTGTGGGCCATCAGGGTTTGACGTTTACCTGAAAAGTTTAGTAACAAATATTGTCAAACAAAGGTAGCCTGCTTTTTCAATGCTGGTAGGAAAATCTTACTGGGTTTTTCTAGCTAACATAATAAATTAATAGCAAGGATAATAAAAACAAAATCATGAAGGAGAACTCTAATGTCCTGTAAAATTTTTTCCATGTTCAAGACAAGGAGATTAGCCTGGACTGGGCCACAAGTACAGATATTTTTGAGAAGTCTATTATTTGGGTGTATGTATGCCTACATGCTTGATTTTGTGTACATCGTATGCATGGAGCTACCCATGGAAGTCATAAGAGTCCATGAAATCCACTGGAGCTGAAGCTACAGGTGGTTGTGAGTCAAAATGTGGCCTTGGGAACAAACCCAAGTCCTCCCCAAGAGCAGTAAGCATATTTGAACTACTGAGCCAGCCAGCCATCTCTCTTGTCCTAAGTACAGAACTCTAGCTAGCCACCTCAAATGTTAAATATAATTATTTTAAAATTAATTATTTTTCATCTACCAGAACAAATAATTAGGCACAAATATGCACAAAGTTTTCTCTAAATAGAATATGAATGCCTTCGTGAATCTTAGCTTTGCTGGGCGGCATTGAGTGTCTGCCTCTGTGAAAGCAAAGAATGTCAGTGACAAAAGTAACTTGTCGATATTTATAGAAAACTAGCATAACACTTGTGCATTTTATGACTGAACTATATACTTGTTGAACAAATAGCAAAGGAATATTATTTTATGTACAAGACTATGCTGGTATAGGATTCAAACCAATGGAAGATGTAATCAGATGGATAAGAGATTAATAATCAACAGTGTTATTTAAATACATGTGTAATTGTAGTACTTCCAATATTGAGCAAATCCAATCTAAGAAAAAAATCTCAAAAGATTTGAGTGATTATTCAGATTACTTAAGAGCAAAGGACCTTCCTTGAAATTTTGAGAAAAGCAATATGTTGTTCTAATCTATAAAATAATGAATAGAAGGGAGTTCTAATTTAATTTAAGGAGATTCTTACAATACCATCATGTCTTGATACTACAAACAAGCTCTTCTTAGCCTTGTGTTGCAGAAGGACTTCTTTTATGCATTTGTAGAGCACTGAGGCACCTTTTGGAATTGATATTGCCATGTTCTATTACTGAATGCTATTGTTTGAAGGAAGAAAATCTCATTGTGTCCTTCTACTATTGACTTTAGAATATTGGTATAATGATATGTGTATTGATTTTAAAGATCAGTTCATGAAAGTAAAGCAGAGCACATATATTTTGAATATTATAACAAATACAAACTGTTACAGTTTCAAAGTCACAACAGTCTGTATTAGCTGAAATATGAATTTTTCTCTGACATCCAGCGTTTTATATGTTGGCTGATATAGTATGGAAATGAAAAGTGGTTGTAAAGACATATACAAACTTGTCTGTATGTTTCAAGAGATGTTATTCAAGAATTTTTATTTTTAAACCCTTCACAAACATAAAATCCTATCTCTACATACATGATCATGGGATCTTGTGATTCTTTGCATACCTAGGCACTCTCATCTAGACTTTGATGGCACCGACTTATGTTCACCAAGTCATTAGGTCCTTTAATTCTGATGCAGAATTAAATGCAGCTGCATTTACATTTATTTGTAATGAAATTCTGTAGTGACTTCCTCAGGATATTCTACCTTGCAGCTTCCATTGTTTAAGAATATAATGTTTACAAAATCCAGATTAGAGAGCTGAAATTTAAGGAGAGGATTCTGTGGCTAATCAGTAAGTCCCTTTGCATACTTATTTTATTGTTGACTAACAAGAACAAAAAGTGGCATAGTATCTGAAAAACAGCCCACAATCCACACTGGAAAGCCCTTTCAACAACTAAGAATTTGATCGCTCATTGGGTATTTTAAGTGTTTTAAAATATTTAAATCAACTACCTTATAGTACACACATTTGTTTATAATATTAAGGGGTAGTAAAGCAATGTCTTTGGCTTATTTTGTTACAAAGCTTGAATCTCTGTGGGAAATACAATGCAAGCAACAGTATGTTGTATCCCCATACAACAGCATGTAGAACTTGCTTTAACTCACAACTCAGTATTCCTAACTCACTCTTTTACGTTATGAAGTACCTCCAGATCTGCACAGACCACCACCAACAGCTAGATGCAGAAGGCAGCAGAAGACAGAACTCATGTATCCACCTCTCTGCCTTCCTCTCACTGCCCCAATTCAGTCTGGAGCTTTAACTCGGAGGGATTTGTGGATGGATAATGATGTAATGTCTGCGCATTGTGTCCTGTAGTTCCTCATAACACGGCAATTTTAAGAAGCGCCCATGTTCTTTAAAAGAAAAAAATCTAGATTATGAAGCTTATTTACTAGAAATTAACCTGGACTACAAAATATGCCAGTATTAGTTCATCAGGGATATTGTGTTTCATTTGTGCTATGGTTACACATTTACATTCATTCTTTAGTGGTCTGTCTCTAATCAAACATCCAGTGAACATTCCTCTAAAATTGAGGATAATAACCTATTCATTGTATCCTAGCAAGATCACATACTTACTTTCATCTTATGTTCTTAGTGAAGTTATATCTTCTGGAGAACGTAATATGACTATATGATGGAGAGAATGAAAAATATTCTCAAACAGCTATCAGTGACCTGCTTTCAATTTAACAATTAATACATTTTAATTATTCTTTGGCAAAGTTAGTTTTAAATTCTAAGATTATTGTAAAAGGTAGAGGAGATTTAAAGCCCATACTTGAATAATCTATTCTAACTAGGTAGACAGACATAGAGATAGGAAAAGTGTAATAAAATATAATACAGGGATTTAGGAATAGGCTACAAGACACTGATGCTATGATTACTAAATTCAAATTGAAATTATAAGATCTAGCTCTGGGATCACTGCATCCTAAATCTGAAGTGCGGGGTGTCTTCAGCAATACTGAGTTAACGCTACAATACATCTAGAGGGCGATCAAGGACAAGAGCAAGAATGAATGCACATGCTTTGGAGTCTCTTCAACAATCTTGACCAACCAAGTCAAAAGAGCATTTCTTATGCCTGGTGTTGCAGGTTCTGCTAGAGACTCTATGGTAGCATTATCAGTCAAGATGAAAAATGTTCATTTAAACACTATGTGCATATTTAAATACCAATTTATATATATTTTAGGTAAATATTCATAACTATTAACTATTTTAGATATTCTTATTGTTATATTTCATTTTGTTTATTTTAAATTTGAGATTATAGTATCATTACATCATTTCACTCTTCCATTTTCTTCTTCCAAACCCTCTCATATATCTTTCTTTTCTCTCTTTCAAATTAATGGCCTTATTTTTATTAATAGTTTATATATATATATACACATTCTAAATATATAAATATACATTCTAAATCTGTATAATAGTGTATATATGTGTTCAGGGCTGATCATTTGGTATTGCATGACCAATTGGTATGTTCTTCCTTGGAAAGACTATTTCTTATGATCTCAGAATTCCTTTGTTGCCTGTAGTTCTTTGGGTAAAGTTGAGGTTTTACGGACTTTCCCTGTCTTCATTGGCATATCTATTGTTGTTGTTTTTGTTCATCTCATGTTAGGCAATCTTCCCTCTATTGTTTCTATTTTTACTTCACTCTACTTAACTAGAGCTTCTCATTTTTCCTACTTGCCTCTTCAGATTACTTACACCCTGTTATTCACCATTGCCTTGCTCCCCTCCCCCAACAATGGTCATGATTTATTTTCCTGGTGTCTGAAGTTACTCCGTGATATAAACTAACATCTGAAGATTTTCAGCTTTGAACCTCAAATTAGAAAAAAAAATTCAACATTTGCTTTTCTGGGTTTGGGCTGCCTTGTTCATTGTGGTTATGCCAAGTTCCAGAAGTTTACCTAAAAATTTCCTGATTTCAATTATTTATTTTTTAATAGCTGAACAGTTGGATATTATTTAATATTTATACATGCTACATTTTCAATATCTATTCCTCAGCTGAAGGACAGTTAGACTGTTTCAATTTTTTATGTGTTAGTTAATTGAGCAGTGATGAACATAGCTGAGCATGTATCTGTAGAATAGGGTATTAAGGTTTTGGAGAGCACAAGTCAAGGTATCATATAGCTGAATCATATAGTAGACTTACTTTTACCTTTATGAGGATTCTTCACACAGATTTCCAGGGTAGTTAGACCAGTTTGTGATCTCACCAATGATGAATGAATATTCCTTTTTCTACAGTCCCCTCTAACATTTGTTTTAGGTTGTTTTGTTGATTTTTGTCATTCTAACAGTGGTAAGATGAAATCTCAGTTGTTTTTTATTTGCATTTTCCTAATTAGTTGGGATGACAAAAGATTTTTGATATCTTTTCTAACCATTTTATTATTTACTTTTGAAAACACTCTGTAGAGATTCCAGAGCCATTTATTAATAAGACTTTTTTTTTCTTTCAACTCTGCTTTTTAGTATATATTCTGGTTATCAGTACTCTGTCAGATATACAGCTAGGTAGTACAGATGTCACCAAAATGTGATACTCAAGCTTCCTAAGGAGTGGAGCAAACAAGTCCTTTCCAGCTCTGATGCCTATCAACTACAACTTTGATCAGCATAGCATGATGAATCCTAAGAATTACCTTGGTGGTAACCAAAAGGTCTCTAATGGATGTAAGACCCACTCAATGGGATGGAAATTGTGCTTGGTACTGGAATTGTGGCCAACTACTCAGTGCTAGAGAAGTCATGGATCATGTTGGAGAACCAATGACCATCATAATAATTCATAACTATTACCTAAATATTTGTCATTTTACCAAGAGACATATGTATTCCTGACCTGTTCTCAGGGAAGTTCTCTTTACAGAAGACAGAGAACATTACAGGAAACCATAACAAATAAAAATGGAGAGTTATGAGCCCAGTCCATGGATATATGCATACATCTACATATAGATGGATAAGGATACATATGGATACAATAGATACATCTACAACAAAACTCCTGCACCTAGGGCACAAGGATTATTTTGAGGAGGAGCAGAAAAAGTTCAAGAACTATATAATAAGGAAGTTTTCCTGAGATTATTTCCTAGAAATGTCGGAGTTTATACCAATGAATTATCATTAAGATGGCAACTTCCACATGAGGTAAATAAGGATGACACCAATACATATGCTAACATGGATAGGGAAGACTGGTGAGGCCCCAAACCTAGACAAAGAAGCACAGACATCTAAAGGATGCTGAGAGCAGGAGAAACAGTCTTCCCTAGGAAAGAACAAAGCAACCGGTTACTTATTGCCAAATGTTCAGCACTGAATACATATGTGTAACATCCTGACTCAGAAATGAGGTTATAATTACATTTGTAGTAATATATATCTACATAAGATTTGCATACACACACACACACACACACACACACACACACACACACACACATATATGTCTCTGGAATCTACACGGAGAGTTTTCAACAGAAAATAATAAGATGAGACATACACTTAACTGTGAGTATAAGTAAAGGTGTTTAACATGCAGTTATGAATTATACGGGCTTGAGAAAATTCGATTAGGTCTCCTCTAGGTTCCATGACCTCAATAGCTATGGGTAGGTGACTAGTTTTCAGTCCCAGACATAAATATCCTCTTGTCTAGGGTACCTTATGTCCAATTAGCTGTTTTTGTACCTTCAGGACATAAGTACCATGTTTGAAGTACTATTTATTTTTATTTTTATTTTTATTTTTTTCTCTTCCATTTACTGAATTAATGTGAGATATCTACTGAGCAAATACATTTCAAACCACTCTGAAAATATAAAATGTTATTGGCCCATTTACATTTCCAATGGTACCACAGTATTATATACTCAAATAAATACGTCACCTTGAACTTAAATTCTATAAGCCCAGATAAGCATCTATCCTGTTCTATTCTACTCTATTCCATTCTATCATTTTCTATTTAAAAGGATGAGTTAACCTCACGATTATTCCATGATTATCTTCATCATGCTCAAATTTTCTTCCTTGATGGTATGCCACTCCTAGGATTATTCTAAATGTGAATAAATCTACCAGGAATACAGTACAAAATTTCAACACTGAAAGGCATGATCTTAAAAATTTCTCAGTTCTTTTTTTCTGCAAATAATTGACATTTGAAATGGGTCTAGAAAAATGAATGAGAGGTCCTTGTCATCACTACAGCAACTTAAATCTAGGTTTGAGTTATTTCTTCTGTCAGACCAAGTGTGGTTCTAGGAGATATTCAATATTATTATGTTAGAAAGGAACTAATAACCTATTGTCCATGTTAAAACCACCTAGCAGTAATCAGTGTATATCCAGATATCATCCCCACCTTTCCTTTGAAGGTTTATTGTAGTCATTCAAAAAATAAACATTCCTACTGAATCTAGAGACCTGTTTCAAATGCAGTATATTTTACTGCAAAGAACAAAAAGAGATGGGTGTCAATTATGTTGCTTGACCTTTTTATACCTTTCAAATCTTCCAGGTTTAAGATTCTAATAATACCTTCTGAACATAGTTAGAAATATAATTAAGTCTGTTGTGATTTCTAAGTGTTTAGATCCCTTCATTTCTTATCAAATAAATTTTGTCTTTCAACTTCACTTATGAGAAGTCAAAGTTGAGTAGACATTTAAGTTAATTAGCCGAGAAAACAATTGAGACATCTGTCTGTGTATTGAACCAGCAGATTGTAATCATAATCTCTGGTAAGTACACTTGTTTTGGCCAGATACTATTGATGCAGAGCCTGAACTGGAGATTTACATCTTTTTGACATATGAAAGGGCTTCTTGGGAAAAACAAATCAATAACGGAATGGGACAAGAAGAATAAAATCAAACAAGGAGGAGCTAGAAATCAGTCATTTCCAGTAAAATTTAAAATAGTCAGATGTATTCAACCTCCTTTAAAAAATCATTTACTTTAATTATTTATTTTACGTGTATGGGTATTTTGTTTGCATGTATGACTGTGCAATCACTCGGTATTTGCTTAACACATGAGGACGCCAGAAGAAAGTATTTGCTCCCCTGAGACTGGAGTTAGAGATGATTGTGAATCACTGTGTGGGTGCTGGGAATTGAACCAGGAACCTCTGGAAGAGCAGGTGTAGATGAATTTCTAAATGGTCTTACTAAACAAAAAACAAACAAACAAACAAACAAACAAAAACCAACATGGAACCAGATATATGGGTGAAAGCCTGGGAGAGATCAGGGTAATTGGGAAAGCCACAGCTAATAACCTTACCTCACCAACTCATCAGCTTCCAATGCAAGATACTTCCTGTCTACCCATGCCTATATGCCTTGCTGTTCTGCCATTTGATTTGCTCTCTCTGTCCAGCTACATCACTTCCTCTTCCTGCCCAGCTCTGTCACTTCCTACAGATCTTCAGATCTCTATGGTTAACTAGTGTTGGAATTTAAGGCATATGCCACCACACCTGGTTGTTTCCAGTGTGGCCTTGAACTCACAGAGATTCAGACAGATTCCTGCCTGCCTAGTGATAGGATTAAGGGCATGTGCTACCTTTGCCTGACTTCTTTGTTTACTTATAATGGCTGTTCCTATTCCTCTGATCTCCAGGCAAGCTTATTTATTAAAGCACGAATAAAATATCACCACAAGTAGGCAGTGCTATTAATTGCTGAGACATCACTCAGACCTTTATTCAAACTTCTAACCAGTTTAGATGTTATCTATTCTACATTTTTTCATATTATGCTTACAGACCAAGCACTGAGGATAAGAAGAAACTGATAGCCCAGACTTGTGAGTTCTAACATGGACTTTATTTTCACCTGATGTATTCTTGTCTAGGGTCCACTGTGCCAATTGGGAGGTGACTTAAATGAATGACTTCAAAGAATTTTAGACTCAGATGTCTTTTTTTCCCCAAATTCTTTCACCCCTTTTGTTTTCAGTAACTTGCATGCATTAGATCGTGTTATAGGGAAATAGCAAAAGAACTACAAAAACACATCGTACTGTAAATATGTTTAACTACTTCTTTTCCAAACTCTGCAGCTGTATAGTTTCCTTTTTCACAGCATCTGTCCATACATACTTTATGTCTATAAATGTCAAGTCATCTGTAATTGCACATATGTGAGTGTGTATCTACAACTCTCCCTGCTTTTTCTCCCATGAACTCGATGGCTAGGTTGACATGACTGAGCTAGTCATTATGACATTCACTTTTAATTTTAAGTAGAATTTGTCCTGTCTGCTCAACAGCATAATAATGTAGCAAATATGAAAGCAAATAGCTCCTGATTTGTGCTCCAATAACACCCAATTAGTTAAAAAGGAGTTTCAGCACAGAACTATAAGAATGTACCCATATGTACTGAAAATCCACCACTCAAAAGCAGCACTGGGTATATGATGAGGATATTGGTAAAGAAGGAGGTTCTAGGCTGCATGTTGTGCTTGTATTTTAATGCTTAAAGGTTACATGACTATTTCGCTTTTGTCAATGTATCCCAATATGTTCAAAAACATTGAAATTCTAAATTATCTTCCAAAGTGATGAACTTTGGAAGCTTTAACATCATTACCTCTAACTTATAGGATAAATACATCTCATAATGATCTCCAGAGCCCAGAGCTCTGACTAACACATTGAAATCAATACAGCAAATCAATGGAGATATTCTACAGAATATCTGAATTTGAGATCTCCTTGAATGAAATTGTGATAAAGGGTTTGAGAAATGCCATAACCTTAGAGCAGCCACTGAATATATGCTCTGGAGAAACATGCATGGTTGCAAAGCAGTTTTATCTCTTTATTAAAGGAGATGAAAAGAATACATGGCTGTTCTAGTACATGCTAGCTTAGAGGGCATGCTGGTCCACACCTGTAATCCCAGCATTTGGGAGGCTGCACTAGAAGCATTACAATTCCAAAGTTAAACTGCACAACAGAATTACTTCAAGACAAGCCTGAGCTATATAGTGAAGCTTTGTTTAAAGAGTATGAATAAAATGTCTCTCATATGCCAGGTCTTCTGAAATTGAATTTGGGTCATAATCTTCCAAGTATGAAAACGCTGGAATACTGAACTCATGAAAGATCACAATTCTTGAAGTCTAATGTCTGGTGCGGTAGGTGGTAGAAGCAGGAACAGGAAAGGGGATGCTTTGTCTCCCAGGATACAGCTCTCCTACATGTGACAAGGGACGTGTGAATCCTTTCTAAAAATATGTATTGTAGCTTTTTGGTTTGGGATTTCAGGATATTGTGGTTGGTTTTATGCCAACTTGCCACAAAACAGAATCACTTGAACAGGGAGTCTCACCTAAAGAGCTGTCCCAGTTCCCCTAACTGATGTGGGAAGTCCCACCTCCACCCCCCACAAGTTGTGGATGGCACTTTTTGGTGGCGGTCCAGATTGAAAAGGCATGACAGAAGGAAGATGACTCACCTATTGCTCCATTGTTAGAATTCCTGCTACTGCTGCTGCTGCTTTCTTTACTGACTGCAGAACCAGCATTTCCAAGCTTAATGTGATCTAGGGACCACAGGCTCTCCAGGAACCTTCCAGCTGCCCTCTCTACCAAATTTCTCAAATGCCAGAAATATTTTATACATGGATCACCTTCTTGTTCAACAAAGTTCTATTAGGAGTGCTTTACTACTTAACGCCAAAACAAAAATGGTCCCCTTAACATTTTTCATTACCTCCTCATTGTAAGGCAGCTGCAAGCTTCTCAACTCCTTTCTGCAGTTTCTTTCCTTGCACATTTCTTTAGAGTTCACAAAAGTTTTAAAATCAAGAACTGTGAATCATCTTAGATCTCATACTCCCTGCAAATTGTAGTTTCAGGGCTTTTTAGTGGCCAATGGAAATGCAAGATTCCTGGCCCACGTACTTGCTCGTGTATGTTCACAGCAATGACAATAGAGAGGTTTCAGATTTGGTTCCTTGGAAAGAACGCAGGTTGAAATTTATGTAACCTTTGCTCACTTAGACAATGCTTAAGTGGATCCTCCATAAAAATCAATCAAGCAATCAATCGATCAATCAATCAATAGAGTAAGGGAAGAAAAATGGAAAAGTGGAAATTTTGGCTTGTAGGCTGTAATGAAAATATCAGCTTATCTTGTTTGAACTTGAAACAAGGTTTTAGAAGTGTCCTACCCACTTCAGTAAGTCTTTGAAACCTGGGAACAGTGAGTAGCTGTAGTCCTTTTTATTTTTCTTTATTAAGATATTTTTTATTCATTTTACATATCAACTACAAATATCCCTCTCTTCCTCTTCCTGCTCCCTCTCCCGGCCTTCTTCCTGGCAACCCACCCCCCATTCCCTCCTCTGAAAAGGTAAGATTTCCCATAGAGAGTCAGCAAAGCCTGGTACATTCTGCAGTCTTTAGGAGATTCTGCGCCATTGTAGCAACCACAAATATGACCAACATACTGTACACATTGATGGAGTTTACAAGATCCAAGAAGCAGAGATGTATACTGGTGTCAGACATAAGAATAGGTGGTCTTTAGCATGCAAAGCAGCAAATACTTTATCTGGATCAAAATTATGTTTTTCTTGTAGATTACAATATTTTAATCTATGAATTTCACACATGAAGTTCAATATATTTTTGTTTTAGATAAATGATAGAAGATATTAGATGGGTACATGCTAGAGATATAGACAAACAAATAAATAAAATAGAAATAAGTAAGAAACAGTTTGAATTGTTTTCTTAGGGAATAAACTACATTATATTAGGCTTATCTTTCCAAGTGTTCTACAGGACTAGTTATTGGTTTCTCTTGTCACAAGGCTAGAGAAAATGATATCTTAGGGAGAACCAAAGTGATTTTAGATTGTTCCTTGGAAGTTAGCTGTCTCCTGTGAGATGGCTTCAGCATTCTGAAGCAAAGCAGAACTGGCTACATCCAGTGCTTAAACTGATAATCAAGAAAAGGGCTTTATGTGGCAAAATATGACCAGCATGGCTTTCTGGTTTTAGTTTGATTAATCTTTTCTTATGACCAAGTTATTCCATTCAAGTCTCATTTTTTACTGATGAATGACCTAACACTCATGTAGCAATCTAAGAGGCTGTGAGTTAAACTGTTCTAATTTGGGAGCCCCAAAGAGAATCTCCTTAGTGGGATTTCTTGCCTCACGAATGCTTCATGCAAAAAAAGATATGATTGTTTAAAAGAGGGATAATCCATTTTGGTGTGGTCCTGTTTTGATCTAAATATTAAGTATTAAGCTTATTTTTTCTTTGCTGATACAAATATAATGATCCAGCCAAATTTCCCCAGTGTTTGTGACATTCATTTCTGGATAATATCCTGTACCAGGTGATTTCTAGTCCTTAAGAATTTACTTTTGTTTTCTATATCCTTCAAAACCACTTACATAGTAATCCCATGTGAGATGGGTATAAATTCTATTCCCCAAGAAAAGAATTTATGATTTTCATTACCATCACACTTGAGGAGGTCTAATAATAGTTTCTGAATTGCCTTATGTCTTAGTTAGGGTTTCTATTACTTCCACAAAACACTATGAGTAAAAGGCAAGTTATAGCAATAATTTCTTGTTGGGTACCAGCTCACTAAAAATAGCATAGAAACCTATTATTAATCATGAAAGCATGGCCTATAGCTTAGGCTTGTCTAAGCTAGCTCTTATAACTTAAGTTAACCAATTTATATTAATCTACATTCTGTCATGTGGCACTACATCTCTTCCATCTTTCTATGTCTGCTTAATGACTCTGCCTTTCTTCTTTCCAGAGTTCTCTCTCTGCCTGGAAGTCCCATCTATACCTCCTGCCTAGCTATTGACTGTTTGGCTTCTTATTACACCAACCACAGCAATACATCTTCATATAGTGTACAGATATTCCATAACATCAAATTGAGAAGGAAAGGATTTATTTGGCTTACTCTTCATCATTGCTGTTCATCACTGAAGCAAGTCAGGACAGGAACTCAAATAGGACAAGATCCTGGAGGCAAGAATTGATGTAGACGCCATGGAGGTGAACTGCTTACTGGCTTGCTCAGCCCATCTTCTTATAGAACCCAGGACCAGCAGCACCAAGGATGACACCACCCACCATGGGCTGGGCCCTCCCCCACTGATTACTAAATGAAAAAATCCTCTACAGCTGGATCTCATGGAAGAATTTTCTCAGCTGAGGCTCCTTCCTCTGTAGATTCTATTAGCTCTTGTCAAGTTGACACACAACACTACCTAGTACATCTTATTTCAGTCTTTTTTTTTCCTGAAGTATTCTTTTTTTTTAAGATTTATTTTGATTTATGTGTATGTGTGTCTTTCTGTGTGGAGCATGTGCACTCATGAGTGCAGTTATCAAGGGAGCATGAGAAATCCCATGGAGCTAGAGTTACTGGCAGTTTGAAGATATTTGGCATGGGTCTTAGGAATGAAGCTCTGTCCTCTGGAGGGACAGGCTATCCTTTTAACCTGTGAACTATAACACTAGCCCCAGGCCTTCAGCATTCTTTGTACTGATTTCTCAATCATTGGTATTTACAGAAATTTATTTTAAATGTCTCTTTAAAAAAATTCAGCACAGAGGCTGGAGAGAGGCCTCAGTGGTTAAGAGCACTTCACTGCCCTTCCAGAGGTCCTGAGTTCAATTCCCGGGGACTACATGTTGACTCACAACCATTTGTAATGGGATCTGATTCCCTCTTCTGGCATGCATGAAGAAAGAGTAGTCATAGACATAAAATACATGAATAAATAAATCTTTAAAAAAGACTTGATTTAGTTGCATGCCCTAAACAATAATATTTATTTTTAAAAAAATAAGCACAGTCTTATTTTAAATGCTTATATTGAACAAACTACAAAACGGTTTTAATCAAAAATTGAAAGCAGTAGTTAAAGATACCAATGAAAAGAATCCCACGGGATGATTCTCTCCTGATGTCTTTCTGCTATAAGACAGCGTGGATAATCAACCATCATTAATAATACTTGCCTTTTGCCTCTGCCGCTAGCAATGTGGCCACTGCAGTATCTGAAAGCTAACTGTCTGTACTGTTTAGCTCACTGGTAAGGAGTATTTACGGAGTGAATTGATCAGATACAACAACATAAGAATTGGGTATATCTGGCTGCATGTGGTGGCCCATGGCTGTACTCTGAGGACTCAGAAGGCAGGTAACCTGGATATCTCATTATTTTGAGGCCAGCATGGCCTAGTTATAGAGACCTTGTATCAAAACATCAAAAGTTAACTAATTTGTTAAAGAAAAAACTAATTACACTTATTCCATTTGCTTAGCTATAGGAAGGTTAGAAAAGTATCTTTGCATTTCACTCTTACAAATTTACTGGACTGGGGATATGGATCAATCGATAAAGCACTCAATGTGCAAGCTTGAAGACCTGAGCTCAGATATGTAGGGCCTACCGGGGCTATAGCACAGTGGTACAGCATTTGCCTTATATGCATGAGATCCTAGATGGTCTTTTTCATGTTTATTTTGATTTTATCTTATTTGTATTATATTATTGTCTTATTTTGTTTTCGTTTTAGATGCCTGTTGGTTTTCTCATGGGAGAGAACAAAAAGGTGTCGCTTTGGGTAGGGGGTGAGATGGGGAGGATCTGGAAGGATCTAGAGGAGAAGAAACCAAAATAAAAACATTGCATTAAGACCAACCTATTTTCAATTTAAAAAATGAAACAAACAAACCAATGGGGGTCCTAGAACCCATGGAATGTTGGACACGGTAGCACATGTACGTAATCTCTAGAGTTTTCCATGAGATGGGAAGATGGCAAGCAGAAACAGGAGGATAGCCTAAAGGTCATACTCTAGGCATGTGTACACACACACACACACACACACACACATACACACACACACGCACACGCACACGCACACACACACACACACATACACACACACACACACACAGACATACACATTCACAAATCACACACATACACACACAAGCACACCCACATTCACACACACAAACACATGCACACATACACATATATCACAAACATACACAAAATACGCTAATAATTTCCAAAGTTCCTACATGTTTAGAGAAGGTGTTCCAAACTTATCTACCAGATCCTCAAGAGCCAAAGGATTTTATCTATATTGATAAGAGACTAGAAGAAAATTGTGAGTGTATGTACCACACACATATGAGTTGAAATCAATGAAAAATATCAACAACTATGTGATTTCTCAGGTTTAAAACTACTTGTCAACTAGGATTCTACGGATGCAGTGCTTTCATTTTCATTAGTGAGAAAATCAAGATTCCTGAAATAACTATAATCATCAGTTTGTCAAAGAACGAGGATTGCTGGAAGTATCACAAATTTTCTTCTTATTCTCTAGGTTCAAATTCTCATAAGGTCATGGGAAGTGGGACAGATAACAGAAGCCCTTGAATTTTGTGTATTATAGGCAAAATCTACTGATCTTAGGAGGAACAATGGGTTCTATAGTTGATAATCTTTCTTGCTTTTTTCTTTCTTTCTGTAGGAAGATATTATTTTCCTAGAATATAACTCCACTTAACATGTATTCCAAATGGAGACATTACCTCTACCTACCAAGACTGTTTATTATAGAGATACTTTTGAAAGATATAAGACAATGTTTAAAAAGTAATACTCACACACATATACAATATGCACAGTATAAATTTGTAAAAAGCATCAATACATATTTAAATAACTATACATTACAGTATGTACAATGTATGACATATTCATTAAAGGAGACATTTATATTTATACAAATATATACTATTATTATGTATAAAATCATCTTAGTCACTTATAAGATAATGACAGAAGCTACGGTTATCATACATATTTATTCTTGTAATATGTTGCATACACTTATGGTTATATGTTTAGTGGTTAATGTTGTTTTAAGTGAGAAATAAATACTGCTGATGAATTGAGTATTATTTAGATGGCCTTAAATCATATTTGAAGGGAATTTTTAGGTGAAAAATGCTCACTCTACAATTACACAATTCTGCCTCATATATAGCCCATATACAAGAAAAATAAGTAGGTGCACATGATTACACAAAGGTTGATGTCTGATGATGGAGATTTGGATGAAGTGAGGAAGATGAGGGAGGCACTTGTAGAAATTGTAGGTCTGTGTCCCAAGGAAGCTGCCAGAAACCAGGAATGTCCTTCCTTGTTTTTTCTGCTCCTCTTTCCTCATGTGTTTTATTGTTCTCAGTATGCAGACAGGCTTCCTCTCCTCTCTGTACAGGGCCATTATTCTACCTGCAGGCCAACACTCTTTATACCCTAAATATATGATGCATCCTTCTCTCTCTCTCCATCTCTCTGCCTCTCTGTCTCTCTCTCTCTCCTCTCTTCCTCCCACCCTCTCTCCCTCCCCACCATTATTTCTACACTGTCATTTTAAGAAGCTCAACAGATTCCCAGGGAAGAAGGGGTTGATAACTCAGGCTTTGGTTGGTAGCCATACCTACCATACCTGTAGTGATACCTTAGCTATTTCTGCAACTGAAAAATCAGTGAAGAACAAACACAATGTTGTAATTGGATCTATACAAGGACAGCTCCTATCTTGACTAATGTGGAGGACCTGTCCAAAGACTGTAGATACCAGAAAAGGTGCTTATCTGAAACACACACACACACACACACAAATACACACACACACACATAAAATTGGGAATAAAACACAAATAAAAAAAAGTAAAAAGAAAACAAGATAGCATTCAGATACTCAATGCTTACTTACTTCTTTTCAACATCTCTGTTTCTGTCTTTCTGTCTCTGTCTCTCTCTCTTTGTCTTTCTATGTGAGGAAGTCAGAGAATTGCATACAAGAACTTTTACTTTACAAAACACAAACCAGAAAGAAAGAATGCACAAGCTGTATTGATGTTCCTGTTGGGAAATGGTGTCATCTTCAAGTGTGTTGGGGACCAGCCCAACCTGCCCAGCAGTCCTTGAAGGGAGGAGTGAGAATTAAGAAATAATAGATATGAAAAATATAGACATAAATGAAGAAAAAGACAGAGACACAGGATAGCTTCAGGAGGGCTCTGGGTCAATACCTCAGTCGCCTAGAGTTTATTCCTAATGGGCTTTTTATACACCAGCAAGGGGAGAGACAAAAGACCTTCCCCTTTCGATGTCAAGGTACGAATTACAAACAAGTGTAGTGTAGTGGTATTGTGTTCCTCAAAATATTGTGCACCCTAAAAAACTTATCTGGGGTCAGAGGCAGAACAGCCACAATACTAATCATAGAAGTTAGACAGTGGTAGCACACACCTTTAATCCTAGCATTCCAGAGGCAGAAATCCATGTGTTCAAGGATACAGCCAAGTATGGTGACTCATGCCTTTAATCCCAGAAAGCAAGCCTTTAATCCCAGGGAGTGATGGTAGAAGGCAGAACGATATATAAGGCATGAGGACCAGCATTTGGTCTGGTTAAGCATTTGGCTGGTTAAGCATTCAGGCTTTTGGGCAGCAGTTCAGCTGAGATTCATTCTGGATGAGGACTCAGAGGCATCCAGTCTGAGGAAACAGGATCAGCTGAGGATCCAGCGAGGTAAGGTAGCTGTGGCTTGTTCTGCTTCTCTGATCTTCCAGCTTCACCCCAATAACTGGCCTCAGGTTTGAATCTATTAATATGAACTTTTAAGACTCCTGCTACAGCGTAGATCTTTCCTTAATTTTCAAAACACCTGGTAACCACACCTTTGGCCCAAACATCACATTATGCAGCCTTGTGGGGCAAAGAAAACTCGGTCTCTCTGACCCTGAATCAAGATGGAATAAGGCCTCAATATGGAGTCTCTGTGGACCCCTACACAGGTGAAAGAAGGTCCTCTTCAAAACTGGAAGCTCTATTTCCTTGTCACTTCCAAAATTGCAGCCTAAAGCCTAAGGATGCTGGTCCTGCTGCTCTCCTCAGGCTCTTTAGTTTTTGTATTATTCATTCACACTCTCCTTCCTATGATTTCTCTAAGGAATTCTAAGTTCTGTGCAAATATATAATTTACCTTCATAGGCTCTATAAGCTCACCAAAACGTAACAGTCACCCGTATGTGAACATAAAACATTTCTCTCTCTTTTTTAAGTTTGCTGGGTCAAGAGTTACATTCTTTCCCATTGGGATTTATGTGGTTGTTGTGTGCGTTCTGGTCATGTTTCATTTAGCAGCAATGGATAACTTTTATTTCAGTCACAGGATCCTTCAGATTCTGGCCATTTTGTAAGTCTAAGATTTTAGCAATCTGTGTAAGAATTTTCAACTTTCTTAATAATATGTCAAAATCAATACTACCTTTTTATATTCCTTCTTTGAATTTTTATATACCAACAGCAAATAAAACTTTATCCTTCATGTAATCTTAGCCACAAAACTGAAAAGGCATAATAATTTGATTGTTAATAAATTAAGATTTTAAAAATATTTGTACATGATACCCTCTTTTCACTACCTATTACCCTTGAGTCTACATTCACAATAGAAATAGACAACATGTATAATTTCTGTCCATCTTTTTTTTCAATTCTGAGATATTGTAGTCTACTAATTGTGTCATTTGGTTGACTTTTAGAAGGAACATGTTTGCTTTATAAATATTTTATCTTTAAGCTGAAGTAGATTACTATAACTTACTTCTTTATTTCAGTGAAGATGGGATGGACATGATCATACAATTAATTTCTTGATAAGATAAGAACAAGGTGTACATGTTAATTAATCTTTAAGAAACTTGTATTTAAAAAAAAATGTAAAGTATGATGTTCAAGCCTGAAACACATACTTCTAATTTAGAGCTGCTTTGTTAAGAAATCAGGGAATGCATTTTTTGTTTTGTTTTGTTTAATCACCAACAAATGAACTTTACCTATTCAAATATTTTCAAAGTATAACTGCACAGGAATTACCTTCTGCAGACATGATTAGCAAGGGCAGAGGAGAATATCTGAATGACCTTGAGTAACAAGATCACACACAGCTAGCTGCCACTTTAAATCATTTATGTGGTGATATACTGTGTCCCCCAATGTATTGTGCACCCTAATAAAGCTTATCTGAGGTTCAGAGGAAAAAGCCAGCCACTATAGTAAACATAGAAATCAGGCAACGGTAGCATACACCTTTAATCATAACATTGGGAGGCAGAGATCCTTCCAGATCTCTGTGAGTTCAAGGTTACACTGGGAACAGAGCCAGGCATGGTGGCACACATCTTGAATTCCAACACTAGTTAACCATAAAGGTCTGGAGGTCTGTACAGACAGACAGGAAGTGATAGAGCTGGGCAGGAAGAAGCAGTGATATAGCTGGGTGAAAACAGGATGTGAGATTGCAGGGACAGAAAGACATATAGGTGTGGGTATACAGCAAGTAGGTCTCTTTGGAGACTGAGGTGTTTGTGAGGGAAGGTTGGCTGTGGCTTGTCCTATTCCTCTGATCTCTAAGTTTTAACCCCAATCTCTGGCTCCAAGCTTTTATTAATAAGACTGTTTAGTAATTCATCTTACACATTTATTTAGTCTTGATTTTCTTAGCTGAATTGTTTCTTTTTCCTCAAGCTTGTTTTCTTTTTCTCTCTACTTAGTGTTTTATTTGCTTATTTTGTTTTTCCTGACATAAGCTTACATGTAGTACAAAATATTTTTAAACTACATTACTTCTCATAGAACTCCACTAAAACAACTGATTTATTTTCTTGAACTTAAAACATCAGGTATTAGGAAAATCCTAATATCAAGGATATTGTGCTTCCCTTTGTTCTTTGGGTATCTGGAGCATGGCACATTTTAGTAGCTTTCACAAAAACAAAACACTGACAACAAATGAGAAATTATCGGGTCCAGCATGGTGATGCATGCCTTTAAACCCAACATGATGACAGCAAAGACTTGTGGATGAATCTCAGTGAGTTTGAGGTCAGTCTGGTTTGCACAGCATATGTATAAGTTCAGCTAGGGATAAAATACAGTGAGACCTTGCCTCAAAAGTAAATAAATAAATAAACAACACTTTTTTTGAGAATCATTAATAATCTGTTCATGCAAATGAATGGACCAGGAGACGGGAATACAGTCATGAAAGTCTCCTTACAATTTGTGTTTGTGTAACAGAAATTGTTATCTTAGGTTCCTTGCCTAGTTATACTCTGATCTACATCTCTTTCATCAATTGTTTTAAAATAAACTTTTTCTAAAGATAAAAACTAAGTTATATTGATCTATAGCAGTCTAAATTATGCTTCGATTAGTCTATTTCACTAAATTAGCAGCTTGTGTAATATTTCCTGTAAAACTTGTTTTCCAGGTCACAGATGGAACAATATTGATATGGAGATTCATAATGATAAGTTGATCATTTACAAAGAGTGCTAACAAGACTATCCTCCTTTAAGAATATATTCCTGCTGATGAAATCTCACTTAAAGAAAACAGCACAGTTTTAAACATGCAGGAAGACACACTGCCATTATTTAATAAATGTTTCTTGAAGGTGTTTAACCTCAGTGGACTCCTGAAAGCAGTGTCTGAGCCCTGTGATTGGAGGCTTGAGAAAGTACTGCCTGTCTACCCTGTCATTATAAAGGAAGGGGCTCCACTATTCATCAGTGGCAGGGGCTGATGGGCTCTTTAATGTTCATAATGATTTTTTTCAGAATGTTAGACATTTTCTTTACAGAAGTAGAAGTCTTTCTTTACACTTAGGGCATTTATGATCTCAAAATGTAACAGTAAGAGGAAGAACAATTTGATTCTTATAACTTAGAGTCCCTTATGCCTGAGAGGGCTGCACAGGACAGTTTGTAGGACATACAAATAATGTATGGTTTCTTTGTAAGAATTTTGAGGATGGATGGAAAGTTGTTTTCCATTATTTACCACTTTCTCATTTCTTTTCTATTCTCTTTTCCTGATCCCATACTCTATTATGTCAATTTAGCATCTGGAAGCTAATGAAAAGCGAAGATACTGTTCTTATAAATGGAAGGAAAGTTTTTTCCATCTCAAGTTTTAGTTCACCAATTTTCTTACATCTAGAGATAAAATATGAAAACTACATATTTATTTATTTGACCTCCATATTTTGTCTATTTCCTTATTCTAATTCTGTAAACACTTCAAAAAATAGTTGATGGTACATTATTTCTGTGTATGCAGTCATTCTATAACAATTTTGTCCATTGTTGAAGGAAAATCAAAGGGTGTTTTTATTATAGCAGAGTGTATTGAAATAAAATCTATCTATCTATATGTCATATATAGCTATCTATTATATACATACATATATATATATATATATATATATATATATATATTGTATCTCCATATATATTATGTTTGTAATCACAGCATTGGGGAGACTGAGGCAGGAAAATTACTATGAGGTACATGCCACCTTGGGAAATATACAGAATTTCAAGCTAGCCTGGAATACATAACGAGTCATGTTTCAAAAACAACAACACCCCCTAAATAAGCAAATAAATAAAAACAAAAACAAAAACAAAAAATCCTGAAAAGAAAGTTAAACCAAAATAAGACAAAACAAAACCCCTAGCTATTAACTAAATAAATAAACAAATCCCTAAGCCCAATTATCCAGATAATTTCAGCAGGTGCTGTTTGGTTTATTTTAAGAAATTAATCAATAACCTCAGACACAACCTATCTGGGTTCCTATAGATCTCCTGAAAGTTGCTATTAGCCTGGCAGCGTGAAGTCATTTAAAGTAGTAAGCCTTCAACATTTGAAATATTTTTCCTTGAGAATCACCGTTAGCATTCTAACTGCCTGTTTGTTTTGAAACAGGGAGAAAATACTACTACCTCACAATATCGAACAGAGAAAAAGCACTGGAATTAGAAGTTGACCATGGAACTTCATTGACGGTGGTCTTGGAAATGCTGCCGCTTGATAACGACATTGTCGTTGTTTTTCTTCCCGGCACTGATAACACCGCCTGCTCATTGCCGTTATCAACTGTGGCAGGCATGCCGGTCAAGCTCTTCAAGTGTGTCTCTGGAGTTTGTAATATGGATAGATTGCTTCTCGGCCTTTTGGCTAAGATCAAGCGTAATATGGATAGAACATGCTGACTGTCTTACATCTCTCTCTGCTGTTGCCAGTGGAGCCCAGTTTTCAGGCTTCTGGACGCCACAAGTGTCTCTCCCTCGGCAGATCTTTTACCTTTCAACACTTGGTCTCAAGCTTGGAGAAACCTTCTTGGAAATTCTGAAAGCCCAGTGGATTGTCTAGTTACAATACAACCTTGAAGTTTGTGTTATTTGACTTAATTGGTTTTCTTTCACTGCAAACCTAAAGTTATATGTGTTTCAGATACTCCCCCTGTGGGTGAAATCCTCTGAGGCATTTCTTCTTCCTTGGTCCTAATTAAGTGATCTCACCATCCTTTCAAGTGAAATTTGCCAAGTTGATCCCTTACAGAAATTCTTTACTAGGGCTCTGTATTTAACTGGAATATAAAGTCTCTGTTATATAATGAACATGTAAACGTTGCCCACTGGTTTATGTATCTGGAACTAGGTGGCCCACTATTGGGATTATGAGAAGTGATCTGATCTTGAAAGTTCTGACCTAATCAATGGATCCATCCTTTGATGTAGTCATAATATTGAGACATCAGTAGGAGGTGTTCAGAAGGAGGGGGTGAAGCCTGCTGGAAGAACTTGTCTTAGTAAGATGTGTTTTGTGCTCTGCTTCCAGCCACCATTAGATGAACAGCCTCTGGACATATTCACATGACATGATTCTTGCTTTACTACAGTCATGAGCCAAATTAAGGTTTTTCCATGTGTATGTGTGTGTGTTGGGAGAAAGTGCCTGGATATTCATGTACACATGGAGGCCAGGGGGTCAAATTTCTCTTAAAAAGTTACCATCTTTTTTTTTTTTTTTTTGAGGGCATAGTCTCTTACTGAACTGGGAGCTCACTAATTTGCCTATCTGGAAATCAAAAAATAGGCATCTTGGTCCCTATCTCTGCCTCCCTAGCACTGGGGCTTTTTAAGTGTGTGCTAGGGACTGACCTAAAGTCCTCATGCTATAACACATTGAGCACTCTATCTGACCAAGTCATCTCTCCCACAAGTTCTTTCTTTCTTTTTTAAAATTACTCTTTCAGGTTTTTGCTAAAACAACAACTGACTATATTTAATGCCACAGAAGACGACCCCAAAATTTAGTCTTGAACACTATCCCACCTTTAGGCAAGAATTACTTCTCTTGATTTGGGATGTGACTTTTCAGTGCCACAGCACATTGACTGAAATTATGAAGCATGTTCTTCACTTACACTTGTAGACCACTTATCATCCACATATGAATCCAATGTGTATGTTACGCTTTCCACCCAGAAGATGGACATGATCTCAAAGTGTTGACTCAGGGCTGGCTAAGTCTTTGGCTACTTGGAGAGAATTGTGGTGATGACGATGTTTGCTTTTGTTTTTTGATAACCTATTTATTAGAATAGAAATTGTATGACATACACATCAGAGTGAAAATTAAACAGCGTTTCCATGTAGTCAGAAAATTTGCAATCATCACCGCATGAGTATCTCCATCCCTCTCCCTAATGAACTGCCTCTATTTACAGTTCTTCCTCTGAAGGCACCTTTTATTCAGGAGAATTAACTTTAGCAGAAAGCTAGAAACAATTCTACTTGTTCCAAGAAGGAATGACTGAAGATTGTTCTATAATTATTTATAGCCTTGTCATTTTAAGAGTAATGACTTATTTTCTTTTTTTGAGTATCGTATTCAGCCTGGTAATAAATGATCTCTTCCATATCATCACTAGGGCATTTTAGGGTCTCCTCATATTCATGGATGTTTCTACTTAGTGACCTCATTTTTTATTACCCTAAGAGCTATCATATGTACTCTACATAACTCTTAGTTTGCACATTACTCATTTTTCTTGAAGAAAAACTGTATTGAGTAGGACACTCCAAGACTCTCCTGTATTCTTGTGTTGGCTTTGGTTACCCATTCTGTTTCCCAGCTGTCTCTTCCTTAAAATGAACCATTCTTTTCCAAAAATTACTTTGCTTACACTTCCAGATAATAGTCCACCACTGAAGGATATCAAAGCAGGAACCAGAGGCGCATGCATATGCTGATGCAGAAGCCATGGAAAACTGTTATTTACTAGCTTGATCATCATGGCTTGCTCAGATTGCTTTGTTATACACCTCAGGACCACCTGACCAGGGGTGGTACCACCCACAACAGTCTGGAACTTCCCAATTAATCACTAATTAATTTTTTTTTTTTTTTTTTGCCTACAGGAGACTATTAAGGAAACAGTTTTGCAAACATGAGTCCCTCTTTTAAAATCACTCTAGTTTGTGCTGTGTTGATATAAAACTAGCCAGGCCAGCCAATGTTACAGCATCAATTTTTCCAATTCATGAACATGGGAGGCCTACCTATCTTCTACGTTTTCCATTATTTTCTTCTGCAGAGTTTAAAAGTTTGTGTTACAGAAGTCCTTTACCTGAATGAATATGTATTTATGACCTATTTTGAATGGAATTGATTCCCTAATTTCTTTCTTAGTGTGTTTATTATTGATATATAAAATAGCAACTGATTTTTAAAAATTAATTTTGTATCCTGCCACATTTTTTAAAATCGTTAATCAGTTTTAGGAGGTTTCTGGTGCATTCTTTAGACTGTCTTATGGGAAAACATGTCATTTGCAATAAAAGATACTTTGATTTCTGTTTTAATTAGTATTTTCTATTGCTGTGAAAAGACACCATGACCACAGCAACTCTTACAAAGGAAAACATTTAATTGAGGTAGCTCACTTACAGTTCCCAAGGTTCATTCCATTATCATCATGATGGGGAGCATGGCAGCAGGCAGGCAGACGTGATGCTGGAGCTGAGAGTGCTACATCTTTCAGGTAAAAGGAAGTCAGTTGACACACTGGGTAGTAGCCTGAGCATAAGAGACTTCAAAGCCTGCCCCCACAATGACACACTTCCTCCAGCAAGGCCATATGCAGTCCAACAAAGCCACACCTCCTAATAGTACCACTCCCTATGAGATTGTGGGGGCCAACTACATTCAAACTATCACAATTTCTTTTTTCCATGTATGAATTCTTTTTCTTTTCTTATCCTATTGTTATAACTAAGATTTCGAACACTAAATAAGAGCAGAGGTAGTACAAAGCCCTGCTTCCATCCCAATTTTAATGATTTGTTTTTTTTTCATTTATCATGATGCTGAATTTGTAGACTTTCTTATTATTTGTTCCCTCCAATTCTAGTCTTCATAGGACATTTACTATGAAGGAATGTTACATTTTATCTAAAGCATTTTCTGAATGTATTGAGATGACTATGGAATTTTGTCTTTAATTGCATTTATATGATTTATTACACTTACTGATTTATATAAGTTGAACCAACCCTGGATTGGTGGAATAATGCCAATTTAATCACTGTGAATGATATTTTTGATTTTTTTCCTTGTGTTTAGCTTGCAAGCATTTTGCAGAGAATTTTAAATCATGTTAATAAGGGATATTGACCTGTTGTTCTCTATTTTTGTTGTCTGTATCAGGATTTTGTATTTGAGTAATCCTAGCTTCATAGTAGGGTTTTAGAAGTGTTCTTTGCATTCCTTTTTTGTAGAATAGTTTAAGAAGCATTTTCTATATTTTTTTCATTAAATGTTTGGTAGAAATTTTCTGTCTTGTTTAGCCAAGTAGTGGTGATGGAGTTGATATAGATATCCGATTTAGGGCTTAGCACCAATTCTTTTATTCTCAACCCTTTGACAGGTATACATCTCTCCCATGACGGCTGCTAACAGCTCAAATAAACTTCTCTGACCAAGGCTGATAGGAAACAAGGTCTACAGATATAAACATAAATATTTAGAAGGGATTTGAGTGAGCAGATCTGACTACAGCATCTTAATTATTCATAATGTTTTTTAATTTTTTTTGCTGAAATTTGCTGATTTTACCAAACACTAAGTTGTCAAGGACTTATGTATTGAAAGAATTGATCCAGTATTTGCCCTTTTGAATAATTGTAAATTTCTTGAAACCACTAATTTCCAGTGAGGAAAATCTTTGTAGAGTTCACTGTCTCTTTATCACAAACACTGTTAAGTCTAATGCAGGTCCCAAAATTGGCAGTGCTCATGACAATGTCCCAAATAGAAGGACACTGAATAGGTAAACAGAATAATAATTATTGAGTCAACAGAAGCTTAAACTAAGCATTCCTCAGTCAAAACCAGTTCTGTTTACTAAGAAAACAGATTTCATAGACAGTTTTGTACTTACCAGGAAAATCCCTACATCCTTTAGGCAGAGGCATATAGTTTCTGATTAATCCAAGGAGTCTATATGAGCTCAAAGACCCCACCCTGCTTTCCCACCAAGCTGCTCTCTTCTACTCTCTGAGAAAACCTAAACTTTTCTTTCTACCCACAGAGTGGTCAAGTTCAGTGGTTTCCCTGAGTTCCCTTGGTTACATTTGATGCTGAAAACTGAGATTCAGAATTGGCCCCCCAAAAGCTCAATCCCTTCCAAACACATCAACTGCCACTTTGAGTCTCCTCTGAGTGGATCATTTGCCTATGCTGGCTTCTGCCGCCCACCACATTTGACTCTAAAGCTAGAGTCCATCTCTCCAGTTCCTTTTCTCCTCTGCATGTTTCACCCAGTCATCTCTCTCCACCTACTCAGGTAGTTGTTCTCTAGAACCACCTGCTCTGACTCTCTCATTTGCTTGCTTGACTCTCACTCAAAGAAAGTTGTACCAGTTTTCTATGCATCCTCTTTCTTCCTGCCTGAGTGCCTCATCACATGGACATGGGCATCTCTCCACTGTGCCCCTTGGGCATCTCTCTGACAATTATCCATCCCTTAGGGACATCTTTGCATTGAGAATCTGTGTTACAGCACTTACACCTTACCTTGTCAACATCCCTGCATCTTTGTTGCTAGCAATTCCAACTCCTTTCTGGTGAGACTCCTATTTACAACTTCTGATACCTGGACTTGAAAGGAACTCTTTTTCTAAGCCTCTCCTACCTTTTTTTTTGCTCTGTTCCTGGGAATTCCTTACTGCTACCCAAGGGCAACTCTCACCCACCTTCCCAAATATTTTTTTCTCCTTTGGACTAAGAAATACAGTTAAGCATTGCCATCTTATTTTTTACAGCACTATGGCATGGCTTCAATACAAGCTTGATAAACAGTCTTGATGTCCAGAAATCACACATTTCCTTTCTGAATTCTCATAGATCTTAATAAATGCTGCTGCTACAAAAAGAAAATGTTCCAAAATACCTGATGTCTAAGCTTTCGTTGCTCTCCACTCTTGTCCATCCCTCTATCTACTGGGTTCAGTATTACAGATATTCAAATGACTTTTGGGTATAAATTATTTTGGAAAATTGTTAAATGATGCCTCATTGTACTAAAATCTGGCTCTGAAGATGGCATTTGGCTTACCCATGTTAGATCCAAGAATACTTCTCTAATAGATCCCAACAAAGCCTTTGTCCTAGGTCACACCAGTCCTCTGGCTTTGTGACAGGGAAAAGGACCACAAGACAGCCCAGGAGAAGACTATGCATTTGAGAACAGATAAAAGCTAAACTATTTCTGTTGGTGATTAGTGTCGCTTATCTCACTGCATTTAATTTTTTTAATTCAACTTGGCAGCCTTGCCCCAGGCATCTCATAGGCTCTGAAATTCCAAGTGGAGCTAGATTAGATAGTGACCAAGGGGATATTCAGCAGAGCCCTAGCACAGACCTCCCCTTGAGAGGATGCTTTGTGGCTAAGCCAAGGGTCCAATCCTGAAGGAACTTCCTCTCACATCTGCCATGAGGGGCCCTAGGCTCACAGATGTGTGCACCTTCTTTGCTTACCTCCCATTGTGCTCATATTCTGAAGGAGTCCATGTGCTTAGGTGGATGTGATTGTATAAGTGATTGTGTTACAGCAGGATAGTCAGTATTTTACACCCCACCCTGGTTCCTAGACCTTAAGAGGAGACAATTAAACAACATAATCCAGCTTTCTAATAAACTTCTAAATTTTCTATATGATAATAAACTTTCAGATCCCCAAAAGACACATCTAGAGCAAGTTTATTTGGCAATGCAGAAAGATTAATTCGATGAAAATGAGGGTTAGTCCTCAAAGTAAGAAAAGGCCAAATATGTTGTAAATAACATGTCAGTGCACACCCTACCGAAAAAGTCAAAGGATGATGAATCCAGGCAAGCTGTAGTGTATGAATTTGTTTCTTCAAGCCCTCCTTAAGTTGTTTTCAATGGGGCTAAAACAGCTTCTATAGAATCTGCACAAACCAAACAGGAGAAATCTTTTGCTAAGAGTAAAATTTAGCTGAGAGTGGAAATTAAAGCCAGAAACAGAAGATGGTAGGTGTGATTCCAAAGAGGAGCTGAAGAAGAGGCTTGTCTGCTTGTGTAGGCAACCACCAGTTATTGAGGGGCCACTGGGTAATAGCAAAACAGACTTGTTAGCAAGTGGGTCTGTTGCAGAATCTGAATGTTCTGGAAGCTTGACTAGGCTCTTTACCACTGCCTGAGTATACAGTGTCTTGAGAGTAAGAGTGATGAGATTCCTGAGAAGGTTTGCATAAAGTCTTTGTCAGCTGGGACATAATGGAAATTCCCAAGGTTGTAGCATACCTATCAAGCCCACTTCTAAGAGACGTGGAAACAACTTTCCAAACACCAGCAAAGATTTGGTTAAGGCAATATAGCCTGCAAATAGAAATATACTGTTATTTGACTATTCTTCAGGGCCTTTAGACCATCTTCAAGTTGATGTCACACTCATGGGAAACAGCAATGTATCAGATGACTCTCTTAGCTTTACCAGGCACATTCCCACCTCAGCTCATAGGCAAATAACTTCAAATTACTCCACACTGAATCTGTCACCAGTATTGACAGTAGGAAAAGATACAAGAGGAGATATTTTGCTTTGTATTGCTTTTATAAAAGGTGATATACCTTTTATTGAAGACATCTTGCAAAATAGGACCAACCCAACTGTCAAAGACCATCATTGATGTACAAAGTTACACGAAGCCTGCAGTCATGGGCACTGGAAGTTAGTGGAATTGTTGCTCCAGCATAATACTTTGATGAACACTCCTGGCTATCAAATGACTCATCACCCCATGATGTGGCCATGAACATCTGTTGTCAAAGCTACTTGATGGATGCCACTTCTGTTTTGGAGAGACTTCAAACATCATCAAAAGGATGACCTCCTTAAAATTCACTGTCACAGCAGGAGGCAGGATCCTCAGTAGAAAGATCAAGCCAGTGATATGATTGTATACCATGCCAAATATGTTCTGATCAGCACTCCTGCATAAAAACATCATCTAAGAAGATCTGTTTCCTTGTCTTCCAGAAAGGGTTCATGCTGTGGATATTGTTCTGTATAAATAAAATATTGATTGGCCAGTGGCCAGGCAGGAAGCATAGGTGGGACAAGGAGGGAGGAGAATTCTGGGAAGTGGAAGGCTGAGTCAGAGAGACACTGCCAGTCACCGCCATGACAAGCAGCATGTGAAGATGCCAGTAAGCCTCAAGCTATGTGGCAAGGTACAGATTTATAGAAATGGATTAATTTAAGATGTAAGAACTAGATAGCTAGAAGCCTGAGCCATTAGGCCAAACAGTTTAAACAATATAAGTCTCTGTGTTTACTTGGTTGGGTCTGAGTGGCTGTGGGACTGGCAGGTGAAAGAGATTTGTCCTGACTGTGGGCCAGGCAGGAAAGCTCTAGCTACAAATGGTGCCCAACGTGTTGGCAAGAGTCTCCACATAAAACCTGAGAAAAAGATTCTAAAATGGAGCTAAAAACAGTTTCTAGTTGTTTCTCTCAAGTTAGTGGCAGCCTGTGTGTTTGAGCTACTATGGCGGGTTCCTGGCATGTGTACTCGACCTGCCTTATGGGGGGAATGAGGCCTCTGCAAGTGGCACATTAAGGTGCGTGGTGGATTTAGCCTTTGCTAGTACAAAACAAAAAGAGGTTTCTGGGCTACATGCTGCTTTGATAGAAGCATAGACCCACTATTTCTGAGAGTTGATGGCTCCCAGAGCTGGCAGAAAACGTACCACTGCTATGTTGGAAAGTTGAAGTGGGTGGAGCCAGCAGCCACAGAGCTGTTTCAGTCTTAGAATGGTGCAGTTTAAAGCAATAGGCTCGAGGTAATAAAATAAGCCATGTAAAGATGGCTACCACAAAGAGAATCTGGATTATATTCTCTTTGATATTCGTAACTGAAGAAAAACATTTGATTGCAAAAGCTGTTGAGTTATGCCAAAATGTATATTTTAAAGGTACCTTGACTTTAAAATTTGGATGTAAGGATATGTTGCTTTGGAAAGGAGGCTCTGCTTTTGTTTCCACAGAAAGCCAGAGGCTATGGATTTGTTCCAGATTAAGATACATCAGGTTTGACCAGCCAAGACCCCCTGAAAGGTCTCCGATGACACCATGGCCCAGATGATCCAACATCCAGAATGGTTTCAAGGCAACTGGCTCAGACAATACAGCCTCATGGACTATTCCATAACCCTAAAATTTTCTTTGTGTCCCCATAAGACATAGCGCTCCCCTCCAGCAGGAAGTAGTAAGAGAAGCTATGCCCAAATTCCCAAGTTATATGTAATTTTACTATGTTAAGGTTAAAACCTTCCTTTTTGAAATAAAAAAAGGGAAGTGCTGTGGATATTGTTCTGTATAAATAAAACACTGATTGGTCAGTGGCCAGGCAGGAAGTATAGGCGGGACAAGGAGAGAGGAGAATTCTGAGAAGTGGAAGGCTGAGTCAAAGAGACACTGCCAGCCACTGCCATGACAAGCAGCATGTGAAGATGCCAGTAAGCCATGAGCCATGTGACAAGGTATAGATTTATAGAAATGGATTAATTTAAGATGTAAGAACTAGATAGCTAGAAACTTGAGCCTGTGGGCTAGGCAGGAAAACTCTAGCTACAGGTTCATCAAGGCAAAGTGTGGATTTCTTCCACCAGGCTTATCAGCTGTGCAATGGCCCTTGAATTGCTTTCTCTTCACAGTTCAAAGGCATACCAGGTGAGCATTTTCAGTTCAACATTAATGGTTTGTGAGAACCCAACCATTGTGATATGTTTGCTCATTCACATTTATGACTAGGTAGAGCCATTCATATTTTTTTCCTTTGAATTGTAAAATAAAACAATTGATGCTCGATTAAGAATTCATTTAGATGCCTAAACTGCTTTTAAGATATTTCTGTTCTCTTTAGGGTGCAACTATAACTCAGTGGTAGAATCTTCATGAACCATGCATGAGGCATGAGGTTCCACACTGAGAACTGCAAAGAAGTTTTCATTTTACAAGTGGCCTGTGGCTTTTGATTGATCATGTCTTCTAGTTTTATCAGCATCTATCAAAATTTAATAAGTGAGGTGGCATCAGAACTGCTTGTTAAATCTGTAAGTGGTCTATCATTAATTTTTTGCATCCTTTAGTAAACAGAATATCATCAGATGATTTATTCTGCCTTATTTATAATGATTATAGAGCATCTATCTAAATATAACACTAAAGATCAAAGTTATACCTGCGATTCTCTTTTTCTTATAAGATATTTTATTTCTTATATTTTCTTGGCCTTCCTTCATGTTTATCTATTTTTATTTTGTTTTTGTTTTTGTTTTTGTTTTTTCAAGACAGGGTTTCTCTGTGTAGCTTTGCGCCTTTCCTGGATCTCTCTCTGTAGACCAGGCTGGCCTCGAACTCACAAAGATCCACCTGTCTCTGCCTCCCGAGTGCTGGGATTAAAGGCGTGTGCCACCACCGCCCGGCTTTATTTATTTTTAAAGTCTTGTGTACACATTAGGAAATCAAGATTTGAACCATTGGGTGTTGGTGGGAAAATCTGCAGAAGGCTCATGTATATATGTAACCAATCATCTTATTAAATAAGAAACACAAAACCAATGCAAAGAAGAAAGCCAAGAGGTCAGAGCTAAGAGCTAAATAAAACCTTACCCTTTCTACTGTGGTGGTCCTACCTCTCTGAAAGAGAGCTACTTCCTGTGTTAAAGTCTTTATAAAGACTTTTGGTTCTGCCTTCTCATTGGTTGTAAACCCAACCACATGACCCCCTCATCACTGCCTGTCTGTACAGACCTCCAGGTCTTCTATGGTTGGTATTGAGATTAAAGGTGTGTGTCTCCAATGCTGGCTGTATCCCTGAACACACAGAGATCTACCTAGCTCTGCCTACCAAGTGCTGGGATTAAAGGCATGCGCCACCACTGCCCGGCTTTCCTATGGCTTGCTAATAGCTCTGACCCCCGGGCAACTTTATTTATTAACATACAAATAACATTTTAGTACAAAATAAAGTATCACCATACTCATGGTGCTTGCTTTTATTGTGCACATTTGTGAAATATCTACTGTGTATTTGTTCTTACCTCTATTTTCTGTAACTTATTTTAGTGTCACCCCTTCTTAGAAGGTCTTACTAGTTTACAAAATTGCCAAATGCCAGTTCATTAAGTTAGAAGAAATGTGTTTGTGGTGAATCCTTCAAGGCGTTACTAAAATAAGGTTGTAGAGATTTAAACCCTTCCCTCTTTCTTTTCCTCTTTTTTCTTTCCCTCTTTTTATTTTTAACTCCCTTTTCTTTGTGATACTGAGTATGGAAATCAGGATCTTATACATGCTAAGACCGAACTGTATCCTTATCTCCGTTTTGATGTTTGTTTAGCAATGTGGCTAAACATAAATAAGAATTATGGGTTAGTTTAAATGTCAGAGCTAGTCAGTGGTAGGCCTGAGCTAATGGCCAAGCAGTTTAATTAATATAAGCCTCTGTGTGTTTACTTGGGGAATGCTAGTGGGTGACATTTGTCCCGACTGCAGGTAGGCCAGGACACAGGAAATCTTCAGCTGCACCACTGGGTAGAACTGCCCAAACTCAGAACACCAGGAGGTAGTGCATTTCAATATCCACTAACTTAGGAAGTCTAAGATTATGCTAATCATTTAAAATATATACACTTTGTGTAAATCCTTCCTTGACATGCTACTTTTTTATGTCAACAGGTATTTTATATGAATGGAATCATATTTTCCTAACATTGGTTACCCAGGGTTTTTGAAGTCTATATCTCTTATGTGTATTTGCTTCACATTTCATTCTGAATCTGGCTTGGGTAGGGTAACATCTGAATTAAACCATTTAAGATCTGGGGACTGGGGTTGCAGATTGCTATTGCTGTTTGTCTCTTTTCTGTTTTTTTTTTTTTTTTTTTTCTTTTCTCATTTTTGGTTGCTTTTGGTTGCATTCTGGGTCTCCTTACTTGTCAGGTTTGTGTCTGTTTCTTACTGCAAATCCCTGTTTCTAAAAAATGAACCTGGGGGTTGTAACTTGAATTTTAAATGGTGTTATAATAAAAACATGGAGCCTGATATTGGGGTAAATGCTGAAAGATCAGAGAGACAAAGCAACAAGCCATGTCTTACCTCTAGGATTCCTCTGCCTGAGAAAGCTCCAGTGGAAAGGGCTTCATCCAAAAGAGCTCCCTCAGGCTAAAAGGCTTTAGTTCCTGTCTCCTCATACCATATATCCCTTTCTCTGCCCACTGTATCCCTTTCTTCTTAGTGCTAGGATTAAAAGCATGTGACTTCCCAAGCTTCGGCGTCAGACCTCAAGTGCTGTGATTAAAGGTATGTACCAAAACTGCCTGGCTCTTTTTTTCCCCAAGATTGAGTCAACCTCATGTAGTCCAGGGTGGCTTTAAACATAGAGATCCAGATGGATCTCTGCCCCCCCACCTCACCCCACCAAGTGCTAGGATTAAACTAGGATTAAAGGTGTGTGCCACCACTGTTTGGCCTCTATGTTAAATCTAGTGGCTTGTTCTGTTCTCTGATCTTATTAGGGTACACAATATGTCACCACAGGAGTTCCTGCTCATGTTTCATTTTCATGTCTCTTCCCTTTCTCACTTTTTATTTATTTATTTATTTATTTATTTATTTATTTATTTATTTTGTTTTGTTTTTCCCACTAATAGTACTGTTTTAGAGTATCTCAAAAACAGCTGGTTTTTGTTAAGCTTCTAAAACTTGAGGTTATTCATTTTACACAAATGCTTTTAATTTTCACTTTTCCCTAATGGACTTAATCTTCACTCTTTTTACTGTAAATCATTAAAATTATTTGTACTTGTAAAAATATTCAAGGGAAATTTCTGTATAAAATTAAAATGGCTAAACGTATTCAGAGTTGTTTTTAGCTCTCTGAATACCAACCCTCTTTTTTCTAGGTTTTTGTTTCTTAAACTGTATCCCTATTAATTGTCAAAAGTCCCTCTGAAGCTTTTATGGAAATTTAAGTTTCTTTATGTCAGCATTTATAGGACCATAGAGTATGTCGTTTAAAATTCTGCAAAATCCCAAGAAATTCAACAACAACAAAAATGTTAACTTATAACTTGTAACATTCTAACAATAAGGATTAATAGTTAAAATTTTTATGTATAGATAATCTTCATTTGCTACAGCCTATTATATAGGTAACTTGGATTCAACTCTTCATTTGGAAAAATAGATGACTATTTTTATTAGACTAAGAAAGCAACATCAGGGATCCAAGATTTTTTTTTTATTGTATTTTCCTTAGACTAAAAAGGCAACATCAGGCCTCTAAGTTATTTTGGTTAAGGATTGATGTTTTTTAATGTTATAATGGTCTATTCAGCCTAACAGAAACTGACTCAAAGATACATGTCAAACTGTGTCTTTGCTAACTTTGCCAAGCATTAGTTATTTAGAAAAGCACATCATATAAGAAATTTTGACATTTTGTAAAGGTCCAGTATAAAAGGATCAAGAAAAGAAGGTTCTCAGTTCCTCTGTGTACTGTATTTATGGTTTAAAGTTTATGTTGATACTAAAGGATCTTGAATTCAAATGTTATACATTTTAGTGATCAAACTTACCAGATGATGGCCCTTAAACCCCTCTGAAAGATCTGCCAAACATAGCATTTAAGGTGTTTAATAGGAGGGCATCTCTGTCCTTTCCTGTGATAGAAATACCAGCTTCTGGCTACAACCCTGAGCCACCTCCAAAGGAGAGGAGGTACCAACTGACTCCACCATGAGCTTGCTTCAAGCATGGGAACACTTATCAAGGGCAAAACACTGCCCTTCACCTTGACTTCTGCTAGAACCTTGCCTAAATTGAAGACAAGCCGTACACTGAGGGTTGACTGCTTCTCTTTGCCTCACCAAAATGAGTCAGTCCCCCAAGTTCCTCCTCCACAGGAAAGTCTTTCAGAATTTCTGGATCTGGTGGCAGATGATTGACACTGTCCTGGGATGTTGGTCCCCAACAAAACCATCACCAACAAGGATCCCAGAGTAACTATCCAGGTAGTAGGTAAGTCTCTGTCATTTTTAATAGTTTTAGGGGATACTTGGTCTATACTTCCTACTTAACTCGAGTAGACCTCACCTTGTCTGATCTCTGTGATGACTATTCACCACAGGGCTATAGGTCCTCTCCTCTTTTCCCCTTGGGGCCATCTAATCACTTACTCCTTCCTTATTTTTAGGCAGGGGAATTATTTATTTATTATTTATATACTTATACTTATACTTATACTTATTATTATTATTATTATTATTATTATTATTATTATTATATTAAAATTACACTTTTCCTTGTCTTTTCATCTAACTCCTTCTGGAATTTTCTCTTTCCTTCTGGCCTCTGAAGAGCCTCCTTATCCACCAGCTAACACTAATGCTTCACCTTATTCACTTCCCAACTCACTGCTTGACCCAAAATTATGGGACACTTCGTCTCCTTCAGTTAACTCCTGTCATCCCACCAGTAAGATGTTTCTTCAAGACTCACTTCTTACCCCTGTTGTTCTCCATACCATATCTCTTTAAAGCATAGACTAGGCCTAAAACCTATCATGAAATTACTTCTTAATAAAGATATGCTCAAGCCCATTGACTCTCCCTGTAACAGCCCTGTCTTGCCTGTCCTAAGGTCTGATGCCTCCTACTGCCTGGCCCAGGGCTTTGGGATTATTAACAGAGCAATCCTTCTTATCTACATGATGGGGCCTAACCATTACACTACTTTCTCACGTTATTGCTTCTACATCTTCACTTTACCATTCTGGACCATAAAGACACTTCTGTCACTATTTCTTTACACCTGGATTCTCATGACCTCTTTGAGTTCACCTGGGAGGACCCCAACACCAGAACAGCAGAATAGCATCTCAGCTTTCTTGGACTGTCCTTCCTCAAGGGTTCCTTAAATGACCCCCATTTGTTTAGCCAGACTCTGGCTGCTGCTTTCCTTTTTTGACTGGTCTCCCAGGTTCTTAATCCAGTATGTAGAAGACTTCCCACTCTGTAGCCTCTCACTCACTGTCATACCACGTGCCTCAAAATTTTAACTGTCTAGGAAGCAAATGATACAGAGTCTCCTCCCCTTGTAAAGTTCAACTCTCCGTTCTACAGGCCCAGCATCTAGGCTGTCTGTTATACCCTAACAGCCTTGATCTCATTCTTTATAGCAGAAATTGCCTGTAATCCCTCAAACCTTCAACCACCAAGGAACAGATTCTCTTTTTCCATGGCCTGGTGGGGTCCCTCAAAACCTGGATTCCAAATTTTGATCACATCCACTTCCTCTCACCTCTGAGATCTTGTCCTATAGGCTCTTCTCTGGCTCTCCCAAACCTTGAGGAACTCTTTGTTGAGTTAATATTACTTTAACTATGTACAGGTGTGTTACATTTGTTTATGCTATCTCTGTTTAACTATGTAAAGATGTGTTGCTTTGCCTGCTTAAGGTACCTAATTGGTTTAGTAAAAAGCTGAGTGGCCAATAGCTAGGTAGTAGAGGGATAGGTAGGCCTGGGGTGCAGCGAGAACAAATAGAAGGAGGAATCTAGGCTCAGGAAGAGGAGAGAGAAAAGAACAGGATAGGCCTAGCCAGCAAGGCAGCTGTCAGACAGACAGACAAACATGGAGTAGGACATACAGAATGAAAGGTAAAAAGCCACAAAACAAGTGGTAGAGGAAAAGAAATAGGTTAAATTAAGTTATAAGAGCTAGCAAGAAAGGCACCAAAGCTAAGGCTTAGCTTTCATAGCTAATAGTAAGTCTCCATGTCATGATTGGGAGCTGATGGTTGGAGGAAACCTGCTACATACCATTATCCTTTATATTACTGAAAAATGGGGAATGGCCCTGGGAGTTTGGGGACAACTGAGATTATCCATCTTTGTCCCTGTTGTGTATCTTTCCAGAGAACTGGACAACTGTTAGGGGAAGGCAATCTTACATATGGGTGCTAGCAACAACATCTCTATTAGCCCAGGAGGCCTCTTAGCTCATCCTTGGTATCTCTCTCTGTACTCTTTTTTTTTTTTTTTTTTTTTCGAGACAGGGTTTCTCTGTGTAGTTTTGCGCCTTTCCTGGAACTTGCTTTGGAGACCAGGCTGGCCTCGAACTCACAAAGATCCGCCTGCCTCTGCCTCCCGAGTGCTGGGATTAAAGGCTTGCGCCACCACCACCCGGCCTTCTCTCTGTACTCTTTTTTGTTTTTGTTTTTGTTTTTGTTTTTGTTTTTTTGTTTTTTTGAGACAGGGTTTCTCTGTGTAGTTTTGCGCCTTTCCTGGAACTCACTTGGTAGCCCAGGCTGGCCTCGAACTCACAGAGATCCGCCTGGCTCTGCCTCCCGAGTGCTGGGATTAAAGGCATGCGCCACCACCGCCCGGCCCTCTCTCTGTACTCTTATCACACTGGCTCAAGAATCTCCTATCACTCAAGACCTCTACTGTAGCACAAATCTTTAATTGATCTTTTTTTTTTTTTTTTTTTTTTTTTTTTTTTGGTTTTTCGAGACAGGGTTTCTCTGTGTAGCTTTGCGCCTTTCCTGGAACTCACTTGGTAGTCCAGGCTGGCCTCGAACTCACAGAAATCTGCCTGGCTCTGCCTCCCGAGTGCTGGGATTAAAGGCGTGCGCCACCACCGCCCGGCCCCTTTAATTGATCTTTTAATAAAAAAATCCAGTACCAGATATTGGTATAAATGCTTAAAGATCGGAGGGAAAAAGGAACAAGCTACTGCCATATCTCACCTCTAGGACTCCTCAGCCTGAAAAGCTTCTAGCCGAAAGGCTTCTAGCCAAATGAGCTTCCTTAGATGAAAAGACTTCAGATGAAGAAGCCTCTAGCTGAAAGGGATGCTTCTGCCGAAAAGCTGTTATAGTTCCTGTCTCTTCCTACCTTATATACCTTTCTCCACCCAGCCATCACTTCCTGGGATTAAAGGCGTGTGCGCTTCCCAGTACTGGGATTAAAGGTGTGTGCCACCACTGCCTGCCTCTATTTTCCCTCCTAGGCTGAATCAATCTCATGTAGTCCATGGTGGCTTTAAACTCAAAGAGATCCAGACAGATCTCTGCCTCCCCTCTGGAGTACTAAGATTAAAGGCGTGTGCCACCACTGTCTGGCTCTCTGTTTAATTTAGTCTCTTCGTCTGTTCTCTGATCTTCAGTCAAAGTTTATCAGGGCACACAATACATCATCACACTCTTTGTCCCCTTCTAAGCTTCAAGGATTTCTTAGCACCTTTCTTGAAAATTCCAGTATCTCACTTGATGTCCTTTCAACACTGCTTCACTCCTTTCCAAGGCCACTGTAGCTATCCATTCCTGCCCAGAGTCACCCGAATCCCTTTCCGAGAAAAATTCCCAACCCTCTATTTCCACTCTGTTACATACTGACAATTCTTGGTTTGTTAATGAAACCTCATCTCTCAGAAACATGGGCTCTGACCAAGAAGATTAAGCCTTACTCTCCTCTGACCACACTGTGGAGTTTTCCACTCTGCTACCAGACATACTTCTCACAAAGCAGAGCTGCTAGCCCTCACTAGAGCCCTCACCTTAGCATGAGACAAAAATAACCATTATGTAAATAGATTCTAAATACACATTCCATATCCTTCACTCCCATGCTTCCTGTTCTCAGGATAAAGGATTCCTCACTATGGAGTGATGGAGTGTACATGTATAACCAAAGGTCCTCTAATACAAAAGCTGCTAGAAGCCGCTTATCTTCCTAAGCAGGTAACAGTTGTTCACTGTCAAGGTCACTGCCAAGCTCCTAAATACAGCTTTGGGAAATAACGTTGCCAACAAGACTGCTGAAGAGGTCAGCCAATACCCCTACCATCTTCCTTCTTTTCTCCTCTTGGTTCCTCTAAGTTTAACTCCTAGCTACTCTGAGTCCCAATAGCAGTCTCTCCAGACTGTGGGAGCCATTGCAGGTCCTCAGGGCTGGGTTCTGCAGGACAGGTAATGTTTCCCTTATGTTCAGGCAAAACCCTTCCTGACAGCTTTTAACATTGGGGCTTGACCTCTCTAGCAATTCCTTTTACTTCTCCTCTTCTGCCCCAGTCTTTCTGTCCATCTTAAGGCTGTCAACCAGGGATACTACACCCAACACTCCCTACAGGGGGCCTTTTGACACCCTTCTTACTACAACACACAACATTTTCAGGGTAATCTTCCAGGGGAGGACTGGCAGACAGATTTCACACATGCATCCAAACAAGGGAATAAATTTCTTCTTACAATGATAGACACTTTTCTCAGGTGTGCTGGATAGTTTTATGTCAACTTGACACAACTTAAGTTATCTGAGAGGAGGGAACTTCAGTAAAGAAAATCTCTCTCTAAAGTCAGGCTATAGGCAAGTCTTTAGGGCATTTTCTTAACTTGTTAATGATGAGACAAGGCTGTGATCCCTGGCCTTGGTGCCCTGAGTTTTATAAGAAAGTCAGATGAAGAAGCCATGATGAGCAGCCCAGTAAACAGCATCCCTCTGTGGCCCCACATCAGCCCCTGTCTCAGATTCCTGATCTATTTGAGCTCCTGTTTTACCTTACTTCAGTGATGGACTATGCATATGGAAACATAAACTAAAAAAACCCTTTCCTCTCCACTTGCTTTTGGTTTTGGTGTTTCATTATAGCAACAGTAACCCTAAGACATCCAGATAGGTAGACGCTTTCCCTACTACGGCTGAGAGTATAGAAGTCATCTGTTCCCACCTCATGAATGATATTCTGTCCAGATTTGAACTTCCTGGATTCATACAATTAGATGAGGGGCCAGCATCCATGTCTAAAGTGCCTTAGTTAGTTTCAAAGGCTTAGGGGTATAGTGGCATCTCCACATTCCCTGCTGCCCCCAGTTCTCAAGAAAGGTAAAAAGAGCTAATGAGTTTACTTAAGACACATATATCAAAACTGTCTTCTGAACTTTTCCTTCCTTGAACTCAACACCTACTTCTACCCCAACTCATGTTTGAGCTACAGCCTGAGTTCCTCTTCTATCAGTCCAAACTAATATCTCAACTTCTGAAACCCTAATCGCCCTGGAAAGAACCCTCTTCTGGTTTCACTTTGAGCTCTCCCTATTCCCTTACTCCCCCAACTTACCATATACATCAAGGGAGAATTCTATACTCCCCTCCAAGTCTCACACAAAAATATACCATTTTCCTGGCCATAATTGGGGTCTTTTTTGAAAACTCATGACTATTGCAGGTTTTGCCTTGGTGGATTAAGTCACAGTTTATATCTGTCTCAGCAGATTTCCACCCAGGTGGCAGATATCATCCAGGACTCAATCTCAGTCATGCAACTACTTCAAAACCTCCTCACCACTCTACACCTGGTATCCTACCTGGTATCAGCTCATTGGCCTCTGTCTTTCTCATAATAACAATTGTTCTCTGTCTTTTCAGAGAGAATTAGTGAAGTAACCTATGGCCAGTAAACCAAATGCTTCTGATCGAATTTCCTCAGGTCTTCTAACATTGCCTGCTTGCTTAAGTGTCTGGTCCAGACTCCGAACCCCCAGCCTCTTTTCTCAAGCTTCCAGGCAGCGAGAAGAAGCCAGAGGATTAACTTGGTACCTTATCACCAACAAAAGGCAGGAACATCTGGTACAAAGCAGAATCCAAAATGGCAGTGCTAGAAATAGAAGGAATCTGATCAGGTGAGGAGAAAGATTGTTATTGGGTAAACAGAAGTCTAATCTTAGCATTCCCGAGAAATATCAAAATTCAGGTTTCTATTCACCAGGAAAACCATTACCTCCCTTATCTACCAGAAATGGTCAGTTACCTCAGGCAAGGGCATCTAATTCCTGAATAGTCTGACTAATCTGAGTACCCTGTATCAGGTCAAAGATTCCCACCCTGATGACTATCATATAAAATCTGCTTGCTCTCTACTACATTGCTGTGCTCTTCTCTCTGAGGCAGCCAGGCAGTTTGTTTCCTAAAGAAAGTTCTCTTTGCATCCACAGAATGGTCCAGTTCTGTGATTTGACTGTACTTCTCACTTATCCTAACATTATGAACATAATTATTTGTTACTCTTAATTCTATCTGCAACTGAATTCATATTCTTTTTTTTTTTTTTTTTTTTTTTTGGTTTTTCGAGACAGGGTTTCTTTGTGTAGCTTTGCGCCTTTCCTGGGACTCACTTGGTAGCCCAGGCTGGCCTCGAACTCACAGAGATCCGCCTGGCTCTGCCTCCCGAGTGCTGGGATTAAAGGCGTGCGCCACCACCGCCCGGCCTGAATTCATATTCTGAAGGAGAATATTGTGTGGTTTCTGTGAAGGTACTTTGTTATCTAACTTGATTCTTTCTTTATTTTTTTTTTTTCTGTGTGTGAGATGGTACTCAACGTGTACTTCAGAGCCTGTGTGTCTGGGAAGTTGAGTGAACCCTGAAGTCTCTTTGGAAGCTGGAATTAAAAGAAATGCATCCTGAAATCCTGCTTGAACACTTGAATTTGTTTTATATATAATAAATATTGTTTCTCTCAGTCAACATGGTTTAATCTCTCAATGGAAGAGTGGGTAATGTTATCCATACTAACACAATATAAAAAAGAAAAATGTATAATTGTATATTCAAATTATATATTTTAAGCAACCAAGAAAGCGATAGTTGTTTAAATAATGGATTTATTTTTGTGAGTTTTTAATGGCTAAATATCTTAGGAGATATATTCTTTGTGTTAATTTTCTAGCCAGTTATCTAAGCTTTCATGGATGGGTAAAATTTTCCCTTCCAGCTATTTTTTTTCTTTCTGAAATAATCAATAATTAATTTATATGGTCTGTGAGAAGGTGATAAGAAGGTAGAAAGAGTGAAAAAATATTGAGTGAAATCAGAGGGGGAAAAAGTCCAGAATTCTGCATAAATAAAAACATTTGTAGAGAGATAAGGATGGGACTTCAAGATAAACGTGATGCTTGAGAAACAGCTTTACAAACCTAGTTAACGAAGTTGCATTTGGGCAAATTATACTTCTGGCAGACTGAACAGCTGAAGCAGCTGACTGGAGTTTAAGAAACAAGCCAATGTCAGCATGGTAGGAAAGGCAGGGAAGTTTGGGATTCCTTCTCTGACAAATAGCAAGACTTTTGTGTTGAACTTAGAAGGTGCTCTGATAGGAATGAAACTTAATCCTCAATGTGGCAAATTTTAGATATCATGTCTTTAGGAACTAGGTAGGTTCTGAATGATTTCCATTCTTGAATGGACCAGTGCACATGATGTGAAGACATTCAGGAGGGGATTACTTCTTTCATTCTGACATGAGGTGTTCATCTTTCCAGAGAACGAGAATCAACAAGTAGTATTTCTTTTGTGCAGAAAACTAATCCACCTTGATACTGCTTTCCTTGGAATGAAGATTATCAAGATGCTACCTTTCTATTGGACAGATTTCTGCAGTTGGTATATTAACTGCTCTCAGGTATTTAGATATAGCAGAAGTAAGAGAGAGCAAAGATTATTCGATCTTCAATTTCACTGTTCTTTGTACAAAATTTATGGTCCATGTAGTCGCCAGTCGAGTAGTAAGGGAAAAACTTATTTAAGATTTAAAAGGATACCTGTGACTGATCTATGGAGAGGAAGAATTTTATTACAAGACAACAGACAGATTGTAAATAAGTCAGCAAATTTCTAGATGTAACGAATGAAATAAAATATTCATATAATATGAATAATTTCCATGTATTTTTGAAAATTAAAAAACAATATTTTTTTTATACACAGTATTTATGAATATTTAAATAATTTGGGCTCTTTGACTTTCTATCTATCCATCAGCAGATCATACAGAGCATGATAAGTTAATATTAATAGCATTATGGAAAATCCATAGAAAATTATTTTTAGATTAACATAAATTATGTGATGAAAGTTATCATAATATATAAAGATAATTCACAGAAATGAATTAATAGTATAGTAAAAATATGTGTCTATTTTCTTAAGGAATCAATACAATACACGGAGTGAGGATTTTAGGATGCACTGTGTTTAAAGCATCATGTCTCAATTTTTAAAAAAATTTTGTTATTTAAAACAATTTTTTAATTTAAATATATTTCGGTCATATTCTTTCCTCCTTTCTAGTTAATCCAGATGCTTTCCTCCTTTCTATCCACTCAACTTTAAGTTCTTTATCAAAAACAAATCAATAACCCATTACAACAAAATGCAACAAACATAGAAAACAAAATATAATATCATCCCCTCCCCCACTTAAAACCCCACCAAACTGTAACCACACAAACACACACACACACACACACACACATTTTCACAAACTGTGGAGTCCATTATTTGTTGGTGAACTGCTCCTGAACATGAGAGCTGCCCTGGAGCCCTCGAGTGGTTGATATACCTGTCTGTCATTCCATTACAGAAAATTGTTTTTCCTCTCCAAGGAGGTGTAAATGACAGTTTTATTGTTAACTTTTACACAAATGGCTATGTTTATATTCATTTATTCATTCATTCATATGTTTATTCACTTTTTAATATTAACAAGTAAAACATAATAAGAGAAAACAAAGCTATCACATTGAAATAAGACAAGTCATACCAATGGAAAGGAAGGAGCCCAAGAGAGGGAACAAGCATCAGAGCCCACGGTACATACACTCAGGAATCCAATAAAAGCATGACCTGGAAGCCATAACATAATTTGGATATTTTCTCTCTTTTAGTTAATTTGGATAAGAGTTTGTCAATCATGATTTTTTCTCAAAGAACCAGCACTCTTTGTTTCATGATTGTTTGTTTGTTTGTTTGTTTCATTAATTTCAGCCCTGAGTTTGATTATTTTTTGCCATCAACTCTTTTTGGGTGTGATTTCTTCTTTTTGTACTTGGGCTTTCAAGAACGCTATTAAATTGTTATTATGACATCTTTCTAGTTTTTCTTAGTAATATGAAACCACCTCTAAGAACAGCACTGTGTTCCACAAGCTTGAGTTTGCTGTGTATTTATTTTCGATCAATTTTAGAAGGTCTTTGATTTCTTCTTTAATTTGTATCTTGACTCATTATTCATTCAGTAGAGAGTTGCTCAGCTTCCATGAGCTTGTAAGCTTTCTGTTGTTTCAGATCTCAGGTTTAATCCATGGTGGTCAGATGGGATGCAGGGTCTTATTTCAATTTGCTTGTATTTTTCAATACTTTTTTTGTGTCCAACTCTGTGGCCAATATAGAAAATTTCATAAGTAAATGAGAAGAAAGTATGTTCTTTTGTTTGAGTGACATGTTCTGTAAATATCTGTTAGTTCCTTTTGGTTTAAGACCACATTAGCTCCCCATGTCTTTGTTTAGCTGTTGTCTGGATGACCTATTTACTGTTTAAAGTGGGGTATTAAAATCTCCCACTATTGGTGTGTGAGGGCCAATAAGTAATTTAAGCTGTAGAAATGTTTCTTTTACGAATTTTCAGTGCACTTATATTTGTAGCATAGATGTTAAAAATTGAAATGTTCCCCTGAGGGATTTTTACTTTGATGAATATATAGTGTAGCTGGAGAGTTTCTCTCCGGGTACCACCAAGCCCCCGTAGTCTCAAAGCCCATTTATGAAATAATCACTTAGACGCTTATATTACTTATAAACTGTATGGCCATGGCAGGCTTCTTGCTACTTAGTGCTTCTATCTTAAATAAACCCATTTCTATTCATCTATAAGTTGCCACTTAGCTCGTGGCTTACCAGTATCTTAACATCTGCTTTTCATCATGGTGACTAACAGCATCTCTCTCACTTGGTCTTCCTGTTCCCCCAATTCTCCTCTCTGCTAGTCCCGCCTATACTTCCTTCCTGGCTACTGGCCAATCAGCATTTTATTTATCAATCAATCATAGCAACACACTCACAGCATAGAGAACATCCCACAGCAATGTACTGTCTTTCCTTATCTCTTGTGATTAGTGTTGGTTTGAAGTCTACTTTGTCAGATATTAAAATGGCTATACCATTTTGCTTCTCAGGTCTGTTTGCTAAAATACCTTTTCTCAACCGTTTACCCTGAGATATTATCTATCCTTGAGGTTAAGGTGTGTTTCTTGGATTTAGCAGAAGGATGAATCCTGTTTTTGCAATCACTCTGTTAGTCTTTGTGTTTTTATTGGGGAAATGATACCATTGATATTATGAAATATCAACAAATAATTATTGTTCATTCCTGTTATCTTGGTTGATTTTTGTGTGTTTGTGTGTGTGTGTGTGTGTGTGTGTGTGTTTGTTTCCTTTTTTTTTTTGACTTTGCTGGTCTGTGATTATCTATTGCCTATGTTATCTTGTATCTAGTTAACATCTTTAGGTTGGAGTTTACCTTCTATTACCTCCCATAGTGCTGCTTTTGTAGACCGATATTACTCAAATTTGGTTTCATTATGGGTTGTCTTATTTTCTCCATATATGATTATTGAAAATTTTGATGGGTACAGTAATCTGGGCTGGCATTTTTGGTCTCTTAGAGTCTGGAACACTTCTTTTTAGGGTCTTCTAGCTTTTTGAGTCTGCATTAAGGGTGTAGTACAATTTTAATGGGTTTGCTACCATATGGTACCTTTTCTTCACACAATGGTCTCTCTAGGCCTCCATTCAGGAACACCTCTGACACATGCCTGACCTCAGCAGCTTTTCTTAGTTGTGGAGGAAGGATCCATACTGTCTTCTGTCATTGACACCAGAACCACATGACCAAAGTTGCCAAGTTCTGGTGCTTACTGGGGCTGTAACATGGCCCTCTTGTTCAAATTACATCTTCAACAACTTTCTGTTTTTACAGAAAATCTGTCTAAGCTTGGCTGTCCTGAAACTGGATTTATAGACCAGGCTGGCTTCAGACTTAGAGATCCACCTGCATCTGCCTTTGGAAAGTTGGAATTAAAGGCATGCACCACCACACCTAGCTCTAAACATTTCTTTAATTCCTTTTCACAAGTTGGAAACTTAGCTGAGAAGGATCTTGCCCTAAGGTTACCACTCTTTTTATTCCATTTCTTAATTGGTTTATCTCCTTAAACACAGGACTGAACTCCATTCCACTTCCTGGTGCTTCTTTTCTCCTTAAATTGTACATTTTGTATTTTTCCTTGCGAAGCTTGCTCCTTTTCATTATAAATCTTCATTAGAGTTTACACTACTAACAACACAACAGAGTCTATACTAGGCTGCTTTGAGATTTCCTTAGTGAATGCAAGTAATCCAAATCTCTTCACTTTAGCCTCAGGCTGATCTTCTGGATGTGGACAAAAAGCAGCCACATTCCTCATCAAAATATCACAAGAACAATCTCTAGGCAACATATTAAAATTCTTCACCTCTGAAACATCTTGAGCCAGCTCTCCATAGTTCACATCACTCTTAGCACCACTGTTTCCCACACTCCTAGTAGTATGGTCCATTAAGCAGTACTTAAAGCATTCAATTGCTTTTCTAATCCACAGTCCCAAGGTCAGTATCCCTTCAAACAAAAGCATGGCCAGGCCTATCCCAGCAATATCCCAGCCCATGGTAATGACTTCTGTCCTAATTGGGGTTTCTATCACTATGAAGAAACACCAAGACCATGGCATCTCTTATTAAGGAAGACATTTAATTGAGGTGGCTATATTTTCAGAGGTTAATCCATTATCATCATGGCAGAAAGCATGGTGGCATGTGGACATGGTATTGGAGAAGGAGCTAAGAGTTCTACAACTTGATTTGCACACAACAGGAAGAGAACTGTGTGTATCTGTCACATAGGAGACCTCAAAGCTCACTCTTACAGTGAAACATTTCCTCGAACTAGGCCACATCTACTCCAACAAGGATATACCTCCCAATAGTGCAACTCTCTTTGGAGACTATTTTATTTCAAACCACCACAGTGTCTGTTTCTTCTCTGGTTCATAGTAGAGTATTGCAGCTGTGTGTGGCCTGCAAGATCATCTGGGGTCCTGATAGGTGTGGTTACTGGTTCCCTGAATGCTCAAGTGGTAATTTTCAAAGTGTATTACAAGTTATATTATAAAGTTTAAGCATCTATTCTTCATTGTAATATCTGAGTTATCACAGCTACATGAATAGTCTGAAAATAGTCAACAATTTTAGTCTAAATTTCAACACATTCATTAAATAAGGAGTTATAGTATGTTAATAAGAACAGTAACCTATTTCCAAAGTGTAATCTTTATGAAGAATATCTTAATGTCTTTAATTAAATGCAAGGTTGCGTAGGGTGTACCATCCATGATTGCTGGTTGCTCATTTAACCTCACTGGTGCACCATTTCTAGCTGCTATGTTACAAATGCTCCTGTCTGTCATGGGCTTTTCATTAATATTGTGATTGGTTGAAATTGATTTTGGATTAGATATTTATTATGTGAAATGTTCAATACCAAAATGCAATAGAAGCAGATAGCTATTCTATTTCTAGGGCTGAGCTGAAGAACTCTGCCTCTCCTAGAATGAAAAGAATGACAAGTGACCTGTCAGAGACTAGAATTCATTTTGCAGAGTGTGCAAATGAAGCAGAAGATGTGAGAATCAACTTCATCAGCAAGTTAACAACCACTTGCTATTATCACTTCTCTTCGTATTTCAGTGGAAATTATAAGACCATAAATAGCATTAAATTCAGCTGACTAGAAGTAAGATATCCAAATGTCCATATTCTATCTCATTGTTTTATTTGTATGCAGGCAGATTAAAATGGAAATGATGTGAGACAAAGAATTCATGATGAATTTCAGTTTCAGAGACTCAGCCATTCATACTGACACTCTCTTTCATGGCGCCTCCCTGTTCTCCCTCGTGTAGGCTACCAGTGTTGGAACTTAACACTGAGAATTGTTCAAAGATAGTTCAATTAGACTACAAAGCCATTCCATAATGTTTACAACGCATAAAGTTAATAATCAACCACTAATCCCCTCTTCCAGCTCATCCTATATGTTCTCTCTAGCATTTGCCAGCCATTTTCATATATTCTTTTTTTCAGTTTTAACAGTTTCTTAACTATTTCATACAATGTGTTTTGATTGTATGCACTCATATACTACAACTCCTACCAGACACATAGGCCTTCACAACCCAATCACTTTTGTGCCCTTTTTCTAAAAATCTTGTGAAGTCCAGTTTGTGCTCTCCATATACTTGTGGGTGAGTGACCATACACAAAAACATGATCAAACCACCAGAGTTCACATCATTAAAGATAACTGACTCTTCCTTTCCCAGAAGTTATTGGTTCCCAATATGAGTGGCAGGATTTGATGAAAAGTTCCCTTATCTGCTGTGGGATGTATGGCAAATGTGTTGCTAATTAATCAATAAAACACTGATTGGCCGTTGGCTAGGCAGGAAGTATAGGCGGGGCAAGGAGGAGAATAAAGCTGGGAAGTGGAAGGCTGAGTCAGAGAGACACTGCCAGCCGCCACGATGACAAACAGCTTGTGAAGATGTCGGTAAGCCACGAGCCATGTGGCAAGGCATAGATTAATGGAAATGGATTAATTTAAGCTATAGGAACAGTTAGCAAGAAGCCTGCCACGGCCATACAGTTTGTAAGCAATATAAGTCTCTATGTTTACTTGGTCGGGTTTGAGCGGCTGTGGGACTGGCAGGTGAAAGAGATTTGTCCTGACTGTGGGCCAGAAAGGAAAACTTAAGGTACACTTATCCATTCTAGGTTTATGTCTAGCTTGATTTTGCAAAGGTCTGTGTATGCATCATAAGTGCTATGAGTTATTATGTGCATGTGCCTTTTTATGTCAGTACAGCACTGTTTCCTTGGAAGCATCAACCAACGTTGGCTTTCATAATTGGTCTACTCATCTTCTGCAAGTATTACTGAGCCGTCAGAGGAAGGGGTGTGATACATATGTCCTATTTAGGCTGGACAGTCTGCAGTCTTTATTCTCTGTACTTTGACCATTTGTGAGTTTCTGTGTTAATTATTATATACTGAAAAAATAAGTTTCTATGATGAGGATTGAGATATGCAGTAATCTAGGGGTATAATGGTAAATCAAGAGTAAGCTTAATACTATGTCAATTTTAGCAGAATTGATAATGGCACGTCCTTCCTTAAATATTTGATCTATCTAAACACAAATTCTTGACTCAATGAATGGTGACACTTATGGCTTCCAGGTTGTGGAGCGTTTTTTAAATCTACTCAGGATGTAGGTGGTTACTCCCATAACATGAGTGTACACTTATACCAGTGGGTAGGCCTTGCTAGGCTAGTCATTCTTGTAGCTCAGAGTTCAAAGCTGGTTAAGATTGATGACTATTTTACTCCTCTGAAATCATTCCTATAATCTGGACTGAGTCTTATAATTTCTCAGTGATAAAAAGAATTGTGTTAGTCAACTAAAGAATGAAAGGGTGGGTACAATGAATGTGAATGTAAGGATGAATGGCTGAGTCTCCAAAACTGAAACTCATGATGAATTATTTTTCTAACCTTTCCATTTGAGTCTGCCTGGATACAAATAAAACAGTGGGATAAAATATGTACGTGTAAATAATTTTTTCTTGGATTGCTCTCAGCCTTAGTCCCTGGCTTGACATCTAGCTTTCTTATACAACTCATGTCTCCTTCCTAGGGATGATGCAGTATACAGTGGGTGTGGCCCTCCTCTATCAATAAAGAGTCAAGAGAGTTCCTCAGAGATATGACCAAAAATTAATCTGGCCTGGGCAATTCCTCAGTAAAGACTCTTTTTCTAGATTGTTCTAAGTTTTGTCAAGTTGAAAGTAAAAAATACTCATCATAACATGATTGTCTGAAATATAAGTTGAATTTATTCAGTAAATTATATGTTTGCATCCTGGGCATAACTACCCAAGGAAATTGCACTGTGGGTAACATGGGGTCACTCACAAATTTCATAGTTATCTAATGGAAACTCAATATGTTAATTGGAACTAGTCAGTTTTCAGGGATGAGCTCCATGATAGATTATCTAACCCCATGTGCCCATGTTATCACATCTAATTGTATGTATATATGAGGAACACTGAATGAATTCAGTAGGATACAGAAACACACACACACACACACACACACACATACATACACACGTATTTGTATAAAATAATTCAAGAAGAGATCATGAATTTACCTATTCTTTCCAAATATAATATAAATGTACCAATATAATTTTTTTCTATAATCAAAATAAACTTTTCTGTTTCTGAGTTTTAAAAGGACTAGCTTCATTGAGAGTTGGTATTAAAAAAATAGGTCAAGGGATATAGGAGAGGACACAGAGAGTGGACTTTTAGTCTTCACATGTAGATGAACATGAATGCAAATATATGCACTCCCATGCACATTAGCATTCATACAAATGTAAAGAGGTTTATATACTATATCTCACTAAAACATGCACATATACACATGCACAGAGAGGTATTGATAGAAAAATTTGCAACTGAAAATAATCTTGGATAGAGTTGGATGATCGCCCCTTTAGGAATTAATGAAAGGATATTAATAGTGCTCAGCAGGAGGGTATGAGTGTTTTGTTAAGTTACTGGTATAAAGCCAAAAGATACTACAGGCACTGGCACACTGGCAGTGTTTACTGCCAATTTGTTTCCCCCAAATAGATGAATGTGAGGGTGACACAGCCCCAGAAATGTAGCTATTATTGACTGTGCTGAAGCTAAGAAGCCAAATATCAACTTGATTCCTCCAATATATGAACATAATATGTTACTCTATCTAGAAATTTATTTTAACATTTACAAATGCTTGAGCACCTAAGAAAGAGAGCTACTAAATATCCAAATTATCAACTTAAGGAAAATAGATTGGCAATGTATTTGAAGATTATTAGAAATATTGTAAGACTAATTTAGTAATAATTTCACACCTCTAATTCAAAGTAAGGAAATATTATCATTGACAAAAAATCATGCTTTTTAATATTACAGCAAAGTGAAACCAGCTTTTGTATCAGTCTATGAGTCTTGCTTGTTCTTAATAGATACAGAAAAAATGGAAGTTTCTATCAACTGAAAAATGAGTAAGAATGTTAAATAGATGATGGAGAAATATTCAGCCACTAAAAATTCTGTCGTTTGTGACAGTATGGATTGGTGTAGAATTCATCATGTTGAGTGAAACAGACTGAGCATGGAAAGACAAGCACCTCTTATAAATAAGAGAAAACAATACCTAGTGTTTCTGTAAAAGCTATAGAGATAAAACTACATGATATATCCACATTTTGGAAAGGAATAAGAAAATCCAAAATTTTGATGGTGTAGGATATTATGCTCAATTGCTTTTTAATTTGGGGAAATATATTACCTATGTGCTGATTATGCTTTTAATTAAAAAAAACTTTCATACCTACAAAATAAGTTGCTTCCATAAAAGATAATGCATAACATAGTTTGTTGTGGGATACATTTGAAAATACACATCTGTTTACAAAGGTGTGCATCCACACTCACTCATAGGATACATTCCATAACATGCATACATTCCTTTAACAGCACATTTATCTCATAAACATAAAGGATTACTATTATTAAAAGAAAGTGAAAACAAGTAAGAGAAGAAATTCTTTCTGGTTTAAATCTGAATGAATATATACAAAGCATACTTATCACTACCCTTCATGTCAATGAACCAATGTATTTATTTGTATGTTGTAGCTTCAGAAATATTCTTGCACCACCTATACTTACAAAATCATTTATATATTTCCTTCTTGTATATAATTTACTTCTTGTAACTAATTAAAAAATTATGCATTCATACTCTTGCAAATGAATAATATTTGACAAAAGTTCTTTTTTTCCAAGATATTTATTTATTCCTAATGCATTTTGGAGGGAAATGTGTTTTAATCACTGTACACAGCACAGTATATCCCACATTGGGATCCTTTGGCCCTTTATGTCCTCCTTCATGTGGTGAGCAACATCTTGACTTTGAAATGGGTCACGGGGAACAAATACCTCTTTTTTTCCTCTGTTGCTGTTGTAATGGTCAAAGGCACTTAAAATTTCTTCAAAATTTCTCAAAAGCTTAAGTGATCCATCAGAAATTAAACAAACATGTATGAGTTCTGAATTGCTGTGGATAAAAATTAAGACCAAAGTCACCTCCACTGAAGTAAGAATCTGGGTATTTGTTGAGCTGACCAAGCTTTTCTTGGAAGTTTACTGTATAATGATCTTGGCATGGTCATTAATCTATCATTCCTGTACCTTGACCTGTATTAAAAATGAAATATTACTTTTTATGCTATAAAGTGCCAATGCCACATTTGAATGCCTAAATGGAGCAGAAATGGAATGGCATATAAAGCCTACAAGAAATGAAATTCCAGGGTAATTATTTTGCTGTCTTTCTTTTCTATCTGCTCCAGTTCTTGTGCTATCAGGTTATTCATGTGCTCATGTAGCAAATTGTCTCACTAAGTGACATGTTACAATGATGTGGCAGGTAGATAAAAAGAACATTAGTAAATTAACTGACTTGTTCTCCTAAACACCTGTATTGCTGTGATCTTCGAACTTGCCATTTTCTCTATAAATTTATCTGACATTAAATTTATAACTGTTCAGTTAGAAAAGTAAGTTTTATTTAAATGGAAAGTATATCACTGGCCACAGCAATCTGTCTTTTATCTAGGAGATTTCCTCCTAAAGATTTTGTATTCACTGGTCATTTGCTTAAAATACACTATTGTAATATTTCCATAGTAAATTTCTGGGCACATAGGAAGTTCAAAGACAAAATACAACATTTTTTGTGTACATTAAAAATGTCTTATGATTCAAGAGATGGCCAAGCCATTGAAAATATTTGCAACACAATCAAAAGATTCAAAGTTCAGGTACAAACATAACATGTTGGATGTTATCTTTTATTTGCTTTTAACCTCAGTGCCTTGGAAGATCATTTATGCTTATTGGCCACCAAAATGGCTGAAAGATGAGATCTCTACGTTAAGGGAAAGACACAGCCTCAGAGGAGCAATGTGGAGAGTGATTTGCGACAGCTATTCTTATTTGGCATCTTGACATAGGTGGGAAGAGGGAACCTCAACTGAGGAATTGTCTCCATCAGATGTGTCTGTGAGTATGTGTCTGTGGGACATTTTATAGACTGCTAATTGTCGACTGAGCCTACTATGGGCAGTGTCTTGAGTTATATAAGGAAGCTAGCTGAGCAGAAGCTGTAAGCAAATCAGTAAGCAGGTTTTCTCAGTGGTCTCTGCATCAGTTTCTGTGTGAGCTCCTACTTCCCTCATGAAAGCCAACTAACCCGTTCCTTCCCCAAGTAACTTTTGGTCAGTGTTTTATCACAGCAATAGAGGAACAAACTAATATAGCAATAAAGGAGGATGTTCTCTTTTGACCTCCTCACATGAGCATGCACATAGTTAAGCAGCTTGCCAGAGCACTGAGATTCATAGTTAACATACAAAACCACATTTTAACACCTTGTATACCATGCTAATTTATGGGATATGAAGTGATGTCAAATTTTTAATACAGTATAAGTTAAATAAATCAAGTCAATTCACAAACTTATTTTTTTGGGAGAACATTTTAAATCTACTCTTGGTTATTTAGAAATGTTTTTAGTTATTATATTTAGTATAATACAACATCTGAAAAAAAACTTATTTTTCCCATCTAAATGAAGTTTTATATCCTTTGATCATCTTCTGACTTCTTCCATTCCCAACCGCAAATGCAATACCATGTTCTAAGCTTTTATGACTGGTTTTGATGTGTGATATTCATCTCCTTCCCCTGGATGAAAAAGAAGAAATACAAATGGCAAGCATACTTATGGTAAAATAAAGCTTCAGACTGAGGCCTCATCCTTAATTTGATCCTGGGAAGAATCCTGGAAAAGGGATTACAACACTGTCTTCCTAGTGTTTCTTAAGTGCACATTGTTCATCTAGCACTGGACAAGGTACTTGGTATGACTCCCTGGCAAGGGAGTTCAGTGACTTAGGAGGAGTCTTTGCAAAGGTCTGAAATGAACATATTGATGGTGGGGTGTATGTGCAGAATAGGAGGAAGAAATTATGTATGACTGTAGTTGAGGAGCAGTGTTTTGGTTTAGGAATCACTGGAATTTGAAATCCCTGGTGTTTCTAAATGAAATTATAAACTGTTCTATGTCTTAGCCCTGTTTTTCTAATCTGTAAAATTGAGATAAAAATAGGGGTAAATAAAAATATCCCGAATAACATAATGCATATCAAAGTACTTAGCAGATGGACTGACAGAGTACTTAACAGATGCATGAAACAGAACAATTAAAACAGTGTTAAACTTATGTACTCTAAATGATTTGTATCTATCAATTTACCTATTAAAATAATCAAGATAAAGAAACTTAAAAATATCTCTTTAAAATAACAGGCAATCTGAATTAATACATTTTTAATTAAAATACATCATTAATGATTCATGGTGTGAAATACCACATATTTATCTATATTAATAATATTTATCATTGATTTATTATACCTTCTTCTCTACAATGTGTTTAAATTGTATAGATAGAGTATATATGTATATATGCATATTTTAAATTTAAATATCAAACTCAGAATTGATATATTGTTTTAAAGATTTATTTATTTATTATGTATACAGTATTCTGTCTGCATATACACCTGCAGGCCAGAAGAGGGCACCAGATTTCATTACGGATGGTTGTGAGCCACCATGTGGTTCCTGGGAATTGAACTCATGACCTCTGGAAGAACAGCCAGTGCTCTTAACCGCTGAGCCATCTCTCCAGCCCCAGAATTGATATTCTTAAGGAAACCACTGAAGGTAGGAGTTCATTACCTATCCTTTCTTCTGAATTATTATGAAATATTTGTCATTGTCCACATCAGAAAGCATCATGAACTGAAATGAGTGAATAAAATGTTTCATAAAACCAGATGCAACAGTGTACAACTTTAATCCCAGAATTTAGGAGGCAGAGGCAAAAGAATCTCTATGAAATTTAGAACAGCCTGGTCTACGTAGTGAATTCCAGTACAGCCTGGTCTTTATAGCAAGTTGCAGAAGATCCAGGGCTATGTGGTGATAATCCAACTCTCACATACACAAAGCCTCATGAAAATAAATATACTTTTAGTTTCATCAAAGATAATTTTACTTCTTTACAATGGAAGAAAAACCATTCTTGTGAAATTGCTATCATGTAGTTTTATCTCTATAGCTTTTATAGAAACACTAGGTATTATTTTCTCTTATTTATAAGTTGTGAAATACTTTGTGATGTTGTACTTGCTAGAAATCATAATATTTTGTGATTCCTGAGTTTTGTCAGTTTAGAGTGATTTGATGTCTTTAAATGCATTACATAATGACAGATGTCTTAAAAATAATGGAAAACATAATGAAAAAAAGTTCCAAAGTAAAACCTTGTCACATTCTTGTTCTCTTCTGAAAAATGACAATCTAAGGTAGTCTATTTAATCAGCCTTAACCTCTTATTTGGTTCAATATATCACAACATGCATGATACATATGTACAAATGAACAAGAATTACATTAGGAATTTATTTTTTTTTTGTGTATGTGTGTGTGTGTATGTGTGTGTATGTGTTTACTTTGGTTTTTCAAGACCAGGCTTCTTTGTGTAGTTTTGATGCCTCTCCTGGATCTTGCTATGTAGACTAACTAGGCTGGTCTTGAACTCACAGAGTTCTGCCTGGCTCTGCTTCCTGAGTGCCAGAATTAAAGGCATGCACCACCTCTGCCTGGCTAAATTTGTTTTTCAAAGTAAATAATGGTTGAAATATCTTTTTGTCTCCTGTAGTGATATGGGAACATTTCATAGCAGAAGAATTGTGAATATGGTTGTCATGCATTGAGACTGAATTATTTAACATATTGAATCAACCTTGGGTGTTATTGTTCAGATAAAATACAGAAGTACATTTTGTAATCAGTGAGCAGTAGTACCTTCAAATGAAGCATTTTGTATATGGGCATTTCGTAGCAATAAAGAATGAAAGTGTCAGTCCAGGGATTGTGTACACAGTGTCTTAGTCAAAGTTCTGTTGTTGTGAGAGACACCATGACCTCAGCAACTCTTATAAAGGCAAGCATTTAATCAGGGGTGGCTCACATTTCAGAGGTTTAGTCCATTATCATCATATCAGGAAGCATGGCAGTTTGCAAGCAGACATGGTGCTTGAGAGGTAGCTAAGACTTCTACATGGGGATTGGTAGGCAGCAGGAACAGAGAGAGACACTAGGCCTAACTTGAGCATTTGGAACCCAAAGCCCACACTGAATGACACATTTCCTACAACAAAGACACACCTACTCCAACAAGGCCACACTCCCTATGAGCCTATGGGAGCCATTTTCATTCAAACTACCAAAAACAGTTATGTGGTAAGTTTTGCAAACTGATCTCTCTAGACACTCAATTAAACATATTACCTCAGAGTCATACTTTAAAAACTGAGTAAGGAGAGCTGTGGTTTGAGATTGCCACATACATGATTTTGATTTTTTTTTTCAAGACAGGGTTTCTCTGGGCAGTTTTGGTGCCTGTCCTGGATCTCGCTCTGTAGCCCAGGCTGGCCTCGAACTCACAAAGATCCACCTGGTTCTGCCTCCCGAGTACTGGGATTAAATGCATGTGCTACCACTGCCTGGCTATTTTGAATTTTTTAATCATAGTGCATAAAGTTAACATCTCCAAGCAAAGGGTGAAAACATAAAGATATCCTTTAGGAACATAGTGCTATATATACTGTCCAGTGGATAACTTTTCTTATTCTTCAGTTTTAATGGTAAGATATTTTAATTACAACTTTTCAAACTTAAAACATTACACATTTTGTAAATAGAGGATAGATGAATACCTATATTAGACAGGGTTTTTTTAAAGTAACAATTTATAAAATGAATCTCCTTTTAGCTCTCTCTCTCTCTCTCTCTCTCTCTCTCTCTCTCTCTCTCTCTCTCTCTCTCTCTCTCTGTCTTTCTGTAAGAGGATTTAATTTAAACACTTATGGGCTGTGGTCCAACTAATTCAATAATGGCTGGCTATGAACACAAGTCCAAGAATCCAGTATTTGTCTAGTCCATGAGGCTGGATGACTCAACTGTTCTTCAGTACTCGACACCCAAAGGAGTAAGGCCTAATGCCAATGAAGGAATGTGCATGCTAGCAAGTTGAGAGAAAGCAGGCAAAGACCAAAAGCTTCATTCTTCCAGAAGAAGTTATGGTCTAGATTAGAGGTGGACTTTCTCACCTCAGATAAGCTTGATTAAAGGCATGTCTTCACACCTCAAAAATCTAGATTAGAAGTAGGTATTTCTAATTCAAATGAAGCAAAAATCCCTCATAGGTGTTCACTTCCACTTTTGAATTTTAGTTTATTGAAAATGTACTCAAGGTGAGAAAGAATAGCCTTCATAATACCTAAACCAAGATCATAGTTCTTTCCAGAATATTTTTGTTATCATGTTCTAGTTTTATAAATAATATATAATTTTAAAAATATAAATTAATAACATGAGGGCTGTTTTTAAAATAAAATTTCATAAAGTTTTTTATTTTTAAAAGTGAATAATGATAAAATAAACTTACTGACTATGACAATGTTATATGACATATACATTATGTATCAAATATATACATTGTATGTCTTATATTTTTATTACTATACATAAACTATTAATAATTTTTAAACAATTGGCTCTCATCTATTATTACGATGGTTCAGGCTGATTTATAGAGTATTCCTGGTGATCATATTTGAACAAAATTCCTCTTTAATTTTACCATTATTAGAAATGGAAAAAAAGGTGATCTTTTTTTTGTATTTTCCTATGTACTTTGTTCTCTCTCTCCTTCTTTTTCTCTCTCCTTACTTGCTTTCCTCCCTCTCTGAAGGATCCCTGAAAAAGATTTATGGAAATCTAATAGTAAGCTATTAATTTCAAAGAACCAATTGGTTATTTATTTATTTATTTATTTATTTATTTATTTATTTATTTATTTATTGTGTATGTGTGTGTATGTGTGTGTGTGGGGGGTGTGTGTTTGTTCATTTGTTTTGTTTGTGTTTATAATTGTAGCCACTCTGCATGATTGGACAGTGTTGCTTTAAAAAATAATGGATTATTAAAAGAGAATCTAATTACATGGCATGGGATACATCCTTATAACTTACTGTTCAGGATGGCACTAGAAGTGTAACAAAGAAAGAAGGAAATGAGAGAGAGAGAGAGAGAGAGAGAGAGAGAGAGAGAGAGAGAGAGAGAGAGGAAGAAAGGAAAGAGAAGAAAGAAAGAAAGAAAGAAAGAAAGAAAGAAAGAAAGAAAGAAAGAAAGAAAGAAAGAAAGAAAGAAAGAACTCACAAGCTATTGTCATTGTCTTTGGTTATTGTCTTACTTTGCTCACCATTGCCATGATAAACATTATGACATAAAGCACCTTAGGCAGGAAAGGGTATGTTTGCCTTATACATCATGATTACAGTCAATCATTATAAAAATTTGGAACAGTAGTTCAAGCAAGAGCAGAAACAAGAACCACTGAAGAAAGCTGCTTTCCATGACCTTCTCATTTAATTTTTATATGTAGCCTAGTCCTACCTGCCTAAAAATGGCACTGGCCAGAGTGATCTAAGCCAACTTATGTCAGCTTTCAATCAAGACAATAAACAGATATATCCATAAGCCAGCCTGATGGAGGTAATTAACTCCTGTATTGAAATTCTCCCTTCCCAGGTACGTCTAGATTTGTGTAAAGTTGATGCAAATGAACCAGTACAGTTACTCACCATACCTCCATGGGAAGATCCCATTGATAAAGACATAACAACCTTTGGCTTCAGAACATACAGAAATAAATGCAAAACCAATTAGGGAGCCTTCCTTCCTGTTGGATAGATTTCAAAATACCAAAAGATGTTATGCAGACTTCTTTGGTTTGCTTGATATCAGATGGAAATAGTATGGGGAAGTAATGATTCTCTATATATTTCCACTGCTAGTGATGCAATTTATTTAGTTATCTGTAAACCTTTTTGAGATCTTCAAGAGTTTTGAGGGAGTTTTTAGAAATAACATTGAAAAGTAAGATTTTTATCATTTAGAGAAAGCAGGTTATCTTAGTCACTTCTATCATTCTATTTCTCAAATGCCTTAGATATAGTGTTTACCATGAAAATTCCTATAAGACATATTGTTCATAAACAGTATGAAAACTGAAATTGCACAAACATATTACACACAAGGTGACAGCAAGATAGATTAAAAAGGTAAGTAGCTAGCCAGGTAAGAGCTAGATGATAGATAGATGATGGATAGATAGATAGATAGATAGACAAATTAATATTAAATTTTTGTTTGATTAATATAGTCAACCTAATTTTTATTGATAGTGTACAACAAATACTAGTCTTTGTTTTATTAATCTCTATTTTTTATTAATTTCCATAAGTATGTAGGCAGTAATTTTATTCATTAAGAAATTTCATTAATTTACTTCCTTAATTACATCATTTGATGAAAAATTTTATTTCAGTATGTAGCATGAAGTTGGCACATTAAAGAATTCTTTTGATCTTGATGCAATAAATCAGTAGGCAAAATTATCTTGCTGTGCAAATTTAATGAGCCAAGATTGATCTTTAGATCCTACAGTGGGAGGAAATGACCCCTGAGGTTGTCATCTGACCTTCACAGTTATATGATAGCCTGCACTCACGTGTACATTTTCATAGTTCACACACAGATATACAACAACAAAAAAATCTTTTAATTAAAAATGTTTTGGCAGTATTAAAACTGCATTGCTTTGCTGCTATGTTAAGTACTTTTTCTTAAATATTGATATATTACCAACTAAATGCATTTCTGCAATGTCCTCTTAAATTTTGAAGCCCTACTTAATTTTGTTTATGATATTTTTACTCTTATTCATAATTGTCTGTCTTCTTTTATTTTATAACTTTGTATTTTGCACTAGAATTTCAGTTAAATTTGTAAAATTTGAGTTGTTCACTTTTTCTCCATAAAATAATCCATTATTAATAAGAAGTGTCAAGGACCGTCACATGCACAGGGATAACTTCACTTAATTATGTTTTTTTTTTTTGTTGTTGTTGTTGTTGTTAGGAGAAGCATGTCCTGAAAATTTAAAAATAAGGCACATTGAGGCTGGTTGTTAAAAATCTTGTAGTGTATATTTTGCCATTTATTGTGTCTCTCCTAGGTCTGTCTTTGTTTTTCTTTCTTTTCTTCCTACTTTTAATTGGGTTGTCCTTTTGGCTCTATAGCAGCCTCAGGTAGTATTTTCCACTGAAAATACTACCTTTGCTAGAATTCATCATTTACCATGTTGTCTTGAGGTAATCTTTGGAACTGTCCTCCCCACTGTACTGAGATAAGAAAATTCCTCTAGGGCAGCTCAGAATTTCTTTGTTTGTTTCAACTTTAAGGATGGTTCCATATCCTGCTTTAATTTAATCTTTGTGTTTGTTGTTATCATTCGTGCTAGAATAAAGTTTAAAATGTGTTCTATATTTAATATATACATCACCCTAGTTTATGGTGGTATTTTTTTGAAGGTAAGCTTTTCAGAAACAGGGTTTCTATCCCTGCTTTTTATAGTAAATATTAAAATAATTAGAAACTATTACAGTCAGGATGTCTTAAAAAATCTAATTGGAATATCTTTTCGCTTGGTGCTAGTCTTGACCCTGTGGTATCTCTGCCAGATAATTATCTGTGATCCGCTTAATTTCCACCAGAGATTTCTTGGTCCTGATGGAAAATGAATGCTTGAACCTTATTCCAATATTAAGGCTAATCTTATGATTAAGCTGATCTTTGAACCTTTCCATTTATTGTTTTTCTTTCATGTGTATGAAATTCTTTCCACATTAAACCAACTTCTTTTGTACATTTCCATTCTTGAGAAATAAATTGCATGAACCTGGAGACGTAATCCTTTAATATCAAGATGTACAGAACCCAGAAGTCATGATATGTGATGTTTGTTGACCTTATCTCTGAAACTGAGGAATAAAAATAATCACAAAGTAGTTGAGTGAAGCAAGCATGGGAAAATTATTAACATTCTACAATCATGTTTTCAGCTTTCAAAGAATATTAAAATGTGTAGATCTTACAAATAAACCTTCTCAATCCTCTTAAGGAAAACTCAATTTAAAAGAACATTGGGATATTCTGAATTTTGTTAAAATAAGAAAACAAAGGACAAGGTGGAGTGAGGAGCTTCTGAAACTTTACCATTCCCTAAGGAAAACCATCAGACAGCAGCAAAGAACAATCTACAGGTGAGGAAGAATCCATCCTGGATGGGTTCTATGACCACAGACAAAGCAGGTGTTCAACCACAGTACAAGAGAAATGGGAAATGCAAAATAATGCACATTTATTCCTCCAGTGAGTGCTTCCAACAATCAGAGAAAATTGAGCTAATAATTAAACATGCAAGTAAGTTCATTAAGGAGTTTGTATAGAGAAATTAATCTGAATTATATTATAAGGTGGGAGTTAAATAAACTAGCACTAGGAAATATTTTAGAAGGTCAGAATTTCATTGACTCTTTTTCTTCAAAAATAATATTCAGATCTTGCCTTTGGATATGTTCATAGTGTCCATTGTCTGTCATTCAAGGCCATGCTCTTAGCTCCTCCAGGATCAAATTGCATCAAAGTGAAATCTCAGGACAGTTAATAAAGTTGACCTTTTAAGTTTTACCAAGAACAATTTCAGTTTTCAAACTTCTGGTAAGGTGCTGAGCACAAGGACTATATCAGTAGTTTATATTGCTCTGGGAGTTCCTTAGACTATGCACACAAGCCGTTGGAAAAGAGGTTTCTTATGCTTGGTACTGGGCCTTCTGTTTTTTGAGAACATTGTCTGCCCAATGGGATAAATCTCAAGATATATACATATATTATATATATATTATATATATACATTTATATATATATATTATACTTTTAGGTAAATGTAAATTGGTATGATTCCTTGAAACATTATCAAACAATCTTGGTATTAGTTTTCCCTCATCTTTCCTTCTCCTCTATACATATTGACCTATTCCCAAGTTGGGGACCCCTCTCCATTTTTCCATCTCCCACTTCATATCATTTATGTACTGCTATTCTTCTCTCTAATAATCCTACCTATGTTCTCTTAATACTTTCCTGTTTTCTGTAGTTACTCCATATTTTATCTGTCATCAGAAGATTTTGAGCTAGGAACCATAGATAAGAGATGACATGATATGTTTTGAAGTTAAAGGTAAGTCCTGATGGCTTAAAGGACACTGCACATTTAGGGAATAAGACTCAAGTGAATTGAGCTAGGTATAACCTAACAGCTTCCACATTAGTCTAGAATTTGTGATACATAAAATACAATGTAATCTGACAAGAGATGACAATTAATAGTTTTGTTCACCTGTAATACTTATAGCCCACAATAATGACCAGCATGACAAGACATCCAGGAAGGTACAGTAAGTGGCACTCACGTATTGGTGGTAACTAATGGCTGCCCAACTGGATTTAAAAGTGACTCAACAGGATGAAAACTATTCCTGGTATATGAACCTAGCCATCTTCCCTATTTAGTAAGGTCATAAGGCTTAGAAAAGAATCTCATGTTGTCACTTGCTATACCAGCACAACATTTTACATTCTAAGTCTTATCCTTATACTCACAGATAAGGACAGTTGCTGCTCCTCATCAGAGAAGCCTCTGTGGCGGTTTAAATGAGAATGGCCACTTACCCTCATAAATTGAACATTTAGTCATTAGAGAGTGGCAATATTTGCAAGGATTAAGAGGTATAGTCTTGTTGGAGGAAGTGTGTCACTGGAGAAGGGCTTTGAGGTTTTCAAAAGCCCAAGTCAGGCTCAGTGGCTTTCTCTTCCTGCTGAGTAAGGATCCAGAAGTAGAACTCTCAGCTACTTCTCCAGAACCATATTTGCCTGCACACTGCCATGCATCCTGCCGTGATGATAATGGACTAAACTGCTGAAACTGTAACCAAGCCCAAATTAAATGCTTTATTTTATAAGAGCTGTCGCGATCATGGTGTCTCTATACAGCAATAGAACACTGACGAGGACAAGCATCTTTTTACAGAAAATGGAGAGCATTGCTAGAAACCACAGTGGGACACAATGCAAATATCAAAAGATTGTAGGGAACCTAGCCTGAGAGGGTGTATCTTAACACAATTCCTGCATCTATGGCTCAAAAGAGGTAGAAGAAAGACTGTAAGAACAGAATTACAAGACATCTGCTGTGAAATAGTCTTTTGAGAAAATGCCTCATAAATAAAACTGAAATAATAACAATATCAATAAATATTAAAATGGGAAATGGAAATTTTGTGGGGTCCTACTACTAACCAAAGAATTACTGATTACTAATAACTGCTGAGAGGAGAATTAGCCTGTCCTGGAGATGAGTGCCCTTGTTGATTATCCAACACAAAGTGATAAGCCCTGGAACCCCACATTGTCAAACCACAAAAATGAATACATGAGGTTATATATATATATATATATATATATATATATATATATATATTAGCAATAATAATCAGAAAGGCAGAAAGCAAGCTATATAAATTTATATCAATTTCAGAGTGGGGTATCAGAAGGCTTGGAGAGGACCTCTAGGAGGTTCAGAGGGAGGAAAGGAAATGGGAAAATAATATAATTAGAATTTAATAAAAATGCATTTTTTTTAAAAAAAATCGGTGAATAAAGTATGTACCAAAAAATATGAAACAGTGTGGAAAACACATGGCTTTGTTCTGTCTTGGTGTATTTGTTTCCGCAGATGTAAAAATATGCATACTGTATCCAATTGTTAGGTACATACTTAGAATTCATCTATTAATCTGGTATGAAAACATCCTGTAGAATGGCCAAATATTTTAAAACAGAAAGTGAGAATATAAGCTTAAATATAAAATTTATGTCAATGATATGGCTGATATTCCCAGGGCATTTTTTTTTCTTTCTCTCTTATTTTCTTACTCTCTTCTAATTTCCCCCCCTCCACTCTCCATTCTCCATCTTTCACCCCTCTCCCTCCCTTCTTTTATAATATTCTTTCTTATTTTATATTATTTTTTTTCACAGAGTTTTCATGTAGCCCAGGCTGACTTCAATATCTTTTTGAAACAAAAATATGTATTTGTTTGAGTGTTATTTATGTACATGAGCATGTAAATTCTCACCTATTCCAGAAGAGGATGTTTGATCCATTGGACCTGGAGATACAAGCAGTTATGACCAGCCTGAGATAGTGCTGGAAACGGAACTCCTCCAAGTGCTTTTAACTGCTGAGCCATCCCTCCAGTCTACAGCTTTGAGCTGTTTGTGTACATGTACACACGGTCTTTTAAAAGATCCAGGCTGTAACACTAATGCTGAGTAGAACCATGAGTATGTATAGTCAGTCCTGAGCACTTGATCTACTTTATTCATTTTAGCTGTGTTCCAGTGGTTGTACTTGCTTCACTCTGTGATTTCTTCCATCACAAACAATCAAACAAAACAACCCTAGAAGGACTTAATAAAGACAAGTCAATCATTGTCATTCTGCCTCACTATGTTGCATTAACATCGTATATTAGAGACAGTGAATTACAAACTGCTAGTAATAATGTCATCACACCAATCATGACCTGATTACTTCCGTGACTAAATCATTGTTCTAGCTTGTTTTCCTGTTGTTGTGACAGAACACAGAACAAAAGCAGCATGGGAGAAAAAAGGGTTGATTTTAGTTTCCTGGTTACAAATCCATCATCAAGAGAAGCCACAGTAAGAGCTCAGTGCAGAAACTGGAGGTCAGAATTGAGGTAGAGACTCTAAAGCAATGCTGCTTACTGGTTTGCTTTCCATTACTTTCTTATCTTGCCTTTTTCTTCAATCAAGACCCACCATATATGTTATAATGTATTATTATCTCACCCATGCCTCGCTTTCCCCTCCAACTGTCCCTGAGCATCCATACCACAGCATACTCCCACAGCAACTTTATGTCTTGTGTGTATGTGTGTTTTCCTATCCCACCAAATGTAGTTACTTGTGTTCCTGTGCACAGCTGGGGACGAGAGAACACTGGCAATGTACCAGAGGCCATGTTTCTTCACTTTTCATTTAAGAAATGAATGGTGACACATTGGCAAAATGTAATCTGAGCTATGCCAGAATGCAGTCCAAAAAATACCGCAATTCAAAAAGCTATGCAATTTTGTTAGTTATATCTCTACAGCCATACCCATTGAAGAGAAAATAAATTGGAAAAGAAAGTTTCCTTTTCAGACTTGGATTTTATAACCTACATTAGAATACTTTAAAACTATTTTAATAAAATGGATTTGATGCCAGAGAACACTCAGAATTTTCTTTAGTTTAACGATGTTACTAAAATTCTGCAAAATGAGCTCTTTATCAAGGCTTCTGCAAATAAGTATTACCAGAAATAAATAGAGTGAACACTTTAATTTGAATATAAGATAACTAATGAATGATATTTTTTAGTATAAGTCTGTTCTGGGAAATATTTATGACATAATTATTCTATAAAATTATGCCTTATTAATATGAAATTCGAATTTAGTTTCCCATGTATTATTATTTTGCTAAAGTTGTTGACATTATAACAAACGTCAGGGTGAAAGAGTTTGCTCAGCAGTTTAGAGCACTGTCTGCTCTGTAGGGGGACCTGAGTTCTGTCCCCAGTGTCCTTGTAAAGTGGCTCACAAACCCCTGTAGCTTCAGTTTCAGGAAAGCAGTTCCAAAGGCTGCCTGTGTGACCAGAGTATCCCAGAAGCTTTCTTCCCAAGGCGAAGTCTTTCAAATGGATTTACAACGTTAGTCTTTGGATCCTGTACTTGATGTCTTCTGGCCAATTTTCTATCTTCCAAGTATGAGGTGTTTACCCTCCTTTATTATGCACCAATCCTTTAAAAACACATCCTCCTTGTCATCTTGTAGGTAATTTGCACATTTGAAAAATCCTGCTTCTCTGACTCTTGTGTCTGATTTACATTCTAAACTGAGATAAGAGCTGGCAGCAAGAACACTACTTCAAGCCTACTACTTTTTTCCCCTCCAAATTAATTTGCCCATCACCTTTAAGTCTAGCCCCTAATAGCCCTTTAAGACCTTGAGAAATATAGACTGTTGTATTTTTTATCCTTATATAACACAAATCCCCTCTATTTCAATTCCTAGTGGAGTTATTGTTACCATGTACAACCTTTACTGTTAACCTTTCTGTCAGAATTCTGGTCTCATGCATTTTCAGCAGATTCAGCATTATTATCTACTAACAACATTCCAGCTGCTCTCTAGCCAGCATCAATAAAGTCTTCCAGATGCCTTCCACAGACTAGTGCCAGAGGCCTAAAAACCACGTAATGAGGATTAAGTTAGTCATAGCAATGACATCACTTCATTAGAAAAAAATTATAGGTTAATTTTGGGTTGATGACCAAAATATCTCATCACAGGTCTCTTAAAGGAGGAAGTGTTTGGGGTTTCATAGGCTCAGAATTTTCACTCTGCCATGGTGGAGGCAGAATGATAAATTAAGACATCTTCAATAGTGAAAGAGAGGAATCAGGAATGAGACAGGAAACTATTTTGAGTGATATGTACCCAAAGAACTACCAACGATTTGCTTTCTCCAATTAGCCATGTGTGCCCAACCATTCAAATACCTTCAACATAACTGACATCATCTGGTGACCAATCCCTAAAATCGCCCATGATCTTAAGGGAGAAGTTTCATAGTGAAATCATGACAGACTCTTAATCATCCACTATTGGAAGATTCTCCTCTGTCTAGCACAGTGATTCTGAAGCTGAAACCAGATGGCCTCTAACTCATAGAAATTCCCCTGCCGCTGCCTCCCAAGAGTGCTGGGATTAAAGGGGTATGCCACTATGTCTGGCAAAACTGGAAGGTTTCTTAGACACCCAGGTTAGATTCATGATTCTAGGCTCATTATCTAAATGAGACAAATTTCTCTTACCTTATAAATGTTTACTGGGCATTTTTTTGGGGGGTAATATTTATGAATTTTGCCTTAGTTTATGGAGCAGTTGTCAATTTCACAAAAATTGTAGGCTTAAAGAGGAATAAATGGTAGGTATTTTCAAAATAAATTATTAGACAAACATTCATAAGTCCATAATTTAGTTTCCACACTTTTTCCTCTTAAACCCAATAGGAATTCTACTTCCTAATGATTTTCATGACATTTCTTTCAGTATATTCATGGAAGTTTCCAATCTTCCCAACATGAATATTAATAAATTTTCTCCAAATGCTTGAAAATTCTCTAAAACATGTCACTACCATAATAAGGAAAGCAAGACAGAAGTACCAACTCATTGGTTTGCTAAAGGCCACTACCTTCAAAATATTTACACTACAGGATAGGGGTCCTGTCTTAGATTACTGATTCTCCATCATCAAAGACACTGTATTAAACTTTAACCCTGAAAACAACCCTCACACTGTTAGTTGACAAAAAAAACGAGCATTTTTATCACTGTATCCTCAAGAGTGCTCTGATAAACATGGCAATGTTACATCAGAAACCATTTCATGGACTACTACATAGATGTTATGAATACATAAACCTTTTTAGTTAACCAAACATGTAACAATCAAAATTCCAAGAGACTTACAGTGAATCTATATTTCATAAAAATTTTAAAATAAATTAGCATTTAGAAAGAAATACTCAAGAAGCATCTTTGTGCACAAGATACCCTTACCAAAGTTTTCTGATGAGTAGACAAGGTTACTGTTTTTAACATATGCATATTTACGTATAAATTAGCTTTGCACATTTTTTTTTTCCTGTGGAAGTTCAACCACAGTTCAGGGATCTATTGGACAAGCCTGAAGCCATTGTGATGTATTTGGTAGAACTTCATCCACTCAGTAACTTTGTCAATAGTTTTTCTGGCTTTATTGCTAAGAATTACAGTAATCTGACAAAAGACTAATGAGGTAAGCGGAAATGTAAATAATAAATGGCATTAATTCAGAACTTGTTCCAGCTAGTGAAGAAAACTTTATAATGCCACCTGGAAGAAACAGAGTAAAGTCAGATGGGTGAGAGAGCTGCGCAATGCAAAGAAAGAGGGACCCTAGATACATCCTGATGGGAGGCTCTTGGCACCTGGACTCTTGAAGCCAATTAACTGGAAGGAGAGTTTGTTTTCTGTTTGATCAATAGGGCATAGCTAGATATCTTAGTTGGTCATACTTTCTGTGATGTGTATATGTACAAGAAGTAAGAATTCGGTAAGGTACCAGTTAGGGTTCAAATCTGACATTATGCAATTAAATGTTGCGGAGAAGTATTGGCTAGATTGCTTGACTCATGGCTTCAGGTTGGTGGCTATTGTTCAATTAATACTCTAACCTATTTACTCTCCATTCTGCCCCCATCTCTCTCTCCTTTGTATTGATGCTGCTAGTTGAAATGATTTTGTAAAGGGATGCAGGTACTTGGAATGATTCTGGGGAAGGGAAGCAAGTTGACATCTTTAATTAATTCTAGAATTTCTGTTGTATATGTTCACCCAATACAGGTGTATTGAAAGCAGTTCTATATCGTGGTTGTTGAAGACACAAATACATGCATAAAATCTCCAATTGTCACCTCCCATTGACCTACTGCTTAAGACAAACACATTAGCAATTCTGACTATTCATATGAATTTTTAGGGTCTGTAGACATTCATTGCTAAGAATGAGTAACTGCTGTTACACATATTGTTTGTCTGAAACATGACTTAAAAATTTAAATCCCTAATCACAGTTTATTCCTACAGTAAATTCTCTATTTATAGAAGACCATAAGGAGTACTCTATATTAAGATACTTGCTAAAATACATTAAAAATAAAGATTTGAGATATGATTATTAGACTGCTTTTCCCTATGAATCTTGTTATTACTAGAAATACTACAAATGTTGGAACAACTCAGGCTTACAACTTCAAATTCAGCAATTAAAATTTTTTCAATGATACTTCATAAACTCACCAACTAAAAGACACACATTCTTCCATATCCTTGCAATTCTACCATGTGGTAGGCTAACTGAGGTTTTTGGCATCCTGACCTACCTAGGGAAATAGCAAAGCCACGTTTGGATCAAACAATCAACAAAAGTATTAACAGTGAAGAGCCAGTAAAGCCAAAGCTCAAATGAGGTCCATCTAAACAGTATAATTCCAATCTGAAACTCATTTCTAAAAATATGTTAACATAAAACTTTTATCTATTGCGAGTAAGAAGTATCTCACTTATCTGTGTTCTAATACTCTAAATAGTGAAGTGGAATTCTGAAAATCATCTTGAACATTTCTCATTAGTAGGGAAAATCTAGTCAAGCACTGAATTTCATTCAGCACACTGTTTTTGAAGCTCTCTTTTTTTTAAATTTAAATTTTAATTTTGCAATACAATTCAGTTCTACATATCAGCCACAGATTCCCTTGTTCTCCCCACTCCAGCCCCCTTCTCCTTTCTCCCAGCTCAACTCCCATTCCTACCTCCTCCAGGGCAAAGCCTCCCCCCGTGGACTGAGATCAACCTGGTAGACTCAGTCCAGGTAGGTCCAGTCCCCTCCTCCCAGGCCAAGCCAAGCGATCCTGCATAGGCCCCAGGTTTCAAACAGCCAACTCATGCAATGAGCACAGGACCCGGTGCCACTGCCTGGATGCCTCCCAAACAGATCAAGCCAATCAACTGTCTCACCCATTCAGAGGGCCTGATCAAGTTGGGGACCCCTCAGCCATTGGTTCATAGTTCATGTGTTTCCATTCATTTGGCTATTTGTCCTGTGCTTTATCCAACCTTGGTCTCAACAATTCTCACTCATATAAACCCTCCTCATTCTTGCTAATTGGCCTCCCAGAGATCCACCTGGGGCCTAGCCATGGATCTCTGCATCCAGATCCCTCAGTAGTTGGATGGGGTTTCTACCACGACAGTTAGGATGTTTGGTCATCCCATCACCAGAGTAGGTCAGTTCGGGCTGTATCTCAACCATTGCCAGCAGTCTGTTGTGGCGGTATCTTTGTGGATTTCTGTGGGCCTCTCTAGCACTTTGCTTCTTCCTATTCTCATGTGGTCTTCATTTACCATGGTCTCCTATTCCTTGTTCTCCCTCTCTGTTGTTGATCCAGCTGGGATCTCCCGCTCCCCCAAGCTCTCTTTCCCTCGACCCTCGCCCTTCATTACCCCCACTCATGTCCAGGCTGTCCATGGGGAAATGTAATTACCATAGAATGTATTAAAATGTACAGGTTTAGTTACATCCAATGGAGACAAATTAAATTTTAGGACCAGAGAGAATTCCTGTTGTTAAATTCATTGGAAGATATTTTTAAAAACATTGTTGTTATCATATATCTTTATCAAAATAGTACCATTATGAAATGCTATTTTCCTCCTTAACATATCTGAAATATGGTTGTTTCCATGTTCTGGCTATTACAAACAATGCTGATATGAACATAGCTGAACAAGTGAGGACTGATATCCAGAATATATAAGGAACTCAAGAAATTAGACATCAAAATGCCCAACAGTCCAATTAAGAAATGGGCTATAGAACTAAACAGAGAATTCTCAACAGAGGAAACTCAAATGGCTGAAAGACATTTAAGGAATTGCTCAACATCCCTAATCATCAGGGAAATGCAAATCAAAACAACTCTGAGATACCACCTTATGCCTGTCAAATGGCTAAGATCAAAAACACTGAAGACTCCTTATGCTGGAGAGGATGTGAAGCTAGGGGAACTCTCCTCCACTGCTGGTGGAAATGCAAGCTTGTACAACCACTTTGAAAATCAATATGGCACTTTCTTAGAAAATTGGGAATCAATCTCCCCCAAGATCCAGCTATACCACTCTTGGGCATATACCCAAGGAATGCTCAATCACACCACAAGAGCACTTGAAGCTCTCTTGAATACAGCCATTGATTTCCTTTCCATCAGTGTAATTTAATCTTCTATTCATGATGAACTATAGTATCCATTTATTAAATGCTTTTCATGACAGAGCATGTTCTAAAATACAGAATATATAACTGTTATCTTTATCACCCTGTCATCAGAATTTTTTACAGTCTCAAATTAATAAAACACATATTTGCTAAGTGAATGAATGTGTCAATTGGTCAATTATCATATTCCCACTAAGACCAATTCTTTTTCAGGATTGTTCTAATGCTGGAAATTTAACCTAGTTCTTCATACAATGGTGTCTTGTCTACAATATATGCTAGAGCAATGGTGGCACAAAGCTTGTGGGAGTAATCCATCAATATTTAATTTGACTTAATGCCCACTTCAGAATATGGAACTCATGCCCAACACTGACTAGGTAACCAAGAACCTGAGATTAGATACTCAAACGATCTAGAGTAAAACTAAATACTACTGCTTTCAAAATAAAATGCAGCAATAAAATGACTCCTAATATCATTCTGTCATATTCATAGATTAGCACCTTGCTCAGACATCATCAGAATAGCTTCCTCATGCAATAGATGGAAATAAACATTGAGACCCACAGACAATTATTACATGGAGAATGAGGGAACTTGAAACACTAAATTGAATGTTTCCATCAAATTCTTCCCCTCAGGGCTCAAAAGCCCTGCAGAAGCAGAGTCAGAAGGATTTTAAGAGCCAGAGAGGATGGAAGACACCAAGGAAACATTAAATCCCTCTAAGTCAATAGGACCGATGCCAGTGAACTCACAGAGGCTGAGATGGCATGCAGAGGGCCTCACTGGTGGTCTGCACCGAATGGAGACCTAGGGCTGAAAGAAGTAAACAAATGCCCCATCCTTAACCTAGAATCTGTCTTCAACTGACAACCATTTATAAATGAAAACTTAGTTTTCTCCAAGATAGTCTTACTGGGGAAACAAACAACCCTTAAAAGTAGGCCACAGTAGTGGGTGGCCAACAGAAAGTGAACTCAGTGTCATCTCAGGACTTCATATTAATTTTTTCATTTTACCTCATTTTTTATTTCATTTACATATACATGTAGATGAATTTCTAAAAAGTCTTATTAAATAAAAAAACAAAAACAAAAACATGGAGCCAGATATAGGGGCAAAGCCTGAGAAAGATCAGGGAAATAGAGAAAACCACAGCTAACCTTACCTCACCAACTCAGCAGCTTCCAAATGCAAGATACGTCCTGTTTACCCATGCCTATATGCCTTGCTGTTCTGCCATCTGATTTGCTCTCTCTGTCCAGCTACACCACTTCTTCCTACCAAGCTCTGTCATTTCCTGTCTGTCTGTACAGACCTCCAGACCTCCATGGTTAACTAGTATTGGAATTCAAAGCGTGTGCCACCACACCTGGCTCTGTCTCCAGTGTGGCCTTGAACTCACAGACATCCAGAGAGATCCCTATCTGCCAAGTGATAGGATTAAAGGTGTGTGCTAACATTGCGTCACTTGTGTTTACTTATAATGGCTTAGTTTATCTTCTGATTTCCAGGCAAGCTTTATTTATTAAAGCAGAAATAAAATACCACCACATTTCAGCACAAATAAATATCAACACACACACACACACACACACACACACACACACACACACACACACATATATATTGTCTTAGTTAGGATTTCTATTGCTGTGAAGAGACACCATGGCCATGGCAACTCTTATAAGGAAAACATTTAATTGAGGGGACTCACAATTTCAATGTCAGTGCCTTATCATCATGATGGGGATCATGGTGGCATGCAGGCAGATATGGTGCTAGAGTAGTAGTTGAGAGTCTTACATCTTGCAGGCAACAGGATGTCACCTGAGACACTGGCATATAGGAAACCCCAGAGCCCCCCCTCACATTGACACACAACAAGGCCATATAACTCCTATCAAGCCAGCCCTCCTATAGTGTCACTCTCTATGAGATTGTGGGGGCCAATTACATTCAAACTATCACATGTATTTTTCTCTTTTTATTATTGAGGTCTTTTGTTTATATACTATGGCTTCCAGTTTAGTGCTTTCATAAGATTTCCGAGTGTGCAAAGGAGTTGGTCTTTGTATTTGTATCTGTTTCATGTGCCTTTTCTTGGGCTCTTTTCCTTCTGTTTGTTTTATCCTATTCTGATGCATTTGTTTTGGTCTTATTTTATTATTCTATATTTAATTTTACTATTATCCCTTAGAAACTTGTTTTTTTGATGGAGGCATAAGGGGGGGGGGGTCCAAATGGGTAGGGAGGAACTGGGAGGAGTAGAGAGAAACTATTTTCAGCTAAAAAAATATACATACATACACACATATATACATGAAATAACAGTGAAAAAAAGAGGTCATCCATTTGAAGGAGAGTAGGATTAAATTACAGTTTGAATTTTTATTAAATGTTAAGTAAAAAAAAACAGAATGATTGCATTCTATTGTATTGATCTGAAATGCTTCAGTTACTGCAAGATGTAGTTAGTGCAGTGTGGATATTTATGGCATTAGAGATGTCTTTGAAATAAATACAAAAGAAGTGGTTTTCTAATATTGAACAATATTCCAATTTTATGCTAGGCTGTTTTAGAGGTAAAATATATCTATATCTTTTTTTGGAAATTATTCTTAAATATCATGCACAAAATAATCATTTGAGAATATAAAATTGAGTGAATTTTGTGCATATAAGAAAATAAGCATCTATCCATAAATAGAGAGTTTATATGTATATGTGTGTGTGCAGGCAGCTGTGTACACAAAGACTGTGAAATAGTGTAAGGCTTTGATTTAGTGATAATCTGCACTCCCAGGGAGACTGGAAACTAGGACAACACTAGGTTTTACAGTTAAGCAAATTTGAAATGTTCTTTCACTTCCATGTTTTAAAATTCATATTTCTATTTTTCAGCCAGTGAAAAAACATCTTAATTGTTGGCACCTTTATTATACAACTAATAAAGAACAAAATACATCCAACTTGGCTTTGGTTCAAATACTTTCTTCAGTTAGAATCCACCACGGAAACAGAACAGTTGACATGACTTCGTGACTTCATGGGTGCTCCTTTGCATTTTTTAATTAAGCAACAAGCCAGATGCTTGTAAACCAAATTCATTTAAGGGTGTGCATTTTATATTTTTATTCACCATAAAATGGGATGTGATGTGCACTGAAATAATGATTTTCTTTTGTTTTTTTTAACTCTGTTTTTAACATGTCATTTTTATCAATTATTTTTCCATTTAGTATTGTTTCCTCTAATTCATTACTTTATAAATTTACAATTCTAAATTGTATTGTCAAATTTTAGTGTCAGTGAGAGGAAATTAATTTCATTCATGTAGTGTCAGTAATGCAAATAATTAAAACTGTAAGATAATAACTTGAACAGTTATGACATATCTATATATAGTCAGGAAATGACATCTTAGTTACTACTATTTCATTACTGACAGTAACAAGATAAAATGAATGTTAAAATACATCCATATTTCAGATATGTTAAGGAGGAAAATAACATTTTATAATGGTAGTATTTTGATAAAGGTATATGATAACAACAATGTTTTTAAAAATATCTTCCAATGAATTTAACAACAGGAATTCTCTCTGGTCCTAAAATTTAATTTGTCTCCATTGGATGTAACTAAACCTGTACATTTTAATACATTCCATGGTAATTACATTTCCCCAAGTAACTTAAACCTGTTTTTAAAATATCTATCTTTTTGTTTTCATTTAAATGTATGATTTTATGTTTCTGGGTAGTTGGATTTGTTCAGGTGTGTTTAGGTTTTTGCAGAGGCTAGAGGAGGCCATCTGATCCTCTGGAGCTGCAGTTAAAGATAGTTGTAAGCAACCCAGCGTGTGTGCTGGGAAACTTGAATCCTCCTCAAAAGTAGTATGTATTCTTAAGTACCGAGCCACTACTCTAACCCTTGAATCTGCCTTTAAAGAGAAATAGTTCTTTTTCAATCTCTGATAAATTGACTTGAGGGCTAATACCATCAATGTTTTTTTTTTTTAATTAGAAATTCATTTGAAACAAAAGTACAACATAAAAATATGTGTTTCTCTCTTTGATGCATATTTATCTTTCTACAACATCACATTTTGAAATATACAGTTTTCACAGAAAGTTCCCAGTGAGATGGTGTCTCCTAGCAATATCAAAAGATTCACCCATAAAGTCTCACCAACCCAAATGACTGAACATGAGCTGAATAATGACATGGCAATAGAACTCCACAGAAAACAGTAGACAACTTAGAAATGCTGAGTTGGGGAGAACAAGTCTTACCCAGGGAAGAGCATACCAATTGGTTATCCAATATTAAAAGATCATCAGTTTTGAAAACTTACATAGAAGTAACATTATATAGACTGAGCAGGTCGTATTTACAAATACGTATGTATACACACACATACACACACACATACACTACACACACACACACACACACACACACTCACAGACATGTGTGTGTATATATATATATATATATATATATATATATATATATATATATATATGCTTCTAACAATAATTAATGGGAAAAATCCATGATTTGAAAGAGCACAAGGAGCGTATATGGGAGGGAGGGTTTAGAGGGAGGAAAGGGAAGCAGGCAATGATGTAATTATAATAACACAAAAAAATTAAAAAGAATAAAGTGGCCATAAAAACAAAAAAAAAGATTGATCTTGTAAATCAGGTGCAATAAAAAGACCACCTGGCAAATCAACTCTATTTACTGCAGTGTGTATTCTGTAAATGGACATTTCCTATCCTGACCACCTGTTCCCAAATACTCGGCAGCCGCTTCCCAAATAATTATTCCTAAGGATATTACTTATAAATGCTCAGCTGATAGCTCAGGCTTGTTACTAACTTGCTCTTACACTTAAATTAACCCATAATTCTTATCTATGTTTAGCCAAGTGGCTGACTTCTCCTTCCTCTTCCCAGAATTCTCAAAGTCTGGATCTTGGGCTCAATCTCTTCCTGCCCAGATATCAGCCAATCAGCTTTTTATTAGTAAATGAGAGTAATACATATTCATAGTGTAGAAAAGGATTGTTCCACAGCAGTAGTCAGTTTGTTAAGTACTTAAGTGAGAGACAATGAGCCTGAAATACATCAGGAGTGATAGCTTGTAGAGTTACCCAGATAACCACGGCCATCCAGACATTATGCAGAGAGTCTAATTCCATCCCCTAGGAGATGTGGAAGGGGGCTTTGACCATTCCCTAGGAGATCTGGGAACCCCAGAGAAGAGAAGGAGAGAGAACATGGCCCATTGAATCCACTAAACTCGGTGTATATGGGCTCACAGAGACTGAGGAAGCAAGCACAGGACCTGCATGGGTCTGCATTAGGTCCTCTGCATATATGTTACAGCTGTTAGCTTGGTGTTTGTGTAAGACTCCTAACAGTGGAAGCTTGTGTGTCTCTGAATCTTTTGAGTGCTTTTGGGACTCTTTTCCTCCTGTTGGGTTGCCTTGTACAGTCTCTCTATGAAGGCTTTTGCTTTGTCTTACTGTATCTTTTTTGTCCTGTTTGGCTGTTGTCTCTTGAAGGACTGCTTTTTTTGGTAGGAAAATGAAGGGGGGATGGGTCTGGGGGAGAGGAAAAGTTGAGGGCAGGGTGGACTCGGTGGAGTGGAGGGAGGGGAAACTATGGTCTGCATGGGTTATATGAGGGAAGAACATATTTCCCAAAAAGAAGAAAGCAAAGCTAGAATTTATAGAATGCCTTGATTATGAGAGCTTGTGCCTAGATTTACTGTAATTGTTAGACTATGTTCTGTGGAAAAGCCTGGGAGGATTTTTTTTTTTGAAGGCAAAAAAAAGAAGAGGAGTGGATTTAGGGGAATGGAGAGGTGGGGGAAGAAACTGAGAGGAGCAGAAGGAGGGGAAACTGCCTTGGGGATGTAACGTATAAGAGAAGAATAAAAGAAACCGAATATGTTTGTTTTGTACTTTAATTAAGCAGCACTTTCCCAACAATGCTCCTGAGGATCATTTAAGGACCAAATATATGCTAACACAGGAGAAACAGAGCTCAGTGGGGGAAGGTCAAATCCCCAGTGGAAGGCCTTCCTACTAAAGGGAAGCAGAGCTGTTTATGCAGAGATGACAGTTGTCCCTTGCACCTTCACACAGGTGGTAAGGCACAACTTAGATATTCTGTGGTTGAGCAGACACTGGATTTTCTTTTTTCCTATCACACACATTGCTTCAGTTGTGTGAGACTTTTGTTTGTTAATTTTATTTCAATACTGCTTCCTAAAGGGAGAATGGTTTGAAGAAAATGTTTACGGCTGTTGATATGTATTATCAAATTCCCTTCTATTGGTGTTGAGAAGTTTTCTTAACACTTTAAAAGCAAATCCTCCTAGGTTCTGTTGCTTGTGTGTTAGGAGTTAATATAAGTATTAAAGAGTTTGGAGATAGCCTGGCTTAAATATGGAAGTTTATTGGTCTCTTCCAAGAGAAAATTGATAAAGGGTGTCATGTCTAATATGCCCTGTGATTGAAATTTAAAAGTTGTCCCATATTCTCCATTTTCCTGAAAGTAGGAAGAATGGAAGAAAACAGGGACTTAAAAACATGAAGTTATAATCATGACTCAGAGATAGAAAAGTTCACACTGTTTGAGATTGCCCAGATAATAGTTTAGTTACAGAAACAACCAAAATATGCTAAATAAAAACATAGCCTCCCACTGCTTTCTATGTACTGCACTAAAACGTCAGGGATTCAGCCAGCACTCTTTCAAATCCAAATGACCGTGCTTTTATTTTTATATAGATAACTCACCCTATGAAGAACATTTACTCACCACTCAACCTAAAACTCCTTGACTCGTTCTCAGTAATGGACTGTACCCTGCCTGGTCTTGTAAGCCAAATGAGCTTTTTCTTCCCCAGTGTTTTCTGGTCACATTGTTTTTTTCACAGCAACAGAAATAGTACTAGAATAGTGTCCTTAGCAACAAACACATAAACATGCAAACAAATCCTTTCCCTTTTATCTTGTACATAGTGATGTTTTAGGTATGGTGGACCTGTGAAGACACTGAAGGCACAAATTACTATTGATGCCTTGATAAGGAAGACAAGCCGTTGAGACTGTTGGAAACTACAGTAAGTTACAGAGCATAATTCTGCCCCAAGAAGCCCTGTTCCCCAGCTGCTCTCCTCTACTGCACCGTAGTCCTTCCTCCAGTAAACACCGTCCCTTCTTCTGACAAACATTCCTCCACCACTGACTTTTCTTCCTGTTAAACTTTCTTACTCTGCCAAACCTGCTGCTCTCCTTGAATTTTATGTTTTCTTTCTTGTCTATTCTTATATTAATTTAAATTTCTTGACAACTTTTTTTCTGGCAGATTTTTTTCTTATATCTTTACCTCTTGATCTTGTCTACATCTTGGATCCTGGGATTGGGTGCACATTTACTTAGTCACATTTTTCATACTCTACTGGGCTAGAGCTTCTTTTATTTTTTGATATTATAGTAGAATTGCATCACTTGCCCCTTCATTTTCCTCCTCCGAATCCCTCCCCCGTCCCTCCTTGCTCTCTTCCACTTCCATGACCTCTATTTTCATTAATTGTCACTATATGCATATATGTTTATGTGTACATATGTATATGTATAATGTTCCTTCTATGTATGATTCCAGGACTCACCATTTGGTATTAGCTAGCCAATTGATACCCTGCAGAAGACTATTCTCCCTGTTCTAGCTCACCATTCCTTAGTTGCCAGTAGTTCTTTATGTAGTGTACAGACATCATAATCTTTCCCCTGACTACTTTGGCCTGTCTACTGGTTTTGTCCTTGTTCATCTCCTGTTCAGACAGTTATTAGAATTTCATTTAAAAAATTCTCAGCATATCTACCCCCTTCTCTCCTACTTTTATAATTTTATAATATTTTCCATGTTAAAAATCTGAGCCAGAGTATGAGCTGTTTGTGTAAATTTGAATATATACATTCTATATATACTCATATGTGTTCAATTATATTTCTTTTTTCTCCACTAATTTAATAACAAATGAACAAATTTCTCTGAGGACCTGCATGTAGAACTAAGATATCTATGTGTTCTCACAGAGGATTATGAACTAAGATGTCAAACAAATACAGGAAGCATTCTGTTTTCACTATTTAGAGTTTTATATACCAACTGATTTATCATTTGTCTGTCACAAAGGCAGTATAGAATCATAGAGAAGTGAGAAATCACCTAATGTTCTTCTCTTACTTGGTAAGAGACATTAAACCTCTGGAGAAATGGATCTATGTGAAGGTCAGAGCAAACATCTTTCAATCTGATAATCTATTAATACTTACAGTGCTGGAAGAAACCATTAAATAAAGATATAAAAGTTTTTGAAAATGCCATTTGGTTTAGATGAAACTACACTGACATATACTTTCAAATGATACATGGACTCTTCTTCGAGAGGTATTTATGAAGGTGTTGTGAAATGTCATCACTTGCACACAAAGTTTTGTGCAATCTTTTGTCTCAAGTAGTCACCTTTTCCATTAAAATTAATTGAGGTATGGAGACTTCTTCCTTGGGGTGGTAAAATTTGATGGGTATAGTTTGCTTGCTTACTTTGTGTTGATAAAATAGAGCTATCTATTCCCTAGAATGTTCTTTGGCTTCTCTTTATTTTAGTTTCAGGCTGTTAAGCTGGCTGCAGTGCTTGAGCAGAGCATTTGAGAAGCAGCCTGTGTGTCTGCACTTCAAAGAAACGGTATGTGAGTGGTGCAGGCAATGAACTGGAGTTGTCTTGTAACCAGCTACTTTCCTTAGAATTTAAATATGGAATATGTTGAGTGCCATTAAGTCCATTTTAATAAGAGATTTACATTTTCTTCCACAGAGCAAAAGATAATGCTTTTGAATATTTCCTTTGAGTAGTATGATTCTTGTAACAAGAAGAGTGAAAAAGTATTTTCCCAGAATTCAACAAACAAAAAGAAGACACAAAATTCAGACCTGATAAGTAATTTGCCAAAGTTTAATATGTTACTGGTTTATAAGGAAGCGTTTGAAGCTTAATTTCTCTAGGCAATACCCCACACTATTTTTAATGTCTCTCTATGATTATAATATCATGAATTGTGTGACTTTACATTCTTAACTTTTCGGTGTTTAGAAAAATGCTGTGGCATAGTATTCATTAAATACACACTGAGTGAATTTCTTAAAAAGCAATCATTATGAGATTATAAGTTATTCAACAATTTTTAGTGGGCACTTTTGTAATAATCCTCTTATTGATTTTTAATGCTTACATCAATATTAAAAATTGGACCTTATTATTCTCATTGTACATTACCATAAAATGAATCCTAGAAATTTTAAGTATTTTAATTTATTCAACAGGCAATATTCTAACTTAATACCGTGCTAGGACAAATTTATAAAATTGGAAAAAGAAATGGATATGTTATCTAACTATTCAAATCCTACCATTAAATGAATCGTGGAGATTATTTCAAATCTAACATGAATAACTTTAAATTGCATTGTGTAAGCACTTTGTAGACAGCATGCTTGATTTCTAAATGTTAGTACTAGGGTCTAACATTTTATATACATATATGCATATATACATACACACACATATATACGCATGTATATGTACATATACACACACACATATATACATGTATGTATATGTACATATATATGTGTGTGTGTGTGTGTGTGTGTGTGTGTTTTCCATATGCACCAGTACTTCTAAGGGACTGTTTTGTGAAGTTTAAAACTTCCTATAAATTCCTTTTCTAGACTTTTATAACTCCCAATTCTTCTACCAAATATTCAATTTAATTCCAAAATAAATGGCTCTTTGTATAAATTTACAACCCTTGTTAGACTCTGATACATATATGTTGCTACAATAAGTTTCATAACTTAGCAACATCTAAGAGGAAAACAATTTTGCAGTATATGGGATTTGTAACCTGAATGTAATCAGATATTGTAATTTTCCAAAATAATATGATATAAAACACAGTCCAAAGTTTCCAAACTTGACTAGCTATGCTTTAGCTAAGGTTGTAGAACCTTGCATAAAAGAAAAGTGAATGTAATTCTCAGTGATAAGTAGCAAATTAAACAATGTGATTACAAATCCTGACACAAAGTACATATTTTTATGGTCACTGGGTTCAGTTTGGCTTCACAGGTCATGCATTTACTGAAGTACCTGTTTAAGGTTAGTATCATTTACATTTATAATTGCTATAATTAAACTGTAGAAGAAGGAACCACATGTTCTCGATATATTATCTTGTGTGGACTTCTGCAAAAAGATCAAAGTTCTGTCCTCAAGGAAGCATTGATAGGCACTCATTGAACATGATTCCCCTAATGGAAGCTGCAATATCAATTTCACATTGAATGCCCAAATCATCTTCAGTGTCTTAGGTACTTTTTTATTGCTGAAACAAAACATCATTACCAAGAAAGTGTATAAATGAAAACATTTAATTGGGGTTCTTAGTTCCAGAGGGTTAAAGTTCAATGTCATTATGGCAGGGAGGTTGGAAACAGGCAGGAACACAGGCATGACGCTGGAGCAGCAGCTGAGAGCTCACATCTTATCCACAAACAGGGGCAATGGGAGGGGGAGAGAGAGAGAGAGAGAGGGGGGGGGGGGGGGAGAGGGAGAGAGAGAGACAGAGAGAGAGACAGAGAGAGACAGAGAGAGACGAGAGAGACAGACAGACAGACAGACAGAGACAGAGAGAGACAGAGAGAGAGAGCGCTGACTGGAAATGGAGTGGGCTTTTGAAACCTGAAAGCACACCCCCTAGTGACCCCTTCTAATCAGACCATATCTCTTAAACTTTTTCAAACACTTACAGCAACTGGAGAGAAAGTATTCAAATCTACAAGCCTGTGGGGACCACTCTTATTCAAACTACTCCAGACAATATTTACTATTACATGTTTTTTGTGCTCTTCCTTCCCAACAATTAGTGATTAATGAGATACTTCACTAAATAAATATCGAAGACTGTAGGTCATATTTACCCATTCCACTTTATTGGACACAAATGGCACTTGTATAAATATGTTAAACATTCAACGACTTCATTATACTTAATTATTGAGACAATCCAAAACAGTTGAACATGGGATTTAATTTTAATTGGAAGTGACACAACAAGATTAGAAGCTCTAAAATTCATCACAGTTTGTTATTAACTAAGTCCCTCTCAACCTTCTGAGTCAAAGTCAGAAAAATAAAAGAACATGAAGACAAATTGTGTTTTTCCCCCTGTCCACCCAATTAAGAAATAATTAAAGGTATGAAAATATCAGGAATATACTAGGTAAGTTATGTCTTTTTTTAAAAGAATGTTTATTTTTATTTCCTGTGTATGAGTGATTTGCCAGAATGCTCATAAATGTCCCATGTGCATACTTGATACCTGCAGAAGCTGGAAGAGGGAATCAGATTTCTTGGAAATGAAATTACAGACAGTTGTGTGCCATCATGGTGGTTTCTGGAGTTGAACCCAGGTCCCTTGCAAGAACAACAAGTGCTCTAATGGCTGAAATAGTACCCAGACCCAATGATGCCTTTTTATTATTATTGTATGTCCTTTTATTTAAGACACATTTAAAAGAGTTCAAACAATGCTCTCCATATGATCTTGTATATAATTTTGTAACAGAAACATAAATGATAAAATACTTTATGCTACTTCCAAACATGAATAGCACAAACAGCAGTTATCTGCGAATGTTCATTTGGTACAAGTACAAAACTGCATTTAATTTCATTGTTAACTGAACAAGTAACCTTTGCCTACGAACAGATTCCACAGTGACTATGTGGGCCTTAGCCTTAGAGAAGAAAGGTACTCTTCTAAAAACATCATTAACATGCCTGTGGACAAGCATCATAATATGACTCATGGAACCAAGCCCAGGGAAGAGATATTTTGCTACTTTCCTTCTGTGTGAATGTCGTTTGTTTTTGTTAACAGCTGTAATACTCTGCTACTTTTACAGATGATAAATATTCATAACAAAATAAGTTCTTCTTCAAAGGAAGTCTTGCCATATTCTTTTTATGTAGATGCAAAATGTGGCACTGAAACACATCTAGAGAAGAGAAAGGTTATCATTCAGTAATGTCTATTCTTAACTGCTCCTGATTCCTCCTATATGGCAAAATACATCAGATGAACAACTTTTAAGCAAGGGAAGACTTATTTTTGCTGCAGGATTAGAGGTCTGTATTGGGCTTTCTTTCATTGTTTGTTAAAAAAAATAAAATTCGGGGATACATATTAAGGATATAAACCTGAGAGAGCCTCAAGCAACCACAACACACCACTGTTCACTTCCCTGCTCAACAGAGCCATGCAACTCCCGGGCCTGCCTCTTCCTCTTCTGAGGGCCTCCCTTTCTCTCCTCAGGAGTCGGCCAGGAACCTCCATGATCCATTCTTACCAGTTGAATGTGAACCCTGCCTCTGAACCAATGCCCCACTCCATTGTACATCAGATCACAACACAGACAAAATCTCGGGAAACAGGTCTAAGTCTGTGGTTGACTGTATCCATTGCATTTAAGCTAGGGGCAATACAGAAACTTCGTTGTCACGGTAACCCGTGTTAGCCCCCCTCACTACTGACTGAGGAACAATGGGACTATAGACTTGTGCTGCTTGTCTGGCTTTACATTATTTCTAAACTCAGACCTTCACACATGTTCAGCAAGAACTTAAGTCATTGACTTATCTCCTTACCATCAATGTTCATGCATTTTTACTAAATCAGTTGACATATTTAAAACATGCTTCTAACGTTTATAAGGAAAATCCTTGTTATTTTCACCAATGAAAAATAAAGAGATGAAAAATGAAAGAAGAAAATTTTTTAATAGTACACATTAAGGAAAATTAAACTTTTAAAAATATTATTATTTGAGAGTTTCATAGAATATATTTTGATGCGCATACTCATCTCTAAATCTTCCTCAATCCATCCTTTTTCCTTCCACTCAATTTTGTGCCACAACAAACAAACCAAAACAACAACAACAAAAAAAAAAAACAAACCTCCTTCAAGACCTATTTGTCAAATATTCTTCAATGTGGGATCTTCCATTGGAGAGAGGTTGGTTTACCAGTGGTCACTCTTGGAGAAGGAAACTGGTTCTCAACTTTCCTGCAGTTAATAATTTTCAATAGCTCCACATCTTGAAATAGGATTGTATGCCCACCTCTATTTTCCATGCTGGGATGTGATATTGGTTTTGTACATACTGTCTTACAAAGAAAAAAAAAAAACTTCTTTTGGAGAAGCATACATGTTAAAGAACCGTGCGAAGAAAGGTGGGGAGGCTGTGTCACCCCCTCTCAGTGTGATGAGAGTCACGTAAAGCCAGCCATGGCACTCTGCTGGAGAGCAGCATGCATTTCCTCACGGTGCTTTCCTTCTTGTCATCAAAAAGAGAACACGTTTGTCAGCCTGGATATTATGTTAGCAAGGAAATTTGAAGTTAAATTTAGGTAGCAGCTGTCCTCCTTCTCTGGATATTGGAGCCTGTGGTGAATTAGATTTAGGTGCACTACCTTGAGATGAGAAAAGGCCACTACCCTCATAGAAAATGCAATCGAGGCTAGCCTCTTTAGCTGGAGAAAGGAGCTGTTCTAAGCATCACTTGGCTCATTGTCCAGGCACGACAGATTCTTCTCCACAGTCACCTTTGAGAAGCTCTGCTTGTCAAAAACATTTAACAGTTATCTGTGAGCATGACATATTATGAAGCATGAAATATAATATTGAAACACATAAATTATAATCTATTAAAAATGAAATCCACTATAAAGTCACGTAATCCCCTCTGTCCCAGAGTTTTCCAAAAGTAATCAGTGTGAAAAGAACAAAAATAATTACAATGAAATGAATCTTCTTTTGCCTCCATTGGTATTTTAAACAATCTCAAAAAGTAGTCATTGTTGAAATAAACAGGAAGCAAATTTATTTTTTGCTTTACTCAGGAAAAAGAAATGTAGATGGTATCAGAGAAACATAAGTATATGTATAACTTTCTACATACCGAATTTATAGAGAGTAGAAATATTATAATGTGCAACATAAAAGAAGGAGAAACTGGGGTTAGTGATATTTAAAATCAAGGATAATTGAGAGGCTGAGCATGAATGTTACTGGATTCTCAACGGCTACTATAATTTAAAACAAAATGAAATCAGGGTGTACAAAGCAAGGGATTTGCAAGAAGAAACCATTTCCACTGATATTTCTGATTTTAATTTTACAGGGAGATTTTTTTCATCTTTTCTTACATTACTCTGTGAAATGTTTAACTGCATCCTGGGGTATAATCAGTGCTCATAGAGTCATGATGAAATATAATTGTTAAGACAACATTAAAGACCGATATAACAAAATGTACTCTCCCTTTATACTTCTCTGATACTTCTCCATTCCTTCACTACTTCTTATGATCCTTCCCCTTTATATGTAATTTTTTTTCAATATGACCTGCTATGAATGTGTCAGATGTATGCTATTTTACGTTTATTCATGAATAAATGGTAATGTAAGACTTCAATATTCAGAAAAGTACAAGAGAATTCACTTTGCTTAAGAATATACTCCTTTTGATGCAAGATAGATGATTTAACAAAGTAACTGTAGCAATTCAGGTTGCAAAATAGTATAGAAAAAGATCAAGAAAAACAAAGAATGAGAGCTTAGCTTGCTTCTTCTATTAAAATAATTTACCTGACTGTATAAGACTTTTACTTTTCTGTCCTACATATTCAAATATTTAAAAAGTCAATTTGATAGTGAATTTATAAAATTGATAATGCTAATTGTTTCATGGAATATATTGTTTTAAATATTTAGTTATATTCATTTATATATGTACTTCTTCTTCACATATTCTATGAACAAAATGCATGACTAGCCTAGTATCACCTGAGGCCAGAAGAATGTGCCAGATTCCATGGAACTGGAAATACAAATAGTTGTGAGCCACTATGCAGGTGCTGAGAAACAAATCCAGATCTTCTGCAAGACCAGCAATCGCTGTTAACGACCAAGCTATCTATACAGATCAAGAAATTCAATCTTAAATTTACCTTTATATAATTAAATATATAAACATATCTAAATGCTTACATGATAATGCTTCATGTCTTATGGTTAGCAATGAAGCTACCTTGAGTAATTCTATGAAGATAAAAATGTTCATTTATTTGTTTAAACATACATTGTTTCCCATAGAATAACAACACTGTAGATAAACATAGCTCACATCATTACCTTCAGATTACAACCTATTGAACTTGTATCTTATTCTCCTTAGTATTTTCCACAACTAAATGTAGCCTTATATGAACATTAAGTCAAGAAATATTATTCATTTTTTTACATCCCAACCCAAATCTTAACTAAATTTTCTGAACCATTTCTTCTTCAAGTACAAATGTTCAAAGAAATCCCAACCTTCCTCACCTCTAGCACAACTCCAACCATCTTCTTAAATCATTTGAACATGTAAATTTCTTATCGATTGATCTATTCTCTATATCAAACATATGCAGTTGATTACTTATTTTTAAGCATTTGTGAACTGCTGAGATCAATACACTACTTGTGTTTTATCTGAAAACCTTTTCACTGGTCACTGGTCATACAATACCATGCAACTCCTTACTATGATTTAATGTATGTGACAACGTATTATTTATATTGAACCTTGTTTAATTTTCCTTAGTCAGATAAACTGGATTAAGTGGGAATTGGCTCATGTGTTGCATATAAGATAGACCTTTTCCAAGAAATGTATAATTAAGCTGATAAGCATGAAGATGTTTCAGCTAAAGTGGTTAATGTATGATACTCATCAGTCTTCTCTCTAGAGTCCCATGAAAAGTTAAAATGTTTACATTCTTTCAGGAAGAAATCAGGAAGGTGACACACACAACAATCCTCTTACATGTTCGGCTTTTAGTGAAGAGGCAAATTTGAAATACTTTTTCAGAATAAAATGGTAATTGAAAGAAGTCATTTTTGGACATGGTAAAGGATGAGGATGTCATTTTGTACGTAGTCTCTGTGTTTATGAGTTCATCTTCTCTGTGGCTGTACTGGTATGAAGTACCCACAGTGGACTGATCTGCATGGTCAGACACATCGCTGCAACAACTGGAGCACAGAGATTCTGCTTGAAATGTTGACTGAGGCACTTAGTTCTGACCACTCCAGAACAACATCTCTAGGTCCACGAGCTGTAAGAAGTAAGTTCAGAGACACTGAGTGAGCCTATCAACGTTGCGTAGTACTAAGTACCCCGTGCTGTTTCCAAATGTACTTACATACCTAGAATAGGGTCTTATTAGTAGATTACACAGACAGTTTAATCACAGCATTGCTAGAGTGAGACAGTTAAAACAGCTCATGGTTGTAAATATCATTGGAACATAATCTCTGTATCTGTCATGATATAATAGTTTACATTTAACTTTGTACTCAAGGGAAGTATTTTTTTCTGGCTTTTTATTTGTTGTTGTTGTTGGGGAAGCTGTTATTACTGGATTTCTGCAGTACGTGTTGGTCTAGAACTGACTGCAGTCTGCTTGCATTGGTCTTCCACATTCTCAAATTCCATGTACGAGTCATAAGCCTTGGCCCTTTTTGACATATCTGGCTAGCAAGCAATACTACTAACAGTTTTGAGACTTACAAATATGTGTATTTTTTCAGATTATAATTATATCATTTCCTCCTTTTCTTTCCTTCCTCCAAACCTTCCCATATACTCCCTTTGCTATAGTTCAATTTCATGGTTATTTTATCATTTCTACATACATACATACATACATACACACACACACATACACACATATGTATGTAAATGTATGTTTACATATATATTCTAAATACAAGATACAACTTATGCAGTATGAGTATGTGTGTAGTGTTTCATGTATGTACATTTTTAAGGCTGACTATTTTGTATTAGACAATGATTTGGTGTGCTCTTCCCTGGGGAAGATTATTTTTCACATTCTCAGTATACCTGACTCCAAAGGGATCTTGTACATAATCCATGTAAAGTAATGACAGTAAAACTGGTAACCAAGGTGCCTAATAATTGTCTGATAAGTGGTTGAGTTCTTAGCATAGAAAGGACAACAAGGGATTATTCCGTCCTATCTGAGCAGAAAGAATGAGGCAAGTCTGGATATCACCATGGTACACAATCTACAATGTGTAAATTTTTTTGGGAGTTTTCCACTTATTATTATATTGGTCCGTATTAAGTAAGATAGCAGAAAATAAACAAGGAAAGACCAGAGATATTCCCTCATCTAAGAATATGTTAGTCTTCCTTAATACATAGACTCTATTTGTACCCTTTGAACTGTGGTTGAATTTAATGACAGCGTTGGAAAAGGACCAATTATTTTGTAGTACTTCAATAAATAGCTGTTGTATACTTTCCATAGCTAAACAAACAATAATCATCTGGAAAGTTTCTCTAAGTCATGAAATGAACCAAATAAGATTTTGTTCTTATTTTATGCTCATTCCACACTTTCTATTAATATCTTAAAAGGTAGTCCAATCTGTATGTTCTGTCAGAATTTGTTCCAGAAGGACTCCTTAATTTCAAAACCCTTTCTTATGTGTGAGCCTAATACTGGGAAGTCTGACAACACAATGGCACTAATTACTTTACCCCTTGGCATAACTTCCTTTCGGATTCTGTCATTGATGGACTAATTTTCTCCTTTGTTTTCCCACTTTCCCAAATCACAGATTGATTCCTATTAAGTGAATTAAGTCTTTAAACCCCAAGGAGAGCAAGTACTCCTGTTAAAGTGGAATCAAATATACATGAAGGCAAAAGTTAAAAGATTATATCTTCTTAAAAATCCTGACGGTATTTATGAACAGAATTTTAATTAGGGAGGAAGCAGTCCTGAAACTCTGGATAACGGATGGGAAAATGGTCATGTAGAGAGGGAAAGAAGAATAAGCAAGGAATTCCTTTAAACCTTGAATGTGTAAGATTGGGCTATATTTGTGTGAGAGTGAGGTAAGACTCCGCAACTAGCAGTGTTAAGGCAATCTTACCTTTGCCTGCATTTTTTACTGGATAAAATATATAGATTATAATGGCATGATTTTATTATTTCCGTTACTTTTTCTTCCACACAATGATTACACCTCACAAAATCATTTGCTTCTCAGGCACACATACACAGACATACAGATATATACACACACAGATACACACACAAAAACATACACACACACACACACACACACACACACACACACACACACACACACGTAAGAGAAAGAAAAATCCAGCAGAATGTCCCAAAAAGCTAGATGGATAGTTAACTTTCATTGACTTCAAAGTGGCATTTGTTCATGATATATTCTATAGTAGTTGTTAATTATTGCTTCATAAGATGAAATCTGAAATTAAACCTCATGTAAATGTAATTCCCTTTTTAATTGATTTTCTCATTAACTTATTCTTGTTTCATTTAATGCCTATTCAAGTTACAAATGGGAAGTGAAATGCAAAACAGTCTGATATTATGCTTTTAAAAAGCACATTCTAATTGTACATATTCACAATGATATTTGCATATATGCACATTTAATATATGAATCATGACTATCCACACATCTATGATTAATCTACTGTTTTCTATATTCAGATAATTTTATTTTCCTTCTGACCCCTATCACAGTCACTCATAGTTCTAATTTAGGTCTTTTTTTCTTCTTTTCATTGTTCCAAATATATATTATGGTTGTTATGTAATATCTGCCTTGTTTTGCATACTTTGATATTTTCCAATTTCTTCCAGCAAAGTGATCTATTTGACCATTGGTTTCACGTAGAGATAATATCATATGTAAAGGTCACATAGAATAATGACACAGGATAATACCAATGTTACCCACCAACTTTGAGAATTTGTACATGAAGTGTACATTTTTAATTTAATTTTATTTTTATCCATTCATCAATTAAAGCACTTTTAGGCTTTTTTAATTTCCTAGCTTTTGTTACTAGACTGGCAATGAGCAAAGTGAGCAAGTATCCCTACAGTAGGACATCAAGTTCTTTGTGCATATGCCATGGGGTGTGATAAGTGGATCATGTTAGATTAGTTCTTAGCTTTTTGAGAATTCTTTACTTTGAGTACCATAGTGACTGCAGTAGTTTGCACCTTTACCAATCTCCAATCCACACCACCCTTTATGAGTTATTTTCTTAATTTCAGCCATTTTGACTAGGGTAAGGTGAAATCTTAGTAGTGTGAATTTGTGTTTCCCCAATTACTAAGAGTGCTAACTATTTTCTGAGATATTTCTTAAGTCATTCTTTTATCTATCTGTTTTATTTATAACTCCTTGTTAAGAGCCTAGAGTGCTTTGAATGAAAATATTCCTCATTATTTAATTCATTTGAATGATTGATCCCTTGCTGGTGGAGCTGTTTGAGAAGGATTAGGAGGTATGTAACTAGGTGTCATCTTTGAGGTTCCAATAGCCCGTTCATTCTCCTCTCTGTCTCTGTCTTTCTGTCTCTTACTCTGTCTTTCTCTCTCTTTTCATTTTTTTAAATTAGCTTCATAAACCTTTAGATTGACTTTCCCATCCAACCTGTTTCCTGTTTGCGGATCAGGAAATAAGCTTTTTAGTAATTGCTCCAGTGCTACCTGCCTGCCTGCTGCAACACTCTCTGTCATGATGGCCATGGTTTCATCTTTTGAAACTGAAACCCCCAGTAAACGGTTTCTTCTATAAGTTGAGTTGCTCATGTTGTCCCTTCGTAGCAGTAGAAATGTAACTAAGAGAGAAGTTGGTATCAGCAAGTGAGCTACTGCTGTGTCGAGCCAGATCACACAGGGTCTCTGGAGGAATGTGGAAGACTTTTGGATTTTAGATTAAGAAAGTGGTTGAATACTATAAGCAGGGCTTAGTGGGCCATCTAACTAGGAGCTTGGAAATCAGTAGTGCTGAGAGCAATTTGTACTACTGAGGCCCAGTTCAAGAATTTTCTGATTGGAATAATATTGTCAACTAAGGCTAAAAATCATTCTTGTGATAATTTGGCAACGAATTTGGCTACTTTTTAACTTTGTCGTAAGAATCTACCAGATACTAAACTGAAGAGGTTTGGAGTAATTTCATTGGCACAGAATATTTCAAGATTGCTTAATATAAACTCGACTGCACCGTTGTTAGAAGTTTGCAATGAAAGAAAGAAAGAAAAAAAAGAAAGAAAGAAAGAAAGAAAGAAAGAAAGGAAGGAAGGAAGGAAGGAAGGAAGGAAGGAAGGAAGAAAGAAAGAAAGAAAGAAAGAAAGAAAGAAAGAAAGAAAGAAAGAAAGAAAAAGAGAGAGAGAAACAGGGCAAAAGAATTATAAAACAGTTTAAGGAGAAAAAGAATGCCAGAAAATTTAATGTTGGAGCCAAAGTTTGTGCTGAAAGATATAAGAAATTATTGGTTCTTAAAGAGCAATAACAAAGTAAAGCTTGTTCAAATGTAACTCAGGAGGGAGGCAGAAAACCATCGTTAGCACAAGCAAAAGTTAGAGTCAAGTTAGTCAGTCCATGCATGGAGGTTGGGGAGGCGGGGGATGTGGGCATTGTGTGAAACTGTGAAAGTGGAACATTGACTGCCCCAGAATGCTGGATTTTCCAGATCCATGTTATACCTGCATGGGAGAACTGAAGACAGGAAGGGTGACCAACCTAAGGAAGAGAAGTGTTTTGCAGACAAAAAAGCTTTAAGGGAAGAGCTGACTCAGCCCTTTTATATTGGACACAGAGCAACAGGATTTGGAGACTGTCCTGCTGGGTTTCAGTCTTGTGTTCATACAGTATTTCCTCATTATGGTTCCTATTCCTCTCTTTTGAAATGGTAATAGATATCCTGTGCCATTGTATGTTGAAAATATATAAGTTGTTTTCTCATTTTAATTTTTCTGGAAATTACAATTAAGAATTCCCCTTGAGTCTCAGAAGAGACTTTGGGCTTGTAAATTATGATGAGACTGTGAAAGACTATGGGGACTTTTGATTCCAACTAAATACATTTTGCATTACAACATGGCCATACGCATCCGGGGGTGAGAGAGTGGCATGCTGTGATTTGAATGAGAAAAAATCTTATGGGCTTACATATTAGAATGCTTGGTCCATAGTTTGTGGAACTGTTTGGTAATGATTAGGGGTATGTTCTTCCTGAAGAAGATATGTCACCAAAGGTGGGCTTTGAGTTTTCAAAAGCACATGGGTTCCCAGTGTTTCTCTCTCTCTCTCTTTCCTGTTTGTTGATAGGTAAGCTTTCAGCTACTCCTCCAGCACCACGCCTGCCTGCCTGCTGCCACTCTCCTGGCCCTGGTAGTCTTGTACTCACCCTCTCAAATGGTAAGCCATGAGTAAATTGTTTTTCCTATAATTTGTCTTGGTCATGGTGTCAAAGCTATCTTACAAGTGCAGTACCAAAACTAAGTTCACTTTCTGCCATAGCACAGTCCACATAGATTTATCTCTGCAGGAGATTGAACTAGCATTTCTGTGAGAAACTGAATAAAGTTGTGAAGACTATCCCAGATCCTTACATAGTGTCACAATATCTCATAAGCCATGAAGTACGATTGTAGCCAAATGTTACCCTGAAACTAAAATGCAATTCAGACTGCAGGGGGATAACTGCCTCTACTGGAATGTCTACCTCAGTAACAGAATAAACTTTGCAATGAGTTTTTGGCAATAGTGAAACTTTTCTCTTGTGCTTATAAAGCATACGATATTGATCAAACCTCTATGCTCATTTACTTATGAATGCTTTAAACTATTCGTTTGTAAGGACTGAATAAGTTTTTCTCACCTATGACAATCCTGAAAGGCTTGTGAAGGTCAAGAGTGCAAAAGATCATTTGTTAGCTTGAGACCTGATGCAAATGGAAAGAGGAAACACTATTAAATCTAAAATGGTTTAAGACAGAGGATTCCTCTAGAAAGATGTATAATTTTATTTTTAGAACAGCACTACCAAAGCAGGACACTAAGGGTTCCTCCTATGAAATATAAAAATAACTAATATTCGCCGGGCGGTGGTGGCGCACGCCTTTAATCCCAGCACTCGGGAGGCAGAGCCAGGTGGATCTTTGTGAGTTCGAGGCCAACCTGGTCTACCAAGTGAGATCCAGGAAAGGCGCAAAGCTACACAGAGAAACCCTGTCTCAAAAAAACAAAAAAACAAAAAAAAAACAAAAAAAACAAAAAAAACAAAAAAAAAACCAAAAAAAAAACTAATATTCTTACAAAATGGGTGATCAGAAAACAGAACAGCAGAGCTCAGCTCAGAACAGAACACATATTTTTTTTTACACTGAGACTTTAAACACTGTGCCATGCTTTCTTGCCTAAATAATACTCAACATCAGGATCTCAATTACTTGCAATGTGATAAATTCACGAACAGGAAATTATGGCTACCTTCTCCATAATTAAACCCTACTTCTTTCAGACCAGGCCTATTAATCAGACCAGGCCTCATTTGCACAGATAAAATATTTTGATGCCTTTACCACACATGATTTTGTTTATAGCTTAAGATTCAATATATTAATTTCTTTGTTCATTTTATTGCCATCTATAAATAAAGCCCTAAAGATCTAGATGCAACAATAGCTAGAAATATAGTTAATATTCTCCATATGGATGTCAACTCATTACTCTTCTTGTCAGCATTGGATTAAACACCAAAGGAATGCATTATTTATGGCCTAAGGGAAAATACTGTACGGCTGTAACTCCTAGAAATGTTTCTATTAACCAGCTAGCTGCTCTGTAGGATAATATTGTGTTTAGGCTCGACATCATTACGCCTCCTCTGACGTACACACATTGTTATCCTAAGATAATAAGGTTCTGTAAAATAAAAGCAAATTGTTTTATCAAGGACTTTACTAGGATTTTTAGCATCTTAGTGATTGATTTAACAAAGTGGGATTGCATTTGTTTAGAGAACATTCAATAGAAATCTTATTTTACTGTCTTATTTTACTGTTATTTGAAATTAACTTCTAGCAAGATTCACTTGATGTGTTACTATTAAAACATATAAATTAACAATAAATTTAACTCATATTAAGCTTCCCAGTTAATTCGAAATAGTATATGATCCAGGTATTAGTGAAATAACTTCTACTTAACAATCAAGACCACACAGTTTGTCAGAGATAAGTACAACTATCACAAAGCAGTAATGTCTAATGTCTGAGGATGTATGTTTCTTATGGTTTACACGTGTAGAAGTGTCACTAAGTGGTATTTTAGACAGCTGTCAAGCATCCCTGATTGGCAAATTATAGATACATTCCCATACATTCCTCTAGGTATCATTCATTCTCTTCCTCTACTTCTTCCCACTTCTCCCCCTGCCAAAAACTCCTTTTCCTCTTTTCTTGTCATCTCTTAGATCCTTATTCTCTATCCCCAGTTTTCTTTCCAGTTTATATTTTTACTAATTTATTTTCTGCTAGGCTATTTAACATAAACCAAAAATATCCAAATTAATACTATCCTGAATTTATTTCTCTTCATACCTCTATTCCTCTTTTAATCAAATTTTGTATCTCTGCCCATTTAGATTCCTGTTAATACTTTATTTTCCCAAAGCTCTGCTCAGATACCAATTTCCAGTTGCTAAATGCTTTCCTCAATGTCTAGATGAAAACAAATTTAAAGCTAAGAAACAAATGTTGTCACTTAAGGCCTAAGAAATATTGTAAACAAATTGAGCAAACACACAAAGTGTCTCTTTCTATTTCATTTAGTTAATAACTGAGAATTCAGCTTTTTATATAAACATAATAGAACCAGATGATCTGATTAAACTAAATCCATTTCAGTTTGATGGCTTGGCAGCTCCACTTTCCTCTCTCCTAATCAGCATCTCCTCTGCTGTTTGCTTTGTCTTGTTTATTTATTTATTTTTTTATTGTTTGAGGCATTCTCATATCACCACCCAGTCTGGCTTCAAACTCTCTGTTATGGATAAAAATGATCTTGAAAGCCAAAACAAGGCATCAGTCAAACATTTGAATATGTACAAATAGGATCATTTGAGGTGAGGTTGAGAGGGATGGATCTGGATAGTAGGAGAGGTGGAGAGGAACTGGAATGAGTAGAGGGAGGGAAAAACTGCAATATGGATGTGTTATGTGAGAAAAATATCTATTTTCAATAATATCAAAATAATAATTAAATTAAACTTTAAAAAAGAAAGAGGCAATTGGCTTTTTACCAGATATTACATTCCCCACTAAATTTGGCTCACCTTTCATTGTAAACTGTCCTTTACGTGTGTGAAACTTGAGTCTAATTTGTCAGTCACTCTCTGGAACATCATGTCTCTGGTATTTTGTTTTAAAGGTTATCGACAAAGATGATATCTAGACTCTCTGCAGTTATATCTGTAAGGAGTTATACAATTTCCCTTTATATCTTCCGGTCTGTCGATCATTTTTTTGTTCCGTTTGGGGAAAGGTTTTGAAGGCTGCACCTAGATTCCTTTTGCTTTTCTCTGAATGATCAGTTGCTCTGTCTTCACTGTTGAAAGGATTCTTTTTTCTGGCTTAGATTTCCTTTCCACCTTTGTCACAGATCTTTTGACTCCATTTGTAAATGTGGTGTCTGGTTTCCTTGTTTGGCTGTTTTCCAGTCTGCCCACATATTTTTTGTGCAGTAGATTTATAATAAATGTGGAAATCAGTTGCTATTTCTCTGGTTTTTGTTCCCAATACTGTGATGGCTATTCTGAGCACCCAGCTTCTCCATGTAAATTTAGACAGTTTGGTGATATCTTTCTTCATTCAGCACCACTTGAGTGGGAATGCATTTGTGTTGCACTGGGTTCTCGATGGTAAGTTGGGAAAAATGTCATCTTGACAACAAAGATATGGGATATACAAGGTCCTACTTACACATATCATTTACAGGTATGTTCTTTTATTCTGTGGTCATCCTTGGCTTTACGAAAGGCAATACTGGACAAAAAATACACAAATACAAAAAAAGGACAACAAATCCTCATTTTACTTTGTTAATTGTTTTAATGGTATTGGTAAGAATGCAGTTTCTAAGTCTTAATCACAAAGAGTTGATATTTTGTTTCTAATAGTCATATAGCTTAACTCTTTAATTTAGGTTAGTAGTCCATATTTAATAGCTACGTATCACTTAAAGATCCAATGCATAGTCATGGGATTGCATTGCATATCCAGTTCTTCATGAATTTTTAGGAAAAAAAGTACTCATTTGATGTTTGATTCTTTTGGTATCTTTGACAAAAATTAATTATTCTTTATGTGGGTTTATTTCTGGACATTTTCAATAACCTTATGTCTATGCTTATGACAATATCACACGTTTGTCAATTTGGCTTCCTCACACGTTTGAAAATTGGGAAGAATATGAATGCTACAATATTTCAAGATTGTTTTGCACATTCTGTCATTCTCATTTCTACAAAAAGATATGTATGATGTGGATGGCAACTTGCCAAATCAATTTGCTTGCTTGGAGTAAATTGGGATTTTCACCACATTAAGCTCATCAGTCCATGAACACAGGAGAGTTTTTCATCAACTTAAATCTTCTTAATTTCTTTGAGTGCTGTCTCAAAGTTTCTGGTGTGTATATCTTAGACTTTTTGTTAAATTTATACCAAGTGTTATATGGGTTTAGTGCTATTACACATTGAATTTTCTTAAATATATTTTGTTAAATTCAAGTGTATTTATTGCCTTTTGTTCCTTTATGGGAATATAATTTTACTATACATTACAGGATATGACTTCCTAATATTTTGTTGAAGCTTTTTTTGTTCGTGTTTATGGGTGTTCTTCTTTAGTTTATAGACACAATGGCTTTCATTGGTTTGATTGTTAAAGTAATTTGCATCCAAAGAATGAACCCCACTAAGCAAGCCATAATCTGAAATTTCTTTGTTCTTTATTTTTTTTATTTTCATGAATTAGGACAGTCATATACTTTTACTGCTGGGAATACAAATAGATGTGAGAGCCACTTTGGAGCACAGCCTGAGAATTTCTCAGTTAAAATCAGTTGCCATATACTGTACAGGAACATCCTTGTCATAGGGTTTCTACAGCTATGATAAACATGACCAAAAGCAACTTGGACAGGAAGGATTTATTTCAATTTACAACGCTAAGGTCATACTCTGTCAGTGAGGAAAATCAGGTCACAAATCAAGGCAGGAGGTGTGTTGCTGACAGTCTTGCTTTATGTGGCTTTCTCAGCTTGCTTTCCTATAGCCCCAGGATTACCAGCCCATGGGTGACTCCATAGACAATGAGCTAGGCCCTCTCTCTTCAATCACTAGGAAGAAAATGAACTCCAGGTTTGCCTGCAGGCCAGTCTGTTGGGGGCATATTCTTAGTTGAGGTTCCCACTTTTCAAATGACAAGCTTCTGACAGGTTTACAGAAATTTCCTTTATATGACGCTGAACACGGTTTGCTAACTTAAATCTTTGCGTATCCAGGACTATTTTTCTAAATATTATTTTTCTTAATGCTGTCCTTCAGTGTTCTCATTACAATTTTCTTGTAGAACAAGAATCCCACCTCCCCTAAAAACTGTTGAAAATTGCCTTCCTTCAGTACAGTGTTTCTCAGCATTCATAATGTTGTGACCCTTTAATATAGTTCCTCATGTTCTGGTGAACCCCCAACCATAAAATTATTTTTGTTGCTGTTTTATAATTGTAATTTTGCTACAGAGCAGTATCTAAGACCATCAGAAATATGTGTTTTCCAACGGTCAAAATGCACAGCTTGAAAACTACTTCTTTTGTGTGTCTTAAAATATTCATGAGGCATTGGTGCTGATTTTGCTTAATTTTTGACAGAATTCACTAGTCAATGCTAGATACTTGGCCTTTCTTTATAGGAAGTTAAGTTTATTCCCCCCTGTAATATGAAGTCTCATTTATATGTGCAAAACTTGTTGTAAAAAGTAAAGTACATTAAAGTGCTAATACTTTATTAGGTACAAAATAAAAATTTTGTCCACTACTCCCCATTAATTTCTGAATATTACTTGGAATGACAGGTCTACTGTGTGTAGCCACGGCCACTGTGAGTCCTTATGTGCAATGAAGGGCTGTTATGTCTGAAAACAACTTTCATAGCAGTCCTTTGCAACTGATAACTCTTCCAATATGTACCCTCTGTCGTGATGATCCCTGAGCCAAGCTCAAGAGGGAGAAGCTGTGGCAGTATATAAAGGGATGGAGAGGATGGAATAAGGTATGGTTTGCTCAAAACAAGTTGAAATTCTCAAACAATAAATAAAAGTGCATTTTAAAACATTTCATAACTTACAAAAAATGAAAACTACTATTGCAATTGCTTTCATTTGAAAACTACACTGACTAGTTCATAAAAATTATGGCTATCAATCTCTTTTAATCTATATTGGATGACACAGGTTTAATGCATCTCTCTATACTCATCAGAGAAAACTATTCTTCCAGTAGGTGGAAATTAACACTCACAAATGGACAAAGTACAAAGTATGAGAGACTTTGGAGCACTCATCCCCAAGTGGGATGTCTGCCATACCTTTCCCATTAAGGCTCAGGGAACTACGTAGAAAAGGAGGCAGAAAGATTAAAAGAGACTGAGGTAGTGAGTGACTCCAAGGAAATAGCATCTTCATACACAACTGGATGGATACACACATGAAGATCTATAGACCATGACAGTGTGCCCAAGGCCAACGGAACTCCGAGTCAGACAAACTCCAAGCTCTGAGAAGAAGTGGCACAAATTCCAACCTCTGATTAAGAGGCTATTTGCAATTAATATGTGTGGAGCAAGTGAAAATCAGTTTTCTTCAAAGGAGTGACACTAGATGTATCACTCATACTCTTAGGCAGTCCTCATGCTCTGCAGTAGTTGATCAATACAAAATGGCCTCCAAAACTGTGTGTGGAAGAGTGTGTGTGTGTGTGTGTGTGTGTGTGTGTGTGTGTCTGTGTGTTTGTGCTTTTTGTTTTGTTTTTAGTACATAAAGGACAGGAAATTGGGTTGATAGGCAGTGGAGATATGACAGAACTTGGGGAAGGGAAAATAATATGATCAAAATATGTTGTCCTCAAACTTAAGTTAAAAAATTAAAGGCCTATACAGATTTTACATATAGAAATATGTGTATGTGTATGTTGGAGAGGTTGGAGCCTTGGTTAAGGGCACATGTGCTCCAACTACTGGTGATTCTACTGCTTGCCTATACAGAAGCTCATCTGAGCCCTTTCAATATTTAACAATCCTAAAAACAAATCATTTAAATATGTATATGCATATTCCACATGCAGTGCAATGAATGATGTTATATGACTTAGTTTGTAGGTACTATCTATTTGGACAGTTAATCATTTTCAAGACCTAAAACTACTTCACTGTTGTGAACAGCTATCTAAGTATATTCCACTGAACACTTTGTGGTGATTTATTTATTCAATTGATATGAATATTTATTCTTTTAAAATCTCCATTTAAATCATAGTTGTGAACCTGAATATCAGCCTTGGAAAAGAGTATATATTAAGACATTAGATACGTTTGCTATGAAATAAAGCTGCCACAATTAAATTCTACCTTCTCTTTGTAACTATAAAATATACAGCTGCAGCTAGCCCCCATAATGTCCTTGTGTCAGTGTCCTGAATTTCATTTGCAAACTATTTTTTATAAAGGTATATTCATGTACTACCAGAATGCTTATAGATGAATATAAGGCAATCATATTCACTCATTGGTTTGGTTTTGCTGATTACATAATTGAATGCAATGATTAATATGAGTATTTTTCTTAAGTAGAATTTAAGTCTTTACTAATTTGCTAGACACAATTTAATTTCAAAATCCTAATATATAAGTCTAAGTTTTCTGGCTGAAGTTTTTCTCTTGTTTTACTTTATGTATTTGTTTATTTCTATAATATGCTGAAAGAGAAAGGGAAAATTGTGTTTTGTATACTTTGTTCATAAAATACATGGATATTACTTTTGACAATATGATTTCATTTTCAGTTTTATAGAGTTAAATTTGAGGACTTAAATACCTTGCCTTTTACCTGTATATATCTCTTTTATACTTTTATAATCCAGCAACATTCTCGAGTAGTGTTTGTAGTACAGAAAGAACGGAAAATGAAAGCTTCTTTCCTTCTCCTACTTGGCATTGCTCTCCAAGAAACTGCCATTTTCCAATGTGGATAGAAAGAAGACAACAGCTTTTCAATGTGAGGAAGAGGGGAGAAGATACAATTGAAAGTCGTGAGGAATGGGGGGGACCTGGGTGGTGCTATATCTGGGCCTGGGCTGCATATCTGGGTCAGTGGCTCTGATGCAACAGCAGTCTGTTTTGATGTCTACGGCTCCTAATACCACCAAAGGCCGAGAAGACCGGGCTTTACTGAGCTGGCCCTGTCCCCTCACTGGCTACAAGACAAGGGGGAACTGGTTCTGCTCCTCACAGGCTGAAGCACTCAGAACAGAAGGTCCTGCACCTCACTTGGGCAGCACAATAGAGATGCAGGGGCAAGGGCAAGTTGACCATGAGGGTTGTGGGAAAAGGGGAGAGCAGGTCCTGTCTGCTGTGTGGTATGGGAAAGATGCCTTCCCTTGCCCCTCACCACCTGCAACAGGTGGGGGACTTGACACAAACCCTTACAAGTTGTAGCAATCGAGAGAAAGGACACTTCATCTCACCTAGGCAGACAGTAGAGTTGATCTTCACCTAGGAAGCACAGTGGAGTTGATCCTGTAGACAGGGGTGGGGGTGAGCCAGTCTTCAGAGCATAAGAGGGTCATAGTTGGTACCACCTCCCTCCTCTGCAGTGTGATAGTGTGAACAAGGGAAAGATACCTCTACTGCCTTCAGCTATCGAGGAGGCTGACCCCTTAACCAGATGCAATATTTGGGAAGCAGGCCCTGCCCCTTGTCTGGACAGCATAGTTGAGCTCACCCTGTTGAAGGGGCACAGGTAAGCCAGCCCTGGGAATGTGAACACGGGAGACCTGGCTCCGCCCCTCATCGGTCATGTGGCAGCATGGGCTGGAGAGATGACCTCCCCCAATCTCCCTCGATCAATGCCTGAGACATATGGGAGAGCTGTCCCTGACATCATAGGAGGCAGAGAGCTGCCCCCACCCCCGCCAGCTGAAACACTTGGAAGAGTAAGCCCTGCACCTCATCTGGGCAGCACAATAGAGCCGATTGCGTTGGTGGAGGTGTGCCTGAGCCAAGCTCTGAAGTTGTGAGTATGGGAGATGGGAGAGCCGTCCCCATTACTCATCTATCATGTGGCAGTATGGATAGGAAAGAGATGCCTTCCCCACAACCCCTTCCTCTACCCCACCCCCATCCATCAATGCCTGAGAGAGGTGGGAGAACTGGGCATGAGGATATAAGAGTGGACGAGCTCTCCTTCCTGGCCCACATCAGCTGCGGCACTCAGGAGAGTGGCCCCTAAGCCATGCCTGAGCAACACAGTAGAGCTGGCCCTGAAGATGAAGGTGTGAGATGAGCAACCCTAAGGATGCAAAAGCAGGGGAACTGGCCCCGCCCCTTGCTCCTTGCTGCAGGGGGTGAACTAGCCAGGGCAATGCAAGAGAGCTCATCCTGGTGGTGAGGATAAGGGAGAGCTAGTGGGCTGACTAATACTCCAACTACCCAGGCCCAGAATCAGGGTTGTGAGTGGGCCCACCCGAACATCCTCCCCATCTATGATCTGCTAGAACAAGTGATGGGATTGGTCTTGCAGACCCAAAGCTGCAGGACCTCCAGGACACATGGCAACAACAGGATAACCAAGAGGAGTTCCAGCGAGGGTCCAGCATCTACAGTATAGCAGAAACCAGAGGCCTCAAACCAGACCAAAGACTGTGAACCCTTGCAAGTAAAGGTGCATGGACAAGAGGGTTTACTATGTGATTCACCATGTCATACAGTAGCTTCCATGATGAGATTGACTTTTCTTTCTTTTTGTTCATTTTTTTTCTCTTAATTTTATTTTATTTTTTTGTTGGGGGAGGTTTCAAGCGCAGAGGACAGATATGAAGATACTGGGAAATAAATGGGATGCAGATGCATGATGTGAAAGACACAAAGTAAAAAAAAAAAAGAAAGTTAAAAAATATCTATTTTTGCAATCAAGGAGAAGCAGAAAATAACCAAAGGAAAAGCTAGAGAATGTCATAGATAATAAAAAAAAGTGTTACATTTAAGAGAATAAATCAGTGAAAGTGATCACTAAACAATATTATTGGTTCTCACTACAGTTGTCAGGTAAAATAGAACTTGTAGAAGAATTATATTTATTTTTATAAGTAAAAATGTTTATTGTATAAAATCATGTAACAGAAATTTTATCAAAATATGTTTTACTATTTTATTACATGACTTAATGACTTAATATTGACTAAAAGGATACATTAAGATTACAGTGACTACACGATTTTCTTTGATTCTCAATGAAATAATGTCACCTCTATTTAACATTACAATTTAATTTTTGATTTTCATATTTAATTGCAATTACATTATTTTATTGTTAAGTTATTCAGTATTTTATTACTGACTGTGGCAAAATATCATAGTTTTTTTTTTCAAAATTTAAGTTAACACTCCCACAATATTTATCATTTGGTAGATCATTACAGAATTATTTGACAGAATATTCTAACCAAAATTGGCTAATCTGTTTTAAGAGAATCTTTTCAAAATAATAAGTTGTATCGATTGTCAACTTTAGGACTTACTAGAGTATGTATTGAACAGAAGTAATTAGCACATAATAAAAATATTTTACATAATAAAATTGACATTATTTTATTAGCTTTATTGTTATATTACCTTTGTTTCTGTGTTTCACATGTCTGCATTCTCTTACCACAGCAAGGGTTTCACTGCGTGAATGTGGCAGTCAAAGGACAATTAGCAAGAACTGGTTCTCTTTCTGCTTAGTATGTCCCAGAGAATGAAATCAGAATTTCAGCCTTGGTAGCAAGCACTTAATGGCATAAAATAGTTATCTTTATAAACAATGTTAAAATAATCAAGTGAATATGTCATGTATATAGTTTTACATTTCAAAATAATGCTACAAACACATATTAAGACATAACCAATGAGTTAAATTTAAATAGAACAGCATAATATGTTACATGTTGATCTCTTTTTTCCATTTTGGGTATGTAAAAATGAATGTAGGTTGTTTTTGAGACAAATACAGACATATCTTCTTCATTAGCACATTCTTGAACTAACTTATCAAGACTTTACCATGATGGAAATTATTTTTTTAAACACCTTAAATAAATCTTCCCCATGGGATTCTTTTTTGCCCTAGAATGACCATAACTAAATAAAATGTGTGCATAATTAGAAGAGACTGTAGATAAATACTTCCAAGTACTAATTGCATCCTAAGGGATTATTTTACATTCAGAATCAGACTTGACATCTTCATTATATTCAAATAACAGGCTATAAAAAATTACATATATAGGTGTGTGTGTGTGTGTGTGTGTGTGTGTGTGTGTGTGTGTGTGCATGTGTGTAGGTTATGTATATGGATATTTCAAATACCCATGAAATCAGACACATGAAATCCATTTGTGGTGTGTTGATCAGTTAATTTGTTGAAAATTAAATCACACCTGTTGAGGATTATGCATCCAAAGAAATATAACAGTAATGTAAATCTATCAAGGTTTTAAAAATATGATTTTAACTGAAGATGTAACAGAAATATTATTAAGATGTATTGTTTTTTCATTGACAATAAGCATATTATTACCTGATGAAATGGTATTTTATGCATTTGGAAATGATGAAAAACTACTAGCTACAGTTGTGTGACTTTATAGCAAAAAAAGGAAAAGAGAAAGAAAATATCCATAATGGTTTGAATGAAAATGGTCCCTATTTGCTCATCTATTTGAACACTTGGACCCAGTTTGTAGAATTGTTTGGGAAGGATGAAGATGTCTGGACTTGAAGGAGTAATGTCGCTGGATGCATCTTTGAGGTTTCAAAAGCCCACATTATTCTCAGTTCTCTCTCTACTTCATGATTTTGTCTAAAGATGAAAGCTCTCAGATATTGCTCCAATGGTATTCTTATTTGCCTGTTACTGTGTTTCCTGTTATTTTGGTTCATAGATTTTAACCATCTGAAAATTTAAGTATCAAGTAAACTCTACTCTAAGTTGTCTTGATTATGGTGTCTTATCATAGCAATTAAATATTCAACCACATGTTTGTTTTACTAAAACAAACATGTGATTGAATATTTGGTCACCAGGTGGTGGAACTCTTTGGGAAGGATTATTAGGTGTGTTCTTGTAGGAGGAAGTTCATCACTGAGAGCAAATTTTGAGGTTTCAAATTCCACACCAATGAGCTCTCTAAGCTTCATGGTTATGTCATAGGATTTAAGCTCTCAGATACTGCTCCTGTGCTATGACAATCTACCTGCCGGCATGTTCCCTTCCATGATGGTCAATGACTCTAGCCTACTGAAAGTATAAGCCACAAAAAAGCTCTTTTCCATGCAGTTACCTTAATCATGGTGTTATAGGACAGCAATATAGAAGTAACTAAGGCAGCATGTGAGGTGTCCAGATTCCTGTTAAGGCTTCTGTCTAATGGGAAGTTTTTATGGACTTTGGAGGCAAGAAATGCAAATGGATTTTTTGGTATCATCATGACAATATATGTAGAAAAAAATGCTGTTATATGTTAGAAAAAAACCTGATCTAAATAATTAGAAATTAGTATGGTTGATACAAATTTTTAACTGACACCAACCCCTCTTTGAGGAGCATGTGGTAGCATTGCACACTTGGGGCTATGTCCTGGGTTTGTTGCTTTCTTGGTTTAAGCACAGTGGAGAAGAAATTCCTGGTAGAGGACTACAATGAGAAATGCAAATGCTAAGAAATTCAGTGTCTGTGTCAGGGATTAGAGTTGGGATGAAACAGCTATCTTCTATGAGTAAGGACTCTGAGGTCTGAATTGAAGGATTCAGTCACATAGCAATAGGAAAAAGATATGTAGAATGCACTTTTTTTTTGGTTTTTATATTTTGTTAAGACAGTGTCTTATTACTTAGCTCTGCTGACCTGAAACTCTTTATGTTGTCCAGTCTGGTGTCCAATATATTCTTCATCTTCTTTATTCTACACAGAATACAGGAATGGATTGCAAAGCACAGCACCACTTACACATTTATGCCATATTTTCAGTATGTTTTAACTGCAGATTCATGCAACTACAAAGATGATCCCCTGTGTGGTACAAAGAGAAAAGAGATGATACTTAGAAATACTTCTCAGGATGAACATGGGTGATTTTGAGTAAGTTTACTGCTTCTTTACTCTTTTTGCAATCCCAGGGATGAAAACTATAAATGAATTGGTCCAATTATAAAGAATAAAAGAGCATTATTTTCACACAAATGACCTTTGAGGAAATTATGAGGTAATTTGTCTAATTTACCTAATTAGACAAAAATTCAATGACTGTTATTAGATAAATGTTTACCAATAAAGTTACAAAACGTTTGAAGGTGATTTAAAGATTACAGCTGAGATTGTTAGAAAATTAGTAATATATCATCATGTTTATAAAATCATACCATATCATTATTAATGAAGCCCAGAGATATAAATTCAAGTCATGTTATTCTCTGTACAATTAATGCTAAAAATAGGGACATGAAAGCACAGCTGATATTCTTAAAAGCTAGTTTGATTAGAGGTAAAGAGAAAAAGAACCACCTAGAGTGGATTGGGGCAAAGGTCTTACTCAAAGGATGAAACGGATACAGTACTGAGAGATTTCAAAGACTATATGCTTGAACCAACTTACCTTTAATATACTTCAAATTAACAGAAATCTCTTCTTTCCTCATTTGTAACTTCAATGTAAAAATTATGATATTATAGACATGGGTTACTAAATGGCAACTTCAGTACAAAGCATAGACTACCTCACTACTATGTATTGGTCATGATAGCACCATTGTTCCATGTTGGTATTGCCCTTGGCTACCCACCATAATATATGGTAAGACCTTATTAATAAAGACACAACACAATTTGACCATAGGACATAGAACAATATATCTCAAACCAAACAAGAACACGTTCTCTCAACCAGCAAGCTTTCATGGTACAAAAAGGTCCTATGAAGACCCTGAGAGAGAAAATAAATCAATTGTCTTGCCCAGCACTGAACACTGGATGCTGCAGTTCCCAGCTGCCAGACATGTTGTGGTTACTTTTATAATAGTGACATGGCAATTGCAGGGTTATCTTAGAGATTTTTTTTATTGGAGTTGAGGGCTGATCCACAGGTGTAGACTTTTTGTCTGGTATTGTCAATAGAGCTCATGGCTGGAGAGGTCACAGGTCCTGATGTTAAACTTAGTATTGTCATTTTACTAAATGGTCATAATGTCAATTTACTTTCTAAATATTGTGTGTCTAGATCTGGATTCATCACAAGCTTTGTTGAGGAGGACTCTTTTGGTAGTAGACAATAATCAATGGAAAGACACAGAACTTAGCAAAGATCTAAGAATAAGTGACTGAGTACTCAGCCCTACGTAGGATATTGATCAATATTAATTCCAACAGTAAAAGACTGAGAGAACATATTAGAAAAGAAGGCAGAAAAATGTAAGAGCCAGATGAGAAAATTCATCTGAAATATGTAGTACGCTTGTTACTAATATGGCCAAATCCAAATATCAGAATTGTTTTTCAAGTGATTGTATTCACAAAGTAGTAAATTATTTCAGTTTACTGTCTCTCCCTAGATACATAGCTGAATTTTTAATTAAATCATATAGAACAGTTTAAAAAGTTGTTCCCAAACTATAAAATACAAGGATATACATGTAGGGGTGTGTGTGTGTGTGTGTGTGTGTGTGTGTGTGTGTGTGTGTGTGTATAATTTTAAATTCACTAATGACATGCAAATGGGTTCACATGTAAGAGTAGTAAACAACAAATTATCTATAACATTTATTTGAGTCATTTGAATTAATGTAGATGCTTAATTCAAATATAATTGATATATATTATTTTTTGTACTTTGAAGGAAAAATAAGCACAAATGCTCACTCACTTTAAGTTCCAGATTCAACAGTGAAAATACCATAAACAGAAAAGCAATTACTTGTGAAGATAAAACCAAATTGTATAAGACTATTGCAATGTTAATACAAATTTTGTTGTTGTTGTTGTTTGTGTTTCGAGACACTGTTTCTCTGTAGCTTTGGAGCCTATCCTTGACACTCACAGAGATCCACCTGCCTCTGCCTCCCAAGTGCTGGGATTAAAGGCATGTGCCACCACTGCCAGGCTAATACAAATATTTTTAAACCTGAAAATTGATTAAAAAAATAAGTCAGAAGGTGTGAGAACTACAATATAAAACCTGTACACTATGCACAGGAAGCAGTATAATGATCATCCTAGGATCCCGGCAAAGCTAGTCTCCTATGTTTAAAGTTGGATTTTTAAAAATCTTGTGCTTCTTTTGTAAAGCACAGCAGTTTTCTAAGTTAATAAAATAATTGCACAGGGCACATTCTATCAACAGTAATTTCAGGTATGCCCTCTGAAGATGCCGTTTAGAATACATTTACTCCTAAATTGCTTATTCTGAAATACAAGAAAGGTAATTGGTAGGAATCTCTCTAAAAATAGGCCTGTCTACAAACTATAGCAAACTTAAGAAGAAGAATATTAATACTTCTTTTAAAATTCAAAATAAAGTTTCAGAAGTTACATTTCTCTTATTCCTGGAAACCAACAAGATACTCAATAAACAAGAATGAATGTAAAATTGTGAGATTGTAACTACTAAAAAAAAAAAAATCACTCAATTTATTTTAATTCCATACAATTTTTTGCAGCAATGGAATAAGTAAATGAAATACTAATGAAAAAAACTATATAAATTGAATCTAAAGTAATTAAGATGTTTGTTGGGGAGTTTTTCTTTTTGTATATTGTTTTTGAGAACTTTTTTGTCTGAATATATAAAATTAAATGTCATCAAGGGCATATTCCAGTAGATAATTAAATTTGTACCATCAATCCTATGAAATTTAGATTAATTTCAATTCTTTCACATTAAATAATGTCTCAAAAATTAGCTTCCCCTAGCAGAAAATAATAGTTATAAGTGAGGTTGGTATGTTTTTAAGTCCATTGCTCATGGAAAGCAAAATCTACTATTCCAGTCCCAACCTGTGACTAAGTAGATCATTTAGACATGGAAATCTTGATCCTCTGCATCAACCTTCTACACTATGGGGGTACAGGTGTGCCTACCTTTCTTTTCTAAATGCTTATTCTCAATTATATATATGTATGTATATATTATTTTATAATTAACTTAATTTCACATATCAGCCACAGATTCCCCTGTCCTCCCTTCTCCCACCCCCAGCCCTTCCCCCCAATCCACCCTCCATTCCCACCTCCTCCAAGACAAGGTCTCCCCTAGGGAGTCAGCCCAACCTGGCAGACTCAACCAAGGCAGGTCCAGTCCCCTCCTCCCTACACCAAGGCTGAACAAAATGTCCCAGCATAGGCCCCAGGCTGCAAAAAGCTAGCCCATGCACCAAGAACAGGTCCAGGCTCCACTGCCTGGGGGCCTCCCAAACAGTTCAAGCTCATCAACTGTCCCACTTATCCAGAGGGCCTGGTCCAGTTCCATCGGGGCTCCTCAGCCATTGTTTCACAGTTCATGTGTTTCCACTAGTTTGGCTATTTGTCCTTGTGCTTTTTCCAATCATGGTCTCAATAAATCTTGCTCATATAATCCCTCCTCTCTCTCACCGATTGGACTCCCGGAGCTCCACCTGGGGCTCAGTGGTGGATCTCTGCATCTGCTTCCATTAGACACTGGATGAGAGTTCTATCATGATAGCCAAGGTGTTTGGCCATCTGATCACCAGAGTAGGTCAGCTCAGGCACTCTCTCAACCATTGTCAGTAGTCTGCAGTGGAGATACCTTCGTGGATTTCTGGGGACCTCTTTAGCATTCTGCTTCTTCCTATTCCCCTGGGGTCTTCATTCATCATGGTATCTCCCTCCCTGTTCTCCCACTCTGCTCCTGATCCAGCTGGTACCTCCCGCTCTGTAGACATTCAGAGAATTTATGTAAAGCCTTCTCCACAATAAGGAACTTAAATTTATTATCATTAACTGAGCCAAACACTGGTTGTTGACTGTCATATGCCCTAGGGGAAAATCTAATACTGTTACTCTGCTAAACATATATAATAATAAACTGCCCCTAATTTTTTTACCTTTGTGCCCACTTATTATTATGTCTCTCATCCACCATCAAAGAAATTTCTTTTTGCATAGGTGATGATTAATGCAGAAATTTACACCTGGTGAATATTCAGAAATTAAGAGATTGTGGAATGCTAGATACTCTAAATGGGACATCTACATCACATTTCCACCCACAAGGCTAATGGATCATCATGGAAAGGGAGGCCGAAATAGAAAGAGCCAGGGATAGTGGACATCTGCAACAAAATAGTGTTTGCTGGAAATGAAGGTGCCATTGCACACATGAACCCACATGGGATGTGACTTCATCCACAAGACACAGACAAGATCAAGATACCGAATTCCTAGAATGATACAGGTGATGGGGGACTGTAGTTGATATATTGTACACCCCAATAAACTTATCTAAAGGTCAGAGAACAGAACAGCCATAATATTAAACATAGAGGTTAGGCAGTGGAAGTACACGGCTTTAATCCTAGCATTCCAGAGGCAGAGATTGTCTAGATTTTTGTGAGTTCAAAGCCTGGAAACAGCCAGGTGTGGTAACAAGAGCCTTTAATCCTAGGAAGTGATAGCAGGAAGCAGAAAGGTATTTAAGGCCTGAGGACCAGGAACTAGAGATCATTAAGCTTTTAGGCTTTTGAGCAGCAGTTCAGCTGAGACCCATTTGGATGAGGACTCAGAGGCTTCCAGTCTGAGGAAAGAGGATCAGCTGAGGAATTGGCAAGGTGAGTTGGCTGTGGCTTGTTTTTCTTCTCTGATCTTCCAGAATTCACCCCAATACCTGGCTCCAGGTTTGTTCTTATTAATAAGACTTTTTAAGATTCATGCTACAGGGGACACTTACAGAGTCTCTCCCTTAGGTGTGGAGGTATTGGTAATTTGTAGCAGGGTCCTTGCTGTTGTTCCCTTTGGGGGCGGGGGCCAAGTAGGCGCAGAGTCAAACCACACAGACTCCGGGAGTATGTCCAAACAAGATCTGTTTATTCAGGAAGAGGCAAGCCTTATATACCCTCCACCCCACCCTGGGGGAGGTCTGATGAATATGCATCTGCTGGTGTGACATAGCTGCCTCTCATTGGTCCAGGTAATCTCTGGATCATGTTTCAGCTGCTGTTGCTAAGACCCTTGGCAGACCCAGGCTGGCTCTCAGAAAGTATCTTTTTTACTTTTTGGGCCTTCTGGCCCTCAAGCCCGTTAGGGATGAGTCATCCTACAGTAATTGATCAGTGTTGGAGGACGACAGAGAGAGGCAATTTTCTTCATGGATAGAACCCTGATAGGTTACCCAAGCTTTAGCAAATGGCCTCCTCCTCTGTATGCGATGACAGCAGTAAGTGAAAATAATTAATTTATAAAAGAGCACATGAAGTAGTGGTAGTGGGGGGATGCCACTTAGTCATTATATGCATATGTAAAATTCTCAAACAATAAATGTTAAATATTTTTAAAAAAAATTAAAAGTAGCATTCCATAGTTACACTGTTTTTAAAGTCACCAATACACTTGTTACATAAGAAAATTATAAATATTTAGTCTTTAGTCTTTCATGCAGTTGCCTATGGTAAAATTGCAAGAAAAATATTTTGAAATATTGTATTTTGTCTTAAAAATATCAGCCAGAGACTGGGTAGATGGCTAACGAAGTAGTAAGTAAAACAATAGCACCTATGTTTGAAAACATATTCAATAATGCTGTTTTAGTACACCAATTTCTATTTTTAAAATATAAGAGACTAGAAGGAAGAGAGAAATTGGGGAACATCAGTGGTGATATTTTATTATTTGTGCTTTAATAAATGAAGCTTGCCTGGAGATCAGAGCAAAAAAAAAAAAAAAAACAGCCATTAAGCAGGGCAGTGGTGACACACACCTTTAATCCCAGTATTCAGGAGGCAGATCTGTGTGAGTTCGAGGCCAGCCTGGGCTACAGAGTGAGTTTCAGGACAGGCGCAAAGCTACACAGAGAAAACCTGTCTTGAAAAGCCAAAAAAAAAAAAAAAAAAGAAAGAAAAAAAGAAAGAAAGAAAGAAAGAAAGAAAGAAAGAAAGAAAGAAAGAAAGAAAGAAAAAAAGAATATGCATTATAAGTAAACAAAGAAGCCAGCCAACTGTAGCACACGCCTTTAATCCTATCACTTGGCAGGCAGGAATCTGTCTGGATCTCTGTGTGTTCAAGGCCACACTGGAAACAAAACCAGGTGTGGTGGCACATGCCTTAAATTCCAACACTAGTTAACCATGGAGGTTTGGAGGTCTGTACAGACAGAAGTGACAGAGCTGAGCAGGAAGAAGAAGTGATGTAGTTGGACAGGGAACAAATCAGATGGCAGAACTGTAAGGCATATAGGTATGGGTAGACAGGAAGTATCTCACATTTGGAAGTTGCCAACTTGGTGAGGTGAAGTTAGCTGTAGCTTTCCCTATTTCCATGATCTCTCAGGTTTTCACCTCTATATTCTGGATCCAAGGTTTTTTATTAATAAAACTGTTTAGATTCTTTTGTTGAGAAGTCTCTGTTAAGCTCTGTAGCACATTTTTAAAATGGATTGTTCAGTATTTTGAAGTCTAGCCTTTTGAGCTCTTTATATATTTTGGAGATCAGCCCTCTGTCAGATGTGGGGTTGGTGAAGATCGTTTCCCATTCTGTAGGCTGTCATTTTGTTTTATTGACTGTGTCCTTTGCTCTTCAAAAGCTTCTCAGTTTCAGGAGGTCCCATTTATTAATTGTCACTCTCAGTGTCTGTGCTTCTGGTGTTATATTTAGGAAGTGGTCTCCTGTGCCAATTCGTTCCAGACTACTTCCTACTTTCTCTTCTATCAAGTTCAGTGTAACTGGATTTATGTTGAGGTCTTTGATCCACTTGGACTTGAGTTTTGTGTATGGTGACAGATATGGATCTATTTGCAATCTTCTGCATGTTGATATCCAGTTATGCCAGCACCATTTGTTGAAGATGCTTTCTTTTTTCCATGGTACAATTTTGGCATCTTTGTCGAAAATCATATGTTCATTGGTGTGCGGATTCATGTCAGGGTCTTCAATTCGATTCCATTTGTCCACGTATTGGTTTTTATGCCAGTACCAAGCTGTTTTTATTACTATTGCTCTATAGTAGGGCTTGAGCTCAGGGATCATGATACCTCCAGAGGTTGCTTTATTATACAGGATTCTTTTAGCTATCCTAGGTTTTTTTGTTTTAACATATAAAGTTAAGTATTGTTCTTTCCAAGTCTGTGAAGAATTGTGTTAGCATTTTGATGGGGATTGCATTGAATCTGTAGATTGCTTTTGGTAAGATTGTCATTTTGTCTATGTTGATTCTACCTATCCATGAGCATAGGAGATCTTTCCATTTTCTGATATCTTCTTTGATTTCTTTCTTCAGATACTTAAAGTTATTATCATACAGGTCTTTCACTTGCTTAGTTAGAGTTACCACAAGGTATTTTATATTATTTGTGGATATTGTAAAGGGTGATGTTTCTTTGATTTCTTTCTCAGCCCATTTATCATTTGTATATAGGAGGGGTACTGATTTTTTTGAGTTAATCTTGTATTCTGCCACCTTACTGAACTCAACTATGTTCATATCAGCATTATTCGTAATAGCCAGAACCTGAAATGACCTAGATGCCCCTCAACTGAAGGATGGATAAAGAAAATGTGGCACATATACATAATGGAGTACTACTCAGCAGTAAAAAAAACAACGATATCATGAAATTTGCAGGCAAATAGATGGAACTAGAAAAGGGTGCCTGGACTGATCTACTCTGGAGACCGGTCTAGCAAATAGCCTAGCTGTCATAATAGAGCCTTTGTCCAGTGACTGATGGAGGCAGATGCAGAGATCCATGGTCAGGCACCAGGCTGAGCTCTGGGAGTCCAGTTGATGAGAGTGAGAAGGGATTCTGCAGGTGAGGGACATTGAGATCATGATGGGAGGACATGCAGAGATGACCAGCCACACTTGTGAAAGCCCATGAACTGTGGACTGGTGGCTGTGGAGCCCCCATGGGACTGGACTAGGCCCTCTGGATATGGAAGACGGTTGTTTGGCTCGAACTGTTTGGGGGGCACTCAGGCAGGGGGATTGGGATTTGTCCCTGGTCTATGGGCAGGCTTCTGGGAATCCAGTGCCTGTGGTGTGATGCCTTGCACAGCCTTGGTGCAGTAGAAAGGAGCTTGGACCTGCCTAGGCTCAGTGTGCTGGGCTCTGCTGACTCCCCCCATGGGAGACCTGGATTTGGGGGATGTGGGGATGCGTGGTAGCTTGGGAAAGAGGGCTGGGGGGTGGGAGCAGGGAAGAGGGGGATCTGTGGATGGTATGTGGAGTGAGTAGAAAATTTCTTAATAAAGAAAAATGAAAAAATAAAATAAAAAATAAAATGGTTTAGAAATTCATCTACAAATATTTATTATGCCATTTTCAACTTTCTATTTATTCCTTCATGTTTTTGAACAAACAAAAACAAGGTAAAATTAAGAGACAAATGTTTTCATTGGGTAACTAACAGATAAATAAATTTAGTTTGCAATAAATGGAATGTCTCACCTTTGATTAATAAATCCATTTTGTAAAATTCATTTCCCTTATTTTTATATAACTCTACAAGCATAAGCCCAGGAGTACATCTTAGAATAAAAATAAACTATCAATTGTTGCAGGGAACTTGATCCCATTCCAATTATAAGCATGGGCCTAGTTTTAAAAGTCACATGAATTTGAATGAGTAATCAAGAATGCCTTGTGGATCTTAGTTTCCTTTGAACTGTTTAGAGTAAAAAGGTTTTCCATGTGCTTCAAAACAAAAGCAAGAATATTTCTGCCTTGCTATTGTTTTCTTTTTCTTTTTTTTAATCAGTTCCTATTTTGCTATCTCTCTGATGTTTTGCTAAACATTGTTTATAGCACCCTTGATTACGTAGTATACATTTTTTTGTAGAAAATTTAGCATATAGTCTAAAATCTACAGATTAAGGCTTCTAGAAATATCATTTAGTTACCAAAGTGTGTAACAAAAGAATATTATATGTATAATTCTAAATCTTGTTTCTATTAACTTGCTAAAATAAAATGGTATGCAAGATATTATGTATAAATGCAATGGTTCCTTTTGTCCAGTACATCAATATATTGATATATAATATCATTTCACTAGACATAAGACAAATTTAAGTTTGAAACACTGATGAGAAATAAGTAAATCTATCGTAGTGTAGGCATATATAAGTTGGTGCTTGTATCAGAGAAGTCTATGAAAAAAAAAGCACACCTCAAACACCAGTATAAAAGTTATTTTTTCCAATTTTAAAAGGAACACTTGTAGAAGTATAAGCAGCCACTTGAGTTTCCTCTCTTGAGAGTTGTCTGTTTACATCTGTAACCCATTTTTAGTAGTATAATTTGGTTTTCTGATATCTAGTGTATTGAGTTATTCATATATTTTGGATATCAGTCCTCTATTGGATGTGGCATTGGTAAAAATCTTTTCCTCTTATGTAGGCTGCCACTTTGTCCAATTGAAGGTATTCTTTGCCTTACAGAAGCACACAATGTCATGAGTTCTCACTTATTGTTGCTTTCAGCACCTGTGCTAGTAACATGGTATTAGTAGATTATTTTCTAAGGTCTATGACCTCATAGACACAGGAAATTGACTAGTACCTGATGACTGCCAAGAGAGGACATATTAGCGTTTTCCAGGGATGATACCCATTATTAGTTACATTTTACACTAGTTACATTTTCTTTTACTAATAATAGATTATTTTCTCACTGTGTAAGATTTTCACGCAGTGATTCCTGAATATAGTTTCCTTCCTTCTACTCCTCCCAGTCTCCCCTCCTTCCTGATCCACTCCCCTTCTGTCTCTCTCATTAGAAATGAACACTCTTCTAAGAGATAACTGAACATGACAAAATAAAATATAAGATGAAGCAAAACTATCAATCAACATTGGACACAGCAATTCAAGAGGTTAACAGATTGTTGAGTATCCCGCCCCACTGGATGCATCTACATCACAGCTTCTTCATCTACAGGTCAAGGACTATCATGGGAGAGGAAAAAGTTCTGAGAGACAAGATGCCTCAAAGATTTCACAGGCATAAAGAGTAGGCTTAAGTTATGTCAAAATTGGATGCACCTGATATAATTTCTGTTGGTTATATAGAAAAACCTAGACAGTCAACATACCACATGGTACTGAACTTGAAGGGAAGATAAGGAAGTTTTAGGGAATTCTCCTTGTGTTCATTTGCAACAGGGGTGTCAACGTAAGTCCATGGTTCTCTGATATTGAAATAAAATCTAGAGTTAAAGGTGATGATTGAAAATAAAGGTACTTTTACATTTATAATGCAATGAGTGAAACATGACAAATTTCTTCAAACACAAGCTCTATTGTATCATATATTTTAACACTTTAAAATAAACTTTAAAATTATAAATCAAGTCATTCTAATAGAAGATACCAAATAAATTCCATAGATTGCTCACTACGAGGAAAAAGAACACTATGGCACATATAGGGAAGTATGCAAAGGGCAGACAAAATACTAAGGATGTATTGTGTATGAGAGATATCTTAGCAATTTTCATTTACAAAATTGACACTAATTTACTAAGCACTGTTCTTTTCTGTGACACGGAAAGAAAAATGTCACAAAGGAGTAAAGTACTTTGACTCAGGTCACAGCACTAATGATAACTCCAAATGTGAATGCGACAATCTCTTTTAACCATTCTAGCCTTATGAATAACCATTCCCTAACCATTATGGTTACACAGTTTCACACACAAGTAATTATATCCTGGAATAACTTAAAAAATGAGAAGTTGTTCTTTTAAAATATGAAATCAAACTTCCTTCCCAAAGAGAACAATAACCCAATTTGAAATGTCCTCAATTACCTAGAGTTGAGTGTGACTACTCTGTAATTCCTTCCACCTGTGTAAGTAAGATTCAGCCTTTAACTTGTTTTTACTTCTTTACTTTGTTTCAAAGTTAGGTCACGAGCTGTCAGTTGTAAATTCATCTTTGCAGTTATGATTCATCACTGACTTCTAATTCAAATAGCTCCAAATTTTGATATCTCAAATGGTCTGGATTTTGAGCATGTCCAAAGGTGAAATACCAATGCAGCCAATATCTGGAATCCTGGTGCTTTATGTGTATGTCTTGTCTTTCCAATAAATATTTAAATTTAATCTTCATGTCATTGACATACCGTGTATAGTTTGTGTTCCCATTGCCAGGATAAAGGGAAGCCAACTGCAGAGGGATCCATCATAGAGTCAGTGAGCAGAGGGACTTCTCTAATGCTGGGGTCCTTCGCACTGTGGACTCTGCTCATGAGTCCACTGGGGATGTGTCAAATGGCCACTAGATAACTGGCAAGTGAAAAGTGATGAAGTTGTTCAAGGCATACTTGAATTTTTGATTTTGCATGGCAGCTAACTAGAGTTCCTAATGAACAGATAAAGGTTTTGTGACGTGTTTCTCTGTTCGATTTGTTTTTTATGGCCAGAGATCATGATCAACCCCAAAGTAGTGCTTAGTCACTGTTTTATTGTTATGAAGAGACACCAGGACCATGGCAACATTCATAAAAGAAAGCATCTAACTGGGGTTTGCTTATATCCAGAGGTTTAGTCCACTATCATTGCGGTGGGAAGCATGGTAGCATATAGGCAGACAGGGTGCTGGAGAAGAAGCTAACAGTTCTACATCCAGACTGGCAGGCAGCATAAAGAGAGAAAGACACAGTGGTCCTGACTTTAGAATTTCAAACCTTAAAACCTACATGCAGTGACACACTTCCTCCAACAAGGCCACACTTCCTAATTCCTATCAGATAATGTGGCTACCTAATGACCAAGCATTCAAATATTTGAGCCTATGGGGGCTATTCCTATACAAACAGGCAAAAGCAGTGTCTAAAAATAAATGATTTTCCCTTCTGTTTATGAAAAGCACCAAAAAAAACCAGCTATTCCCCCAAAGAAATGTATTCACCAGAGTTCTCCACCACATCCCATTTGCCTCCTATGACACAAGTTAAATTGCATCTAGCTTCATGTATAATATTAGAGGGACTACCCTTAATATTATACATCTCAGGGGCTCGGGAGAGAAACTACGGATGGTGAGGACTATTTTCAGGAAAATAGAATCTCAGCACACCGAGCTCTTTAGTCCATTCACTTTAATTCCCATTCACTTTAATTCCTCATTCAGTCTCTAGGATTACAGTTATATACCCAAACAATCACAATCCTCCCCTCCAGCCAGGTCAACAGGCCTGAATTCCTGCAAGATCATAAAGGCAGGTAAGAGTTTCCTCAGGCAGTGATTGTCAGACTTTCTTTTACAATCCAAAATGGGAGTGGTAAAAGAGGAGGTCAACTGAGTTCTAATGACTGGTTAGTATATACAAAAGGGGATCTGTGTGCTCAGTCTACATTCCAAGAAGTGGTTAGGTAAGAAGTTAGGGGTCTATAAAGTTAGTAAGGCTATAAGAAAGGATCAAAACTACATTGTATAAAGCTATTATTTAAGGTCCACCTGACCTAGGCGGTGCCTCCTTGTGGAAGTTACCTTAAATCAGGAGACTAGCATGTGGACTGTGATTTCTGTTAGTTCTTGAAAGTGGCTAAGGGGGATATCTGATTCCAATGCTCAAAGGGGAGAAACAGATGATCTGGAGGAAGGAAGCCTTTCCTGAGGCTGTTCTCCAAATACCTTGAATGTGTATGTCCAGAGAGTGATCAGTCCACACTGTTAGCCCTTTTTAGGGAAAAATCAATTAGGAAAACTATGAACGCACACATGATTTTCATAACAGAAGATAGCTGATATATAACAAGCCAAGTAACACCCAAAGCTCCTTGGAATTTGGCTTTCTCTGAAGGAATTACTTGATCCCTTCAGGTAGTGACTTTGCCATAGCCAGCTGAGTTCTTACAGTACTTTCCTGTGGCCTGCAGCACTAGCTGTTGTAGGCAGGAAGAGATACAGCAGCTTACTTGCATTCGTAGCAGTATAAGGGTATTCCTGCGTCTCTGGATCCTAATTATTCTTTTTTCCTTATTTTTCAGATAGGGCTTTGAGAGTGTAAAACATGGCACCATGTTTTAATTTAGTTTACTAACTGAAAAATCATTTCAGACTTTATTGTTGAGGCTCACAGAATTTTAGAGTGTATAATCTTTATCTCCCAGGTACATTAGCAAGTAATGCCACTGAAGTATCTTATATTTTTAACCATGATTCTTCAGATGCCTTTCATAAAGTAGACTCACAGATCTGCTTAATAGAGTATCAATATGTGTCAGTACTTACAGCAGAGTGATATAAACAGTTCAGGGATCAAAAGTATGTTAGCCTGATTAATTACATACTGTGTTCGCTACTTACTGGTTTATAAAATTAATTACATACTGTGTTCGCTACTTACTGGTTTATAAAATCCCATTTTGTTGTATCATATCACATCTTCAGGATCCCAGCATTAATTTGTCTCAGGAAAGAGAAACAAACCAGAAACACCATGGAATAAGACTGTTGACCACTTCCAAATCATGCCCCAGTTGGGAAATAGCTTGGGTATGTTTTGTTGCTTCCCAAACTTGTGTTATAATTTAATTACCATTGTGAAACCTCAAGAGGTGGGATTAGACTCAGTGGTGCATTTTTACAGTCCTAGCTGCTTATAAAGCTGAGGCAGGAGGATCACATAATCCCCTAATTAAAGGACAGCCATGAAGGGTGATCCTAATTAGTCTTATCAAATAAAACCAGGAATCAGATATTGGTGAAAGAGCTGAAAGATCAAAGAAACAAAGGATCAGCCACTAGTGGCTTCTTTGACCTCTCCAGATCCTTTGACCACATGAGGGCCGAGATTCTACCTCTACCCACTTTATATTCCTGTCTCCACCTCCCCAGTGCTGGGATTAAAAGTGTGAGCCTCCCAAGTGCTGGGATCAAAGATGTGCACTACCACCACCCCTCTATGGTTAATTAGTGGCTAGCTCTGCCCTCTGATCTCCAGGCAAGCTTTATTGGTCAGAACAAAAACAAATTATCATACAACACAGCGTGTAAAACATAGGGTACCTCTCAAAAGTAACAAAAGAGAACAACTAGAGATGAGATTAGACATGGCCTTGTCTTAGTTAAGTTTAGGTTTCTTAGGCTATGACAAAACACCATGACCAAAAAGCAAGTTGGGAGGCAAGGGTTCATTTGGCTTAAACTTTCCACATGGCTGCTCATCACTTAAGGAAGTCAGGACATGAACTCAAACAGGGCAGGATCCTGGAGGCGGGAGTTGATGTAGAGGCCATGGGGGGGGGGTGCTGCTAACAGGCTTGTTTTTTATGGCTTGCTTAGTCCAACTTCTTATAGAACCGAGGACCAGCAGCCCAGGGATGGCACCACCCACTGTGTGCTGGACCCTCTCTCATTAATCACAAATTGAGAAAATGCTTTACTGCTGGATCTCATCAAGGCATTTCCTTAGCTGAGGCTCCTTCCTCTGATAACTCTAGCTTGTGTCAAGTTGACATACAAACCACCAAGTACAATTGAGCTCTTGTCAACTTGACACACAAACACATCACTATTGAGCCACAACCCTTCCATTCTTAATTATTGCCCTGATCCTAAATAACTTTAAAAGTCCCACAGTCTTTACAAATTCAAATACATTAAAATTTCAGTTTCTTTGAAATACCTAGTGTCTTTAAAAATCCCAAGCCTTTTAAAATTCAGTTTCTCTCAACTGTGGGCTCCAATAAAATACTTTCTAACTTCAAGAGGGAAAACATTAGGGCGCAGTCAGAATCAAATCAAAGCAAAACAAAATTCCAAAACATCTAATATCTGGGATACATTCACCATCTTCCAGACTCCCTCCAAAGGACTTGGGTCACTTCTCTGGCTCTGTCTTCTGCAGTATATGGAGCTTATCTTCTAGGCTCTAGCTGGCTCCACTCTACTGCTGCTGCTGCTCTTGGTGGTCATCCCGTGGTCCTGGCATCTCCAAAACTCTGGGGTCTTCTGCTGCAACTGGATGCACTTTCACAGAGAGCCTCTCATACACTCTCTCTATGGTGCTAAGCCTCAGCTGCTCCCCATGATTCCTTCATGCTTTCAAAGTCATTACCACCTTGGTGATGCTCACACATTACCAAGCCCAGCCACAAGCATGAGGTACAACCTTGGTTGCCTCTGGAACACAGCTTCTATGTGCCCTCGGGAAATATTTCCCAGAAGATTCACCTCAGTAATGCTGATCTCTTCTTAATCACTCCTAATTTTTTAGCTCCAGCTGACTGGCATAAATTTTTCCAGTGATGTAAAGGTTTCACTTCGGTAGTTCAGCTGTCTTGTTGATCACAGCTGATTCTTCAGCTACAGCTAACCAGAACCACAGGATCTTAATTCGGAAAAAAAAAAAAAACAAAAAACAAATGGTCCTAATAGAACCTTTAAACTTCCCTCTGAAATTTCACAAGCCAGGTGTCCATCTTCTGTACTTCTCTCAATATTCTTCTCTTCAACATTCCCACAGAACATCTCACTGAGGTCTCACAACACTCAATGACTCTTCTAGTCCAAGGTTCCAAAGTCCTCTACAATCTTTCCCAAAGTATAGTCAGGTATGTCACAACAATACCCCAATTCACTCGTTCCAGTTTGTCTTAGGATTTCTGTTGTTGTGATGAAACACCATGATCAAAAAGCAAGATGAGGAGGAAAAGATTGATTTGGCTTATACTTCAGCATTGCTGTTCATCACTGAAGGAAGTTAGGACAGGAACTCAAACAGGGCAGGATGCCAGATACAGGAGTTGATGCAGAGGTCATGGAGGGGAGCTGCATGCTGGCTTGCTTCCCCTGGCTTGCTTAGTCTACCTTCTTAAAGAACCCAGGACTAGCAGCTTAGGGATGGCACCACCCACTGTGGGTTGGGCCCTTCCCCATTGATCACTAAATGAGAAAATGCCTTACATCTGGATCTTGAGGAAGCTTTTCCTTAGCTGAGGCTCCTTCCTCTGATGACTCTACAGTTTGTGTCAAGTTGACACACAAAACCACCAAACACAACCATTAAAGTTGATTAATTTTTTCCATTTCCTCATGAATGGGTTCAGTAGTTTAATTGTGGGATATAACTTTAACTTTAACTATGTGAAGATGTGTTACATTTGTTTATGTTGCAGAATATTAATTTAACTGTGTAAATATGTATTGCATTTGTTTTTGCTACATTTGGTTAATTATGTGAAGATGTGTTGCTGTTTTACCTTGCCTGCCTAAGGCACCTGATTGGTCTAACCTAAAGCTGAACAGATAATAGCATGGCAGAACAGGGATAGGCAGGGCTGGTAGGCAGAGAGAATAAGTAGGATGTTGTATGATATTTTGTCTGTATTCTGACAAATAAAACTTTCCTGGGGATCAGAGAAGCAGAGCAGTAAGCCACTAGAGATTTCTTATGTCTACAAAATCTCAGTCCAAAAGGGGGATCCTGCCTGTATGAATCCTCAGACTGAATGAGGGATTCTGTCTCTACAACTCCTCAGACTAAACAAGGCCAACATTCTGTCTCCACCTGCCTTGTATTCCTGTCTCTACTTTCTGATTGTGCTTCGATTAAAGACACTAGCCTCCTAAGTGCTGGGATCTGGGATCAAGGGCATGAAATCACAAGAACTGGGATCAAAGGTGCTTGGCTCTGTTCCTCTTTTAGACTGATTCAGTCTCATGTAGTCCAGGGTGGCATTGAACTCCTGATCTTCCTGCTTCCTCCTTTCAAGTGCTGGGATTAAAGGTGTGTGCCACCACTGCCTGGCCTTTATGGTTAACTAGAGACTAGCTCTGCCCTCTGAAATCCAAGCAAGATTTATTTGTCGGAACACGAAGAAAATATTGTACCACAGTAGGAGGAGGAATCTAGGCTAGGGAGGAAAGAGAGAATGAGGGAGAAAGAAAGGGAGGTGCCAGGGGCCAGCCAGGCAGTTACCAGCCAAACAGATAGGGAGGGAGTATGAAAGTAGTACATGCAGAATGAAAGACAGGTAAAAATTTAGATGAAGAGAAGCAGGTTAAATTAAGGTTTGAGAGCTAGTAGGACAAGCATAAGATTAAGATAAGGCTGAGCAATCATAACTAATACTAAGAGTCTGTGTTATGATTTCAGGACTGGCAGTTTGAGAACACCTGTTACATTAGTTTGCTACAGTTAACATTTTAATGACATGAAGGAGTACTGTGATACCTTTATAATGGATGGGATATTGAAATTAGTGGGGGGTTTTGTTTGCTTTTGTTTTTTTAATTCTCTCAGATGCTTTGTTTTCCTTTACTGTACTATACCGCCTTGAGAAACCATCAAGAATACCATCACAAGTTGCCAGCCCTCAACTATAGAAACATGAGCCAAAACAAATGTCTTTTTTCTTTTTTCTTTTCTTTGTTTTGTTAAGTAGCCCTTTAGCTGTTCTGTACTGCATTAGAAATAGCATTGGAAAAAGTAATTGTTAAAATATCTTCTAGTGTTCTCCATGCCTAAGGTTCATGGGCTATAATGACTTGGAAGTTATTGATCTCAAAGGAATGACCACAATTAGAATATTATTTCCGTTGATGTCCGTTAGTTCTTGCAAACTGCCTATCAAGGAGTGCCAGATTTTTGCCAATTAAAATCAATTAGAGTTTTACATTTTCTATTTCCATTACTATTATTCTGATATAATTATAAAGTTGTCATAACACTACTTGTGGGTATTGTTATTATCCTTGTTATCTTAGTTAAAAGTGAAATGTATTGTCTTTAAAACTGACAAATACTGCTGAAAATGTAGCATGAGAAATATTAAATAAAAATATAGGCACAGAAATGCCAAGAGTAGCACCTTAACATCCTCGCTAGCTATCAAGATGTCCAGTGCCTTCTCCAGTTGGAGCCATGCCTAAGTATGTGCTTGTGTCTTGCTGAATTGGACATTATACCCCTTATTGTTGATTCTGTTATCCAAACTCTAAATGTCATGATGTTTTTGCTTCATTTACTCAAGGTTTAGTGTCTCGATATTGGGAGGGAAAGAAGGCATGACCAATGGGTTCAGGTTTTGTGTTGCCAAAGACAAGGGATTATCCACCCTTGTTCAGTTTCTATAACAGATGGTTCAGTTGGCTTTCACCTATCTTAAGATTTTTTTTATGTGAAAAGCATGGCCAAGACAATAAACTTAATTTTTTTAATTGCAATATAAAACTTCATGGGTTAAAAATAAAACAAGCCAAATGGAGAGTTAGTAACATGAATATATTTTTAGTTTTATTAGTTTATTCAGGTGTACTCTTTTTCATAGCCATTCTTATGTACCAAAATGAAACGTACTTTCTGAACGTATAAATGTATATTTTTTATAACACATGGCTTTGAGGACTACTGAGCAGAAGAAAGTCCAGGCCCGTTCCTGTAGAATCGATTTAGCCATTTGCGCAGGTTGCACTACACATATAATAGTAGAGGAATCGAAGATGAACTAACTGCAACAGATAATTACAAGCAGAGTCTCAGCTTCATATCCAGTAAGAGTAGAGGATCATATTCAGTAAATCCAATTTCTCACTAGGATGTTATAATGTGTGTGGCCACCGTTTAGCTACACGAAAAGCTTACATACACTTTTACACAGTCACACTTGAAAGATTTGGTAAGTATATTTTTTTTCAAAAAATATATTTTTTTTCACATCCAAATACAGTGTTATCCTATACTTAGTGTTTCATTTTATTTTATTTCATGCAAGCTTTATCTAAACAATTTTATGATGAGTGAATAATAAGAAGCCTCTAGTCATATAAAAACAAACCTCATAATCAATACTCTTTTCACAGTCCTCAATTTAGGGGATTCAAATGTGAAAGTACAAATACATAAAATGGTATAGTCACCCTAAACACAATAAATATAAACTAAACAAAAACACTACACTAGCTTTTTGTTTTTTAAGAGGCAGTATATTTATATCTTTGTCTTATTTTTATGTATAAAGAGCAAAGGGCAAATTAATAAAGTAGTTTTTACAATTACATAAATAAGTTTATATTTTATAATTGTTGTGTGAATATTCTGTAATCTGTTGGTAATGATACATTTTTTTTTAGCTTGGTTTACTCACTTAGGCAAAAGTCACTTGAAATAAAGAAAAATCATTCTGGGCACATACACAGAAAATAATAAATAAAAGACAATTATCAATAAGTATTGTTCTCATAATTTTATTGTTAAAATGTTTACACAATAAGATACAAATCAAGCATTAGTCTCATAAATACAAAAATTATATTTGTGCAAATACTATACTGAAATAACAGTTTTGATATAACATGAAGATAAAAATTTAATAAATAAGCAATGTCAAAAAGATATTCAGATAACTCTAAGTTAAAACATTCCTCTGTGAAAGAGATGAATGATGATTTTTAAATACTAAGAAATATTGGCTTATATTCCATTCATAAAAATAAATATTTCCAAGTGCATTTCTTTACAAGATTAGTGAGGATGCTGAAGAAATGAAATAATATTCTGAGTGGTAAAATCCCTGGTATCTATGGAAGGATTCTCTGATAGAAAAAATACAATACCCAAATAAGCAATGATCCAAATGAGTTAATCTCTTAATCTCAGATAAAGGGGTAAAATGGAATATGGGCTGGAAAAAGAGCTAACTAAACGTGCAAGAACAGGTAGACAGTCACAGCTTTTGAGTCACAGCTTTTCATGACAGGAACGTGACACTGACAGAGACCTAGAGGCACGGTCTGCTGTTGTAAAACACAGGAAAGAAGACAAGTCCCAGTGGACATCACAAATGAGAGGAACGAAGACGGGTTTTTGATAAAGGAGGCTGGTGAAGGAGCACTGTGCAGACAGACTAGGAGGGATTTCCAGACATTTCAATTTAAAGCAGGAGTTGGGAAATTTGTTGCAGAAAATACACAATTCAGTAAGTGACTTTGGTCATCCTGCAGAGAAGTTGGTATTGGAATCAGGCAAAGGGAATGCGACTTTCAGGTCAAAGACAGTTGCCATGGACCTTGGGTGGGATAGATTTAATTTAAAATAAAATTGGGGCTAAGAGGCTTTGAGAAAAATCATCCTCTGATTATTTGCATTTGAAATGAGAGAAGGGGACAAACCATCATTTTGATTGATGTTAAGGAGATTGTGATATTGTTTTATCATTTTGAATGAGAATTTATATTATAACATGGTTAAGGGGAGTTAACTTCTGGATAAAAGATTTTTGCATTTTTGAAGAAGTAAAATAGGCATATTGATTAGGCATTTTGATGCTTATGCTAAGGAAGAAATGTTTAGAAAAATATGCACATATAATTGAATGTAATTTATTTTATCTTAATTTGGAAGTCATTGTCGTATGCTAACTTTCAAAGCCATACAAATAAATGAGTAGAGAGTACGTTTTAAAAGGTGAGTTTGAAGTCTATATCATGCTCCAAAACATGCACTTTTGTGGAATACAGTATTAGAGTAAATGAACAAAAGAAAATAATAAAACAGTGAGTGAACAAACATGTAATGATTTAGAATACATATGCTGAGAATGAATGTACTTATAATTAGTCTTTACTATGCCTTCTTAATAAGTATGATATATTTTAAGATTATACAAAGGTTGAGGCTATAGCTCTGTTGGCATCATGCTTGTACAGAAAACATGAAATCTTTGGTTCAGTTGCCACTGTCGTAAAACAGATATTTTGGCACATCCCTGTAATCTCTACACAGAGTAAATAGAGGTAGGAGCATCAGAAGTTCAAGGTTTGCCTCACATACATAGCCAGTTCAAGGCCTTCCTGGGCTACATAAGCCTGTCAAGAAAAACATGAATACATAAAATAAAGAACTAAACAAAACAATCCAATTTGTATGTATGCCTGAGGATATAGCTGATAGATAGATGATAGGTAGATGATTGATAGATTATGTAATTAAACACTGCAAGTATGAAATGCAATCTAAATGAATTGTTTCATGTGTACTGGTAATGCTCTATCTGGCTTGTTTTGCATCATTCCCTATATTCACCATAACTTAGTATGCGATGGACCATTTCTCCATGGTACTTTTAGTCTATGGGAACACTATGGGAATTGTAGAGTCACTATTACTTAAAAAATGAACTAGACATCTGTGTAACAAAGACATTTGTATATCTGTGAGATATTTGTGCTTAGATCAGGAGGCATTTGCTGTCTTACTAGTTTCTTTTAGTAAAGATATAAAGGATTCTCATAATCCTCCTTTTCTTGTAATTCTTGTCTGCTATAAATGTCTTTGTAGGAATTTTAGGTGTGAAATTTAGACTATAGAGTGAAGGGTGTGGTATTGAGTGGCTACATCGTGAAGGTTGACCACTCATTATTCAAATGATACTCTAGTAATTGGATGAAGAGACCAGTTCTTTCCTTACCTTGTGACAACAGAGAAAGAAGTACTCTAAAGAACCAGGAAGTGAGTGTTCATCATCAGTCTGCTAATGCTTTTTGATCATTGACTTTCCAACTTCCTAAGCCATAAAAATTAAATTTCCATTGTGTATAAATACACAGTTTATGCTATTTTCTAACATAAGTTTAAAGAGAATAGCACACCCTAAGACATAAGAGAAAGTTTCAAACATTGCTGTTGATGAAGATTATCAAATTAACAACATATGTTGGTATATATTTCCTGGACTTGAATGAAATTAGTCAGTGAACACTGTACAATGGCTAGTCTATAAGCACAACATGCCTACCAGTTCCAATTAATTCCACAGGATCTCATGAAGCACTAAGGCTGGGGAACGCAGTGCTTATTTTCAACAGTCAGATCAAATTAGAGAACCTTATTCACAAACCTCTGTTTCATTATGGCAGATTAACATTTTAGTTCTGCAATAGTACCCTTAGAACACACCATGTTCTAGGAAAATGCAAAGTCCAATTTGATAAGAAAAAAAGCGTCTTGTCCATCCACATGTTGTTCTAGGAAATGAACATCTTTAATTGAAAGCTGTAATAATGCAAAATTCTTTGTGCAATAGAAATTTTATTTTATAAAACTCTGATTTATAACTGTGTATCTTCATCATACAAGTAATATTGCACAGTGGACACAGGTTAGAAATATAAAAGTCAATTACATAAAATGCAGAACTTGATCCATTTTAAGCCATAGGTAATTATGAAGAGAAAAACAAAGATTTTAAAGGTCAAGGAAATTTCCATCTGCTTAACAACCTGACCATCTGTGAAAGATAATTCAAGGCCAGTTAAGATCACAGAGCGTTCTAACTGTTACCCAGTATGATTCATTCTGGATCTGAAATCAAAATACAAGGCACCAAATATCTGAGCATCCTTATTTAAATTAACTTATGTTTATTACTTAAATGTAGTAACCAGTTTCTCATCATTAAATTGCTATGTAAAGGCACTAAAACGAAAAGAAAAAAATCGTATTCTTCTTATTTCATTGTAAGTAAAATAAAATTCTATTGTTTGTGGCATTTAGATGAAAGTGGACATTTACAAAGTAGTATGTTTCACACATGTAGTGAGATTTTAAATTTTATATAAATATAACAATTTAAAATGTTTAATATATACATAAAGAACACTCATTTAGTCATTATCCAAGTAATAGAATGTAAATTTCCCATTCATTCTCTTTGAATGTTTTATACAAAAATTAGTGTTTAAATAACTTAATAAACTATAGATGTAATTATTATGATTTGTACATCTTCTATTTTTAGTGAGTAGGTTTGAATTGTAAGTTAATTTGAAACAGGTTTGAGATTTATCAATCATAAACAGGGTATATTCTTCCAATAAATCTCACTATTACATCCTTTGATGATTTAATTAAAAATACATTTCCTTAATCTAATTATGTATTTTATTGAAGAGTCCTTGCTCGTTTGAATGCTAGCTATTTTCTCAATGATATCAATTTAATAAATTTGTTTTATAATTGCTATGAGTTACAGGTGAATTTTCTCAAACATAAATCTCATCATCTGAAATTGCCCTTCAATAGTAAATATCTAGCATGTTTTCAGTGTCAGTTGCAGTACTGGACACTGAGAATGTAGACATGAACTTAGAAATAAATTGATCTCACAGATTTACATTTTAAATAAACAACTTAAGAGCAAATTAATCATTTTATATTTAGAGGAAAGCTGCATTTTTAAAACTTCACAATTCATAGTCCAAGAATAATCAATCACTTTATATTATCTGATAACTCATATTTTTTATATTGCCAATATATGTATCGATATTTTCTTCAAAATCGTCTTGTTATACCTTGTTCAAAAATTTTCAAGGATTATCTAATCAGACCTTTGTGCTTTCATATCTTCCATCTGCAACTGATCTTTGTATATATGACAGTCACATTTTTAAATAAATCCTTTTTCCTTTTCCATGTTTCTTTTGTAGATCCACTTTTCAATTAGCCTTTTTTTCCTCAGTGAACTGACAAGCAATCTCTGCCATTTCCGTAAATTGCCTATTGAGAAAATGATTATTCTGCTCTATCCGTCCATCCTGAGTCAATGACACTCTATCAACTACAACATTGCAATAGTGGCTTGCACCTTGTCCCTTTCAGAACTGACCTGGTTACATAGCAGTTCATATTCTTAAGAACATTTGGAGCCAGAACCTTGAACGACACAATGATAAGGGAACTGTATGCACTATATTGACTTAATTAATATAAGGAAAACTTCACTTTCAATTAATTAAATCTATTTATCATAGTGTTTATCATATTTGCTCTAGTACAAGTGAAATGAGATAAGAAAATATGCACATGAGCAGTAATTTTTATCTTAATTCATATTTTTTATTTTCAATTTGTAGAAATCAGCAAATGCTAAATTTGTAGGTGGATAATTAGACATGGTAAACTTAAGTGCACTAGATTTTTATAAAAATTGAGGGTATCATTTTACCTGACATCAGTTCTACACATCTCCACAAAAGTCTCAAATATATATTTGCAGTTCAGTGATATATTTATGGTAGTTACATTATTTATTTATTAAAGAATATTTATAGAGAAAATACTGTGTATTCAATATTTTGATAAACACATTGTCAAACATGATTCAGCCCAAGTTTTTATTTTTTGCTTTCAAAGTATCTTGTAATTTTTTAATAGAATTGATTGTTCAACAATGAAAGTGTCTTGTAATTATACTCATCATTTAATTAAAATGGAACGGTGTATAAACACACTTAGATGAGGGAAAGAGCTGCTGGTGAGATAGATGGTCCTTGTCTCTATTTCATAAAGGAGCTTGTGTGAGTTTGTGTGTGCATTTTTGGGCATGGGAATTTAGATTAAGAAGCGGGTTTTATTTGAAATCCTGAAACAAAACTCCTGAAGGAATTTATAATGAAAGAGAGAGGAGGGAAGGGGTGTGTGTGTGTGTGTGTGTGTGTGTGTGTGTGTGTGAGAGAGAGAGAGAGAGAGAGAGAGAGAGAGAGAGAGAGAGAGAGAGAGAGAGAGAGAGAGATCAGGGACAAGCTAGGCCTTGAGCCTGCCTGCCTCCACTGCTCTACTTTCTCCATGTTGGCCTCACCTACTACAGTTTCTGCACCTCCCAATAGTTTGATCAGATATAAATGGATCAATGGATCAATGCGTTGACCAGATTAGAGCTACCATCATCCAGTCACCTGAGAACACTACCACAATAAGGTCCAAGCCTTCAACGTGAACAGCATTCCAGACTCCAATTTATAGTAAGAAGGTTTATACAGAAAACTATGAAGGTCTTCAGGAAAAAAAAATGTTCAGGGAATGGAAATCATTTGCCAAGCTTGTGGGGAAATAAGGCAGTCTTGAGAGAAAGTTACTTCTGGAAAAAAATTAATTGTGCTGTGGGGTGTTTACCCATCAACACCACAGTTCCCCAGAGTTTTCTTGAGTTTGAGCAGCAGGAAACATTAGATAGAAGGATTTAGATTGTGGAGATAAACAGAAAATAAAAGGTAGCCTCAAGAGGGCCTGGAACCTATTCCAAGGAGCCCTGACTGTCTCTGCCCCAGGGTATATTTATAGAGACGCCAAGAGGTGGAGCAAAAGACCTCCCCCCAGCACAGCCAAGTGCAGATCATTTTAGAGACCTGCACTCAGACCCGTGGTCCAGTCATCCTCTCTATGCAGACCTGCTGGGTAAAGCCACGAAGAACCTGAAAACGGGTTCCCACATTGTGCTTGAGAATGCATAGAAGTATTTTTATTTACGTTATTATAATAGCTTCATGAGTTAGTTGGAGAAATGTAAGTATTCTGTAAATGACAGTCTCGACACTCTTATGGAAAAAAATCAACTGACAAAGCACGTTTATCACCCAGAAATGACACTGCCACCAGTGATTAAGTCTTACAAGTGAGACCTGCCCGTGCCTGTAATTTGAAACTTGCCTGAGCATCAGATACCTTTATGTGTGTAGAATAGACAGGAAAGTAATTGGTTCTCCTTATAGCAAATGCAAGTTCAGCATTTAAGTGTTTTTCCTCTTCCTAACTGATACATATTTTATCTCTGCTAAGCTGACACAAATGAAAAAAAGCTAGGATTGGACATGACATTTATGCTCAGATTCATTAGAGAACCAAGGATAGAATGGAATATCGTTCTGCCCTAGTCTCTATTTAAAAACAACAACAACAACAACAACAAAAAAACCTTCAAATGATATAAAAGAGAAATACTCTGAAAACATGTAAAGCAGAAGAAAGAACTCTATTAAGGAACATTCTTCCCAGTATTAATTCAGTGGTTTAAAGCAAGACAACACATTTCTCTTTCGATTTAAGAAATGTCTTGGGAAATTTTGAATAAACTGGGGAATGGGTTAGGAAATAGTGTCTAGGACATGCCCCCAGAGATGACATTCTAATTGGTATGTTATGGCGATGGGTATTGCATTTCAGAGGGCTGCCAGTGCATTCCCCTTGCGTAGAGAGCATGGAACCACTGATCTAATATATCCCCCACTGCTCTGACTTAATTTGGGAAGTCATTAATTTCCTTGGGCCAACAGACTCAGTGGTAGATTATCTAAACCCACATGCCTAATCTCTAGTAATGAATAAGTAAAAGATATATTTACCTTAGGATTTTAAATTTGAGATTCATATTCAAATGGGACAACACTCTAGAGCCTTGGTATAAAAGCAGTCAAATGATAATCTGACTTCCACCCTCACTCAGCCCTACTATCTGACATTCAGATACACTTTGATGACAAAGGCAAGGAGGAAGCCATAGATGACCTACAAAACCATTATCAGGAACAAGCCCTACTTAGGGTATTTACTGCCTGGTGGGTGTCATTTCCTTTCTCATCCTGGGAAAATTGAGATTGTGGGAGAAAAATCATTACTCTCTCTTTTTAAGTATAGATACCATTAATCCCTTAGTTGTCCTTGCACTCTTCAGACAAATACATTTCTAATTTTTAGACCACCAGATATACATAGCCATAGATACCTCAACCCACAAGCCTAATCTCTCATAATAAATAAGCAAAAAGTTTTTAATAAGACCTCAAATTCTGGGCAATGTAGAAGGAAAATAATATAGATTGAGCTTGCTGATATGATGTTTAATGTTTTGTGTCAACTTGAGAGAAGCTCGAATCACTGGGAAGGTGGGCATTCTTGTGGGAGATCATTTTAGTTGAGTGCAATGAGCTGTGTAGACCACTCCCTACCTGAAACCTTAGAAAGTACAAGTGTAGACACAGAACTTAGTGCGAGTGTTCACTCACACTCCTCCTGGTTCCCAGCTGTGGATGTGGTGTAAAGGACTGCTTTTATCTCTGTTGTCACAACCTTAACATGGTGACCTGTACCGGTGAAATGATCACCTCCTTCTCCAAGAAGCTTTTGTTATGTATTTAATCAATGGAAAAGAAAAAGAAACACACCAGCGTAATGCGAATCCATAACAAAAGTATTAGTGTATTTCTAAAAATGGGAGAAAGTGATAGAAGAGGGGAGGGAGACCACTGTCTCAATTTAATGCAAGTTATTAAAATGGCTGTTATTTCTTGATGAATTCTTTACAAGTGTTGGTGATGTGCACCTTAGTTCTCTACAGAACCCACAGTTAATACACAAAATACATTAAGAAACTACAAAGTGTATATTATTATTTTCTCCAGTCATGTTGTAGTTTGTCATTATAGTCTTTGTTACTTTGGCACAAGAAAAGGTCCAGGGACAAAGTCAGTGTGCAAATTTTTCCCATTTGTGGATTAACTACGAACAGTTATACATATTCTGCCAGAATGTTCCTATATTTTAGATCCTAATTTCTAGATATGCTCAGTTCTTGCCATATTCCTTACAAGGAAAACCATGTCTTCCTATAGCCTGTGCCAGTTAGAGCTACGGTTATGTTGTTTAGAAATATTCTTCACATTTATAGTAACGAGAATGAGAATGCATGATTTCGTTTAATACTATATTTGGATCCTTTTGGCATAGTGTGATATGTGCTGTCCATGGAAAAAAATCTTTGCTCATCACCAATCAAAAGAATTTGGACAATATATTTCATTACTGGTAAGGTCGCATGTTTTATCACTAAATTAGAAACTGCATATAACAAGTTGCCTGAAGTTCTACTCTGTAAGATATAATTCTACAGAGACTATTATATAATTAATTAAGATATAATTAATTAATTAAGATATAATTCTTGTGGAGATTATTATTAGGAGATATAAACTAACATTTATTCACCTCAGACCACAAAAATGATTCTATTTCAGTTGGGTAGTGTATGAGATAATTGTTACTACACACAGGGCTATGGGTGACTCCAAGATAAAAGTATCAGCAGAAAGTGGGTGCTCACTCATAACAGCCTCATCTCTAGAAAACAGCTCTTTGATGTGCAGGCAGCTCCCCAGCAGAGTCTGGTCTCCCCCAACAACTGTTTACTGATTGAATAAACTCAGGAAAGAGGATCCTGAGTGTTGCAACCTCCTGAGATTCATGACTCTTGTGAAAATCTTCAGCTTTCTGAGCTTGGAAAATTTCATTTTCTTTCTGAATTTTACAAGGCTCCACCTGAGGGGAAATCTTTCAATTTATAGGAAACGGCTACATAACACTACCACACAAAGTGTTGCACATATGAAAGAATCACATTCCTTTTATTAGCTAAGTTTTCCTATTTTGGAAGTCAATACAGGTAGTAATTTTAGGAATATGTATATATATATATACATATATATATATATATATGTATATATATATAATTGTATTATCATATGACAGTGATCTAGATACACACACACACACACACACACACACACACACACACACACGCACATTGCTATGTGATATTGTAGTTGTCCTTGTCTTGTGTAGTGACAACAAAAGTGTCTTGAGGACATTATATAGTTCTAATTTTTAGACTGAATTGAAGATATGCTACATATAGTTTCAATGAGTAATAAATCATACTCAGCAATATGCATTCTAAATATTCTTTGACTTTGCCTTAAAATGTCTCTCCATAATAGTATAATTTAATGAATAGAGATGAATAATTTTCACATTATATATAAATTTCATTTCTTTGATTTATTGCTCACAGAATCTCTCTTGTGCTTAAGGGTGAAGACCAGACAGTAAAGCGTTTCCCTTGCTTGCATAAAGATCAAAGTTTGATCACCAGAATGCATAATGAAATATAAATTCAGACTGGTGGATATAATAACCCAAAAATGCACCTGAAGGAAGAAGGGTTTGTTTGGAACTATGATGCCTGAAGTATAGATGATATCATCATTGGGAAGCCATGAAAACATTCATGGAAGATTTGGTGCCAAGAGCTGGAAGAAAAAGAACAAGAAGCAGGGAGAGTCTATTAAACCCCAAAGTCCACCGTAATGCTGTATTTCTTTTATTTTTTATCATTTAAAAAGTTTTATTCATTTTACTTATCAACTGCAGATTCCCATCTCCTTCTCCTGCTTCCCCCAAGCCTCCCCCCACCTGACCCACCCCCTCATCTCCTCCTCCAAAAGGGTAAGACCTCCCATAGGGAGTCAGCAGAGCCTGGTACATTCAGTTGAGGCAGGAACAAGCCCCTCCACCGCTGCATCAAGGGTGAGCAAAGTGTCCCACCATAAGTAATGGGCTCCAAAAAGCCAGCTCATTCAGCAGGGATAGATTCTGAGCCCACGGCCATAGTTGAGCTGGGGTAGGGATAAAGTGGAAAAGCAATGAAAGAGATATGCTTTTTTATTAAGAATTTTTTTATTCATTTACATACCAATCATAGATCCCTCTCTTCCCTCCTCCAACCCCTCCAGGATTCCCCCCTCCAAACCACACCCCCAGTCCCTCCTATAAGAACATAAGATCTCCTACGGGGAGCCCACAGCTACTGGTTCACTCAGTAGAGGCAGGTCCAAACCTCTCCTCCTGCTTCAAGTCTATGTGAGTTGTCCCACCATAAGTAGTGGGCTCCAAAAATCAGCTCATGCACCAGGGATGGATCTTGATCCTACTTCCAGGGGGGGCCTTAAACAGATCAAGCTACACAACTGTCTCGCTATGCAGAAGGCCTAGTCCAGTCCAGTGGAGGTTCCACGGGTGTTGGTCTAAATTTTTGGAGTTCCCACTAGTTCGGTTTGGTGGTCTCTGCAGGTTTCCCCATCATGATCTTGATGCCCCCTGCTCATAGAATCCCTCTTTTCTCTCTTCATCTGGACTGCTAGAGCTCCACCTGGTGTTTCGCTGTGGATCTCTGCATTTGCTTCTATCAGTTACTAGAGAAAGGCACTATGATGACAGGGCCAGTTCTGGCACCCTTTCCACTATTGCTGTAGTCTAAGTTGAGGTCATCCTTGTGGATTCCTGTGAACTTCCCTAGCACCCAGTTTCTCCCTATCCCCATGATGTCTCCCTCTATCATGGTATCTCTTTAACTGCTTCCCCACTCCATCCCTGTTCCAGCTCAACTATCCCATTCCCTTATGATCTCATCCCCCATGCCCTACCCTCCATTTCCCACCACTCATCCCGGTTTACTCATGGAGATCTCATCTATTTCTCCTTCTCAGGGATATCCATTCATCCCTCTTTGAGTTTTCCTTGTTAGAAAGCTTCTCCGGAGTTGTGCTTTGTAGTCTGGTTACCCTTTGCTTTACATCTAGTATCCACTTATGAGTGAATACATACCATGTTTGTCCTTTTGAGTCTGGGTTACCTCAGTCAGGATGATATTTTCTAGTTCTATCCATTTGCCTGCAAATTTCATGATGTCAGTTTTTACTGTTGAGTAGTACTCAATTGTGTATATGCACCACATTTTCTTAATCCATTCTTCGGTTGAGAGGCATCTAGGTTGTTTCCAGGTTCTGGCTATTATGAATATTGCTGCTATGAACATAGTTGAGCATGTGTCCTTGTGGTATGATTGAGAATTCCTTGGGTATACGCCCAAGAGTGGTATAGCTGAGTCTTGAGGAAGATTGATTCCCAATTTTCAGAGAAACCACCACACTGATTTCCAGAGTGGCTATACAAGTTTGCACTCACACCAACAGTGGAGGAGATATCTTTTTTTTTTTTTTTTTGGAGGAGATATCTTAAGAGAGGGAGATGTTATGGGGTAAGAGAGAAACCTAGTGCTAGAGAAATTCCCAGGAATACACAAGGACCACCCCAGATTAGACTACTAGCAATAGTGGAGAGGGTCCCTGAACTGCCCTACCCTGGCAATCAGATGGGTGAATACCCTAGATGTCATCATGGAGCCTTCATCCAGTAACTGACAGAAGCAGATGCAGAGATTCACAATCAAGCTGAGCTCAGGCAGTCCAGTCTGAGTCTAGGGAAGAGGGATTCTATGAGCAAGGGGAGTCAAGATCATGAAGCGAATCTACAGAGACAACTGAACCAAGCTGGTAGAAACTCAAGAACTTTAGATTGACAGCTGTAGAACCTGTATGGGACAAGACTAGGCACTCTGCATATGGGACACAATGCTGCATTTCATCTAGTAAAGTCCCACTTCTAATGTTCCTATTACCTTCTTCAACAGTGCCACCAACTGTGGACTAGGAATTCAAACACATCAGACTTTGAGGAATGTTATCACTCAAAGCACAGTATTCAACCATGGTATTTATTCCCTTCTATGGAGAGACAGCAGTAGGTGGATCCTTGAAGCTCACTGGATAACTAGGAAACATTATTACTTGGCAAGCACCAGATCAATAAGGATTTCTGTCCAAACAAAACAAAAACAAAAACAAAAGCAAACAAACAAAAAAGAAAATCTAAGTAGGCAGCTCCTAAGGAGTGAACATCTTGTCTATGGTAGGCATATAGGTGCTCTATGAAAAATTCTCCCCAGCTCCAACAGTTATACATCCATTGATGAGACTCTCTACTGTTTTGTAGTGTCAGCTATTTTATTAATCAAGCTCACATATTATAGATCTACATATGAGTTAGTAGTCCTGATACATTATTATTTGTGTATATACTTATGCCAATGTACAATCTTGACTTTTGGCCATTTTTAGTATGTGATGTTTTATGGTAATCTAAGTTATCTGATACTCCTTTTTACAAAAGATTTACCGGCAATATTGTGCTTTGGCTTATGACAAAATCACCTCCAGACACATGTGGAAATCTGAGTTAAAGTGTTATATAGATATTGACTGGAGTGATATCAAAGTTCCAAAAACAATCCACACTCTACATTATAAAAATTTTACCTGTAACTCCTAGCAATCAGTAATTAATAGCTTAAGCACTAGCTAAGGGAAAGTATCACATTTTTCTTTAATTAGACTTTTAACATTCAGTGTTCATAAAATGAATTTTTCTTATGAGCTGATATATCAGAAAATTAATTTGTAACTAGCAATGTTTTATCTCTATTCTCCATTTATGTTAAAGGAGATTTTTTCAAAAGTGATCAGATAGGAAAGATGTTAATAGTGATGTGAGAAAGGATGGTTAAGAACATTGCTGTTTCAACAGAAATATGCGCCTCAGCAGTTTGTTGTGCTTACTCATTTAGGTATCAGAAAACTATTATACCCTTAAGCAGTCAGAACACAACATCTAACTTGTGGATCCCACAATAGCAGTTACTTATTTAAATCCCCCTCCATGTTTTCTAATGGTGCAAAAAAAGTACAGGTACCTTATAGTAGAAACTCTATAAATAGTTCCTTAAGATGAACGAAAATGATTATAGTGAGATTATAATACTGCTTTATAAGTGAGTTTTAATAATGAAGTTAAAATGTTAATGTTGTAGGTATTTAGGTGTTTTTATTTTTCTAGGAGTTTCTGTAAGAGAGCTGGAAACTTCCTTCTAATCAGGAAAGGCTATACTGAAGTTTGGAGTTGTATTGAGTTTTAAATGGGCTATATAATTTTTCTCACTGGGAGAATGTGTTAAATTCACTCTCATCTAGCATGAGAGATCTCTCATTTATGTTCTGGTTTTCTCTTAAAGAGATTCTGTCCATGGATTGTTGTGGTGTATCCTCTCTTATCAGAGAATGAACCAGAGCTTCTTAATACATTGACTTGCTCTATTGTTTATTGTTTGGATCAGCCTTTGTTGTTCCTGTTCTTCATTTCACGTTCATAAAATCCTGCCTGAAAAAATTCTACCACATTTCTGGGCCTTATTTTATCCTCACAGATCTATGTATTCCTCCATAAAGTCCCACCTTTAATATCTGAGTTGATGAAGACAAACGTTTATTCCCTTGGTTTGATATCCATGCTCAAAGTTATTTCTTTGATTTCTTATCATATTATAGTTCTTAATCATTGAATTTTGTTTTGAATTAATTACTTATTATTATGTACTTCATAAAACTTTAGTTTATCTTAATAATACATAAAAACAGCACATGATTTAAAAGCATTGGAACCTTATGAATGGTAAAATACAATACATGAAAACATATTGATGCCTGCATGCACATATGTGTTATATGTATGCACAAGATTGTGACTTTTTAGGAGCAATGCTATTTAAGGGATTTGTAAATATCTATGATAAATGAGAGAAAAGTTCATTTTCTGGATATACCATCAATTCTGCTTTATAAGTGAATTTTAATAATGAAGTTAAAATGTTAATGTTGTAGCTATTTAGGTGATTTTATTTTTCTAGGAGTTTCTGTAAGAAATGTCTCTAGAGAATGAAACTGAGTTTCTGAACACAGGATATTGGCATATGGAACACTTAGCAATAATCCAATGTGAGCAGGAGCCTCTCTTTTTTTCTTATCCTGGCAAAATATTTTTTCTACCCATGTAAAGATGGTTGTTTTATATGAACAAAAATGTAATTTCTGAAGGCAAGAAGAATGAAGCAAATCAGTAATAGCGACAATTACCTCAACCTCTGTTCATCCCAACATTTAAGAAGAAAACAAAGCAAATCAGTCAGGAAAATTATGGTTTAAAAAACAAAAGAGAAGCAAAGATATGTAGTAAAAATTTTATGTATTAGGGAAACCAAAAGCAAGAGATGATCTTCATATCAAGGCCAACCAAGGGTCGTATTTAACTTGAATTGGCAATAATGGTTGCTTTAATGAGAAATGAAATATTAATAGTTATATTTTTAATTTATGCACATTGATATGATATCCTCCAAGATGGTCTTAGTCCAAGGAAACAGAATGTGTAAAACATGGAAAAAAAGATTGAGTATAGAACTGACTTTTCAAAATTGTAGTTTCTAAAAATAAAATTGACAAGTTAACGAAAGAACATTAGCTGTGAATTTCTACAATGTCATTTCCTGTAGGGAATAAAGTAACCTCAAAACACTTTAGACAAACACCTTTAATATAGTGAAATTGTTTAAATATGTCATCTATCCATTAGTCTGTCAGACAATACTCCCACACAAGCAAATGCATGCTTTCTGAATGTCTGGTTTATGGAAATGCTCTGCACTTCAGAGATGAAAATAGAAGCCCTACACGTGCTCCTCAGAGGTTACCTTCAGTTAACAATGGCATGAGACATGAGATCAGTGACACTGGATAAACAGCTGAGAGGCTGTGAGTCTTGCTGCCATTGTGAGGATTGGAGTTCAGTTCCCAGCACCCCTGCCTGGTGTCTTACAACTGCCTGTAACTTTAACACCAGGGGTTCCTACAACCTGTCTGGCCTCCGTGACCAGTCACATACGTGTGAACACACACACACACACACACACACACACACACACACACACACACAGAGAGATAAATACATCAATACAAAAGATTGATGTAGATGAGATCTACACCTAAAATTATTGATAGAATTTAATAGTAACACAAAATTAATGTCTTAGTAATAGAATAAGCAGTCTAAATCATAGCTAAATATTAGGACTACAGTAGACATCAAAACTATCAATAAATAAATAAATAAATTTATAGACTAATATTCATTTGAAAAAAGGTAGATAAAATTTGATCATTATACCAACAGGATATTTAATTTAGGGTTGCTGTAGTAACTTTACTAACCATTGTGAGAAATACCTAACCAAAGCAATTCAAGGAATGAAGAGTTTACTTTGCATCACACTTCAAAGCTAAATTCTCTCCTGGTGTGGATGTCATTCTGGCAGCAACCTGAGGAACATGTTCACATGACTTCTACAGTCAGGAATCAAGGATAGACAAATGGTGTCCTTACTGCTTTAGATTTATTTCAGCAACACAGCCCATGGGATGCTATGGCCCACATTTGTGGTGGATCATTTGACTTCATTTAACCTATCTAGAAAGTCTCCTAGGCATACTCAGAAGTATATGACCATGGTGATTCTAGATTTTATACAACTGAACATGACACTGAATTTATAAACATATCATTCAATATGAATGTAATGTTATAAGTTTTCTACCCTACATTGTATATTTTCTGTTACTGTAGAAACTTACTTTCTAGAACTATATATCTATTTTTATCCTATGAAGGCTTTTTTAAGGTCAAAATTATCAACACATTAAAAAAGAATTCAGTGATAAACAATTTGCATAGTTAATTAAGAAGGCATTTTTTTATAGTTATACTTAAGTATTATTTGTGGTTTCTGCCCTCTGGAAACACAGTTAACATTCAGCATTTCCATGTGGTGATGAACATGATATTCATTCTTATTCCTAGTACATTAAAACATGGTGCTTTCTTTTTATAACTTTTATGATTAAATATTGCTTGACAAGATTATACTTGTTTATAGTTCATTCTTATTAATGTTGCCCTACTCTCTCTGTGCTTCCCCCAACTGCTTTTAAAGTCCACTCTTCTCTATAAGGGCCTAAGCTAATGCTATTAATGTTTTTATTGTTGTTGTTTTATTCTATTATCCCTAGAGTTTAACGAGGGTCATGGGTATGAACAAAGACTACGAAGTTCACATTTGAACTTGATAGGCTCATCAGTGGTACTTAACTGAAGAGAATGTCTTCCCCTAAATCATAATCTTTTTCTTAGCCAATTGTTCAACTATGAGGAGTAGGAGATCTGTAAGCCATGATTGCCTGTAGACAGGTCCTACCTTCTGTGAGTCCATTGCCAGTAGCCACATCTGCTGTGGGATCAAGAATGAATTAGCTGAGCTTTACCAGAAGACAGTGTTTCGTGAACATTCTTCTTATCTTCTGGCTCCTACCTTCTTTCTACCCCTTCCATGATTTTCCTTGAGCACCTAAAAGGATGATGGAAATCTTCTGCATAAGCCTGAACACCCAATCACAACCTGTTCTTCACACCTTGAGTATCCATGTGCCTCTGTATTCAGTGCAGAGTGTGGGAGTTTGAATGAGAACTACTGAACCCCTCCCCTACACACACATTTTCTCACACATTTAAAGCTTGACTCATAGTTGAAGGGACTGCTTTTGCAATGAGTAGGTGTGGCCTTATTGGAGAAGGTGTGTCAATGGGAATAGAATGTGAGGTTTCGAAAGCCCATGCCAGGTTTATTCCCTTCTCTCTCCTTCCAATTTTCAGAGAGGATGTTAAGATGTTAACTTTCAGCTACTGCTTCAATTCCAGGCCTGCCTGTCTGCTGTCATACTCTTTACCACAATGGTCATAAATTTACCCTCTGAGACTTAAGTAAGCCTTCAGTTAAGCACTTTCTTTTACAAATTGCCTTGGTCATTGTGCCTCTTCACTAAGACTCAAGGAGAGAGCTTCTCTGTGCAAGGATGAGAGTTAGCATATATCTACCAATTTCCTAATTTCATTTTCTAATATGGAATTTTTAAAATGTTAGTTTAAGCTACTGGTTGGTTTTACTCTTTGTGCCAATACACTATGTAAAAACTCATGTGCCAGAATTATAAATATCTTTTTATTCAAAGCCAATTCCGTGTATCACTCATACAATATATTACTCTCAGAGGCCTCAGGGATGGTTTCTGTCAGCTGGATCAGATCCATTATAACAACTAAATCAGTGTGTGAATTAAAATGACATATGTAAAGGAAATGCCCTGCAACCTTAGGAAGTTCTCCTCACTGCAGAATCCAGCACAATTTAACCATCCAGATGGAATTTATTATCATAAGTCATATTTTTCCATTTCTCACCTAATTTGTCTTAGAATAAACATAACTTTTCTTCACTTTTCCCAATATAACTTATAAGAGTATGGAAAAAGACTATATGTAACATTTAAAAATACAAGATTCACAAAGCCTTAAGATAATCACTAAAATATAATAAAGTATTTTATTCTACTGTGGAATGCCCTATTCCTAATTAAGTTCAACAAAAGCATCTTATGAACGCAGGGAAGGAAAGCAAAAATAAAGTAATGAAGGAAACAATCATAGAAGGATGATAGTTTTTAGGCCTAGTATATGTAGACAAAATTATATTTAGATGTCTATCTCATTTCTAAAGTTCAATGCACTAGAGCCTCCACATTTACAATTCTAAGTAATATTTCAAGACAGAAGTGATTGCAAAAAATGAAGAAAGACAGGAGGAAGAGGGGTGTGAGAAAGAGAGACAGATCAAAGAAGAAAGGAAGGAAGGAAGGAAGGAAGGAAGGAAGGAAGGAAAAGAAAGAAAGAAAGAAAGACAGAAAGAAAGAAAGAAAGAAAGAAAGAAAGAAAGAAAGAAAGAAAGAAAGAAAGAAAGAAAGAAAGAAAGAATTAAAGGGGAAAGAAAGAAGATGTCCAATCAGATATTTTTTCTGAATGAAAAGGTTTTGAGTTTCCAGTGTGCCACTTATTTTCAAATTGCTAAATGACTTGAATGAATATTCTTGGTACCACATTGGGAGACACATCATCACCATTAAGATAAAATCTAAAAATTAGAGAAGAAATGTCAGAGCTGACTGTAATTTTAAGGCACGATTTCTAAAATAGCCTTGTGATAGAAAGTAAGTAACATGGAGAAAATGAAAGGGAGAGAAAAAGCAGCAGCTAGCAGCTTATAAATAACCACAAGATGATAGTGGATGTTCAACCAGAGATACTAATGTGGGAATGGCACTTTATACACAGTTTCTGAGACTTTCTTGGAGTTATAAACCTAGCCTTAAACATGTAGTTGTTCTGTTACTTCAGATGACTTGATAATGCTCAAACCTTTTACTGCCTAAACTTCGATTAAGAAAATGGAAAGTAATAGAAAGATGGCCCAGCAGTTAGAAGCACTTGCCTATCTTCCAGAGGATTTGGGTTCTTTTTCTGGAATTCACATCCTGCAGTTCATAACTATCTGAGACTCATGCTCTGAAGGATCAGAAGTGCTCTTAAAGCCTCTGTGAGCACAACTACACACACACACACACACACACACACACACACACACACACAAATAAAAAGAAAACAAATATTTTAAAAATAGAAAGAATAGAGTCACATTAAAAAAAAGCACACATAAAAAAATCCAAGTAGTTCTAGCTGTCTTTGCCAGTACTCCCTCCCAGCCTGAACCCTCCTGTTCCAGCACCCTCACCCTCTCCTCCACCCATGATATCTATTTTATTTTCCCTTCCCAAGGAGATCCACAAATCCCCCAGTTGAGCCCCCATTGTAATTTAGACTTTCTTGGTCTGTTTATTTTTAGCATGATTATCATGTGATTAACAGCTCCACTTAGGTGAGTCATATCATACTTGTCTTTCTGGGTCTGGGTTACCTCACTCAGATGACTTTTTCTTAGTTCCTTCAACTTGCCTGCAAATTTCATGATGTCATTGTTTTTTAACAGCTGAGTAATACTCCATTGTGTAAATGTACTACATTTTCTTTATCCATTCTTTGGTTGAGGGACAACTAGGTTGTTTCCAGTTTCTGGCTGTTACAAATAAAGCTGAGAAAGTGTCCTTGTGGAATGATGAAGTATCCTTTGGGTATATCCCCAAAGGCTGTATGGCTGGGTCTTGAAATAGACCAATTTCCAATTTTCTGAGGACCTACCCTGTAAAAATTTGCACTCCCATCAGCAAGGAAGAGTGTTTTCCTTGCTTCATACCATTGCCAGAATGAGCTGTCACTTGTGTTTTTTTATCTTAGCCATTCTGCCAGGTGTAAGGTGGAATCTCAAAAGAGTTTTGGTTTGTAGTTCCCCGATGGCTAAGGATGTTGAAACACTTCAAGTGTTTCTTAGCCATTTGAGATTCCTTTGTTGAGAATTCTCTGTTCAGCTCAGTATCTCATTTTTGGACTGGATTATTTGGTTTGTTGATGTCTAGTTTCTTGATTTCTTTATATATTTTGGATATTAGCCCTTGGTCGGACATGGAGTTGATAAAAATCATTTTCCTATTGATGGTGTCCTTTACCTTACAATAGTTTTCAGTTTTATGATGTCTCATTTATTGACTGTTCTTAATGCCTGTGTGATTGGTGTTCTATTTAAGAAGCTGGGCGGTGGTGGTGCACGCCTTTAATCCCAGCACTCGGGAGGCAGAGCCAGGCAGATCTTTGTGAGTTCGAGGCCAGCCTGGGCTACCAAGTGAGTTCCAGGAAAGGCGCAAAGCTACACAGAGAAACCCTGTCTCAAAAAAAAAAAAAAAAAAAAAAAAAAAAAAAAAAAAAAAAAAAAAAAGAAGCTGTCTCCTGTGCCAATGTGTTCAAGGCTATTTCCCACATTTTCTACTGTTAGGTTCAGTGTATGTGGATTCATGTTGAGGTCTTTGATCCACTTTGACTTGAGTTTTGTGCAGGGTGATAGATATCAGGGCCATGCAGAAATCTAGTACAGTGGAAACCCCCTTGAATCCACAAGAGTAGCCTTAGTGAAGGCTACTAGCAATGGGAGATACAAATCCCAAACTGGCCTGTAGCTGAAGTTTTCCTGGTCCTGCCCAACTCCCATGGCCCTGTGGTCACTTGGACCCAAGTAAACACACAGAGGCTTATATTAATTAAAACTGTTCAGCCATTAGCTCAGGCTAACTATTTACTAGCTCTTACACTTAAATTAACCCATACTTCTTATTTATGTTTAGCCACATGGCTTGGTACCTTTTCTCAGTTCTGCCTTCACATCTTGCTTCCTCTGTGTCTGGCGGGTGACTCCTGACTCAACCTTCCTGTTCCCAGAATTCTCCTCTCTGCTTATCCTGCCTATACTATAATTCCTGCCTAGTTACTGGCCAATCAGCATTTTATTTATCAACAAGATCAGGGCAACACACATTCACAGCACACAGAAAGACATCCCCCACACTGGCCATCATCTACAACCAAGCAGGGCTTAGGGACTATGACATCAATCCAGACCCAAAATCTTAGACCTGCAATTTGTCATACATGATAAATGTGCTGGGATAATGGTGACACAGAACTTGTGGGATGACCAACCAATATCTGTTCCAACTTCAGGCCCACACAATGAGAATAAGCCCATGTCTGGCCCTGTCTGGAGGGCCAGAAATCAGAGGCTCAACAGCTCAGAGACCCAGGATAGAACCAAACACAACTGGAAAAAAAATGTCAATGTAACGATGCCCAATACTATTCTGCTATACTCTTAAATTGATGCCTAGCCCAATTTTCAACAGAGAGGCATCATCCAGCAACTGATAGGAGCAGATGCAAAGACCCATACCAAAACACTAGGTGGAGCTCAGGGTACTCTGAGCCAGAAGGGTGGAGGCCACCAAGAGAACACAGCCCACAGAATCAACTAAGTACAGCTCAGAAGCTCACAGAGACTGAAGTGACAATCATGAACCGTGTATGGGTCTGAGCTTAGCCCTCTACATATGTTATGGTTGTGCAACTTGGTGTTCTTGTGCAACTCCTAATAATGGGACTAGAGATACCTCTGTCTCTTTTGCCTGTGCTTGAGACACTTATCTTCCTACCGGGTTACCTTTGTCCAGCCTTGATATGAGGGTTTGTGCCCAGGCTTGTTGTAATATGTTATGTCATGTTTGGTTGATATCCCTGCGAGGCCTGGTTTTTTTAAGGAAATGTGGAAATAGTGGGTTTGGGGAATGGAGGAGGTGGGGACACAGACTGGGAAAAGTGGAGGGAAACTGCAGTTAGGATATACTGTATGAGAGAAGAAATTCAAGGAAATTCATACTCCCTGGAAGCTGTGCTCTATGTTAGATATGTTCATAGAGGAAGCATTTTAAAATTAGGATTTCAGTTTTGCTTTTAGTTAATTTGTATGCAAAATATTCTTAAAATGCAACAATATATGGAATTACTCATTTTTTTGAATCTTTAAAATATAAAAACAGGTGAGATGACTTAGTGAGTCAAAATATTTCCAAGAAAACCTGAATTTGAGACCTGGGACACAGAAAGCAATGTTAAGAGAAAGGTGACTCTGTGTAGTCCTGTGGCCCCACAGTACATGCTGTGCTGTAGCACATGTACGCCCAATATTTGATGCATCAACATATACTTGGGGCTTACGTTAGTGATGGGATAATAAGCATATGCGAAAACCAACATTTTAAAATTTTATTTTTCTAATATTTTGTGTATGTGTTGGTCAAAAACACAAAAATACAACATGAAAGATAATTTTTTTCAATAAGTGAATAAATAAATGCACTGAGAGATATAGATGCTAACACTCCAAAGAATGAACTCATATTATTATTTCACAACAACGTACAAAAATCAACTCTAAATTGACTAAACCCCAAATGGAAGGGCAAATACTTTAATATTCTCCAGGAAGGATGCCTTCATTGAAACTAGCTTTGAAAACTTTGAAGACACAAAAACGTTTACCAGGAAAGATGGTTCCATCGTTGAGAATACTTGCTGTTATTCTTTCAGAAAACCAGGGTTTGATTCCCAGACCCCACCTGGTGCCTCACAACCCTTCATAACTAGAATTTCAGAGGATTCAGTGCCTTTTTCTGGCCTCTGAGGACACCAAAAATGCATGTGGTGCACACACATCCATGCAGACAGAAAGAACACTCATTAATGGGAAGTGAAAATAAATCAGTTTTTAAGTTGAAGCAATAAGAGCCAAAACAAATAAGTGAGCATATAAAAAAATCTATGTACAGTGAAGAAAAAAGATTTAAAAAAATGAGAAAGGTGCCCATTAACTCAGACAAAATGTTTGTAAGCCACATAATTCACTAGCACTAAATATATGGAATTTATACAATTCAATTACAAAAATTAACAATAAAACACAATTTAAAATATGAGAAAGAACACAAGCATTTTTTAAGAGGAAAAGACCTAATAGTATTCAACAGATGTGAACAGGTGATCAAATTCAATAACCATTAGACTAATATAAAATAAGCCCCAAATGAAGTGTGGCCTCAAGTCCACTGGCATGGCTTTTGTCAGATAAGAGCAAATGTTGGTGAGGATGTGGAGAGGAAAGAACACTGATGGAGTTGCTGGTAGTGACTCAAATGGAGGAAAAGTATGGAGGGTCCTACAAAATGAAAAAGGGACAATAGAATGAACCAGAAACTTTTCTTGCTATGATTCTAAAGAAAATAAAGAGCCCTTGTAAATATATTTGCACTCTTTTGTTCAATGCTGTTTATGAATCCAAGATATAGAAATTATGTGCCTGTGTGCTGAGGATATTAATAGAGCTTGAAAATGTGATACACATTAAAAATGCTATTCTGTCTCTTACAGTAAAGGGATTCTGCTGTTTTAGGAATTGTAAGAATCCTAAAAAACTGGAATAAGAGAGATAAGCCAAAGCCACAAAGTCTAATGGTCTATTATCTCAGCCACTTAAGAATCTAAAAGTGTCAATCTAGTAAATATCACACTAATAGGAATGTGGGAGAATATTTGCTATGCATGGATAGGGAAATGAGATTTGATGAGCTATTGGTCATAGAATAAATTTTAGTTATGTCAAATAATGTGTTCTGAAGATACAATTGACAACATATGATTCTGGCCCTTAATATTATGTTGTATGTTTGAAGATTGACAAGCCTTTACATGTTTTCAGCACGTACATAGCTCTGTATGAAGTGATGGTATTTAATGTGTTTATTTGTGGGAGTATTGAATTATATATATGCACATATAAAACATTTTATGTTTACAACTTGAATGTGTTTCAGTTTTAGCTGGCAATACACCTGGGTGAAGTTTGTCACTACTTGTTAAAAGGTGTGAAATGACAAGGATTTTTTGTTTGTTTGGTTTGGCTATTTGTTTTTGCATTTGTCAGGAAAGTTAACCTAAGGAGAACAAGTAGAAATGAGCAAAGAACTTTATTCTAGACTTTTCAAACACTGTGGCAAACACAGAAACACAGCACACTTCATGCATGTAATTATCCTATAAAACAATGCACCCAAACTACTGGGGAAAGAGAGTTTTCCACAGGATAAAAACATATGGGTGAAATTTTGTACAAAGATATAAGCAAATAGAAAAACAAAATGAACGTACTATTGCCTGAGACTAGATTGTCCAGGGTCCTAGGGTAAAAACAAAGCACTACTGTTCTATTAAATGCTCAGACAACATCAGAGAAGCTTCCTCTTGAAGCAGAGGGGAACAAATACAGAGACAATATAGAGATTGAGAGATCTTGGAACATTCAATCCTAAATGGGATGTCCCCATCAATTCCCTCTCCTCAGGACTCAGAAGCATGAGGAAGAAGAGCAGGAAAGAGTATAAGATCCAGAGGGCACAGAGGAGACCAAGGCAACACGGACCTCTAAATCAACAGGAGCAATGTACATATGAGCTCCACAGAGGCAGTTGCACAGGGCCTACACAGGTCTGCACCAGGAGCACTAATGCTAAAAGGGGAAGTGGAAACATGCACCCATCCATCACCCAGAAGCTATCTTCAATTGATAACCATGTGCAATGAAAATTTAGTTTTCTTCAATGGTGTCTCACTGAGGAAACAAACTACTTTTAAGGACAGGCCACATTTTCAATAGTAAATAGACAAGAGAAAAAGACCTAAACAGCAACTTTGGTTGTTCCTTGTCTCATAATGACCTGTCAGGGATTTTTATTTATTTACTTATTTAATTTTTAATTCTAATTTTTGTATTTTTCTCTTTTTTTACCCTTCACGTCCTTTGCATATATAGAATGGCTTCCATTTTATGTTTTTATTGAATTGTTGAGTATGCAGATGAGTGGAACTCTGTGTCTATATATACATTCCTTGTATACATTACATGGACTGTTTTTTCCTTCTATGTTTTCACTACTACTATGTGTTTGTTCTACTTAATTTAATTATTTTATGATATTATTATCCCCTAGAAGCCTGTTTATTTGCCAATGAGAGACAGAAAGGAAAGAAGATGAATCTGAATGAGACAGGAGGTAGGGAGGAATCGGGACAAACAGAGCAGAAACCATCATCAGGATATATTATATGAAAAAATATCTGTTTTCAATAAGAGCCATCAATTGTACCCTGTCAAAATATCAATCAGGTCAGTAGTCAAAATGTTATGTGTCAGCATTAAGCAAAGATAAGAAAGCTAATCAAGGTCCGTAAACTGATTGTAGAGAGATATGCTATAGTCACCTTCTAACTCTGTGGTGAGCATCTGCAAACTCCATCCACACTTTGGCTAAGGATAGAGAGGTTTTAATGTTCTTCACATATAAAATCAAATTTAGTTTGTTTTAATACTTAAAGTTGAATTCTGCTTTAAAACAAAATCTGTAGTTGTTTAATATTTATTATTTATTGTTTGTGTATGTTTGTATGTGTGTGTTTGTAAATGTGTATATGTGGAGAGAGAGAGAGAGAGAGAGAGAGAGAGAGAGAGAGAGAGAGAGAGAGAGAGAGAGAGAGATTTGTGTGTGTGTGTGTGTGTGTGTGTGTGTGTGTGTGTGTGTGTGTGTATGCATGGGGAACTGTTTTCTTCTTCCACTGCAGATTGAACTGAGAATATCATGCTTGCACCACAGATGACTTCACTTACTGCTCCATGTTATTGGTCCTTGGTTAATGTACCTCATTTTTCCCTACAGAAAGCTATAAGCTAAATATAGATATGTATTTAATATAGCACCTGTGTTATCTCTGATTTCTTCATAAAATATTGACTCTGGCTGTGTTGCCACTACAGACATTATTTGGGACAGAGGAGACTGATTTGAAATAACATTTATCATGAACAGGACAAGGACATATGACATCCTGTTATTATAATTTGGTTTTCTGAGTTATAGTTTACATCTAGAACATGGTTACTGGAAGGTTGCTCTTTGGGAACTTGTTAAAAATTTCTTGCTTATAACAAATTTCAGAAACTTTTTTTAAGTCAGGAAAATAATATGTTGTATAGCTCCTGAGTCAGCCTGGCCAATTGATGGATGAGACACTGATACACAGTGATCTATGAAGAAATCACCATACAAATCAGCTTAATAGGACTTGCAAAAGTACCTCTTTTTAAAATTTCTGCTCCCTGCTCTGCTGTCATCATTCAAGTTTATTCCACTGAGCACAGGAAATGGCATTCAGTGATGTTCACCTCTTCCAGAACAGAACTCTCTAGCCTATGCTATTTATGCCATCACCATGGGAAAACATAATCAAAGGATTTATAGAACATTTGAGATTGTTTCTACCTATTGCCAAGTTAGTGAGAATCATGCTTGTGTGCACAATAAGGGATTGATGGTGATAAAATCTATAGAGCTTGAGAGTGCAACATATTGCTTGTTCAGAAACACTTCTCTCTGCAGAATTCTGATTCAAAGTGTCAGTACATCACATAATATGCTCAATGTGAAATGTAAGTGGGAAATTAAGGTCAAATGTGGGGAAGAGATAATAGCTTTTTTATAGTAAAAAGAAATGTGGAATATTCAGTTTGTACTAGTGAAAAGATTTAAGTGTTGTGTTATGGTGATATTTTATTTGTGCTGAAATGTGATTTTATTTGTATATTAATAAATACAGTTGCCTGGGGGTCAGAGCTAATAGCAATCCATTTAGTAGAAGTCTGGCAGTGGTAGCACATGCTCTTAATCTGATCACACGGCAAACAAAGTCTCTGTGTGTTCAAGGACACAGCCAGCATGGAGACATATGCCTTTAATCCCAGTACCAACCACAGAGACCTAGAGGTTTGTTAGACAGGCAGTGACGAGGAAGTCATGTGGTTGGGTTTAGAACCAATGAGAAGGCAGAACAGAAAGGCAATAAAAAGATGGGTCACACAGGAGAAGGCTCTCTCTCAGGGGAAGGACGGCAGCGACTGGTAAGCTAAAGGCTATTCTCTAGTCCTCTGACCTCTTGGGCTTTTAACTCTTTATTTGGCTCTGTGTTTCTTATTTAATAAGACTGTTTAGAATTACATCTACATTGTGTATCCTATCATTTACTTCGATGCATATATATATATATATATATATATATATATATATCCCAGAAATGTAAACATTTGCAGCCACTCACAAGAGGAAAAAATAATTAATTAATGAAATTATGAATTCTCACTCCTCAAAATATAATGTTAAATATCTTAATCAATTAGTTATTTAATATAATAAAAATAGATGATATTGGACTGGTTACTCAATTGGGTTAAATATATTGAATAAAACCTCATTCTTTTTAAAATTATCCTCATTTTTCAGCCTTTGGAGTTTGACTTCATACCATTCCACATCACATCACTGGTGTTAACAGGACTAGTAAAGTTTCAGAAATCCAAATAAAACTAAATATGACTCTGCCTTTGTAAATACTGAATACAAAGCATGTATTTCTCAGAAATCCTTCTCTAGAAAGTGACACTTAATGTTTCAGCTCAGATATATGATTCATGCTCACTTAACTCTGGTCCAAATAATGACTAGTACTAGGAACAGTACATTCAGTGGCAGGAGAATAATTGTAAAATGTTTGTTCTTAACCAACCCTTCGTAATCACCAACAGAAATCACAAAGACACAAAGGTACAGTGAAAATACAGTGATTTGCCTCCAAATGTTTTTATGTTCATTATGAATAAATATTTGGAGGTGGGAGGAAAGATAAAAACCATGAAGGATTTATGAAACTATTTTATAAAGTTGTATGTGTATGTGTGTTTGTATGAGAGTTATAGTAACAGAACGATGATTTTTCAACATTAATGTGTTTCCCAAATTTTACTTCTGTAAGTATAAAAATTGGTAAACATTAAAAGGCTAAGATAGCCTTTCCTTCCATTATTTGTTCTTCTCAAACAAAAGTATTTCAATATATGAGCACAGGGCATGAAAGATCCTTGAGCCTGGAAACACAGTCTTCCTCACACAGTACCCAACAATTATTTTATCATCAAGGAAAAGGGAATCGTTTACTAGTCATTTGGTGGTAGGTGCATCACATCTTCTCCTACATCTGTTGTGATGGATCAACAATCAGACTGGACACAGGCTGGAGTAATATCTTCATGAGGGCTAAAAGTCAATTTAAATTTCAACTATTTCAAAGTAATTCAAAGAAATTTTGAATTTCCATGATAATATGATAAAATTAACAAAACTTTAAGGCAAGCATTAGAGAGACAGAAAAAAAAAAAGAAATGATAAACATCCAATGATGATGTAGGGTCAGGAATTTGGTGCTTCAGAATAAAAAATAATGTAATGTGTACAAAATCAGGTTATATATAAATTGCAAAATAGGTTTATATTTATAAAGAATAGAAGACATGAGGATTGGATAGGACTAAAAATTCCATTGGTTTTATGTATGCATATGAATGCATGTTGATGAACAAATACAATTGCAAATAATGTTTGTGGGCTTAGAACAATTAATTTATCATCTCTGTCTTAGTTATGGTTTCTATTGATGTAAAGAGACACCATGAGCAATGCAACTCTTATAAAGGAAAAATTATTTGGGGTGGCTTGCTTACAGGTTAAAGGTTTAGTCCATTAATGTTATGGTGGGAAGCAAGGCAGCACACAGGAAGACATGGTACTAGAGAAGGAGCTGAGAGTTCTTACATTTTGATCCTCAGGCAACAGAAAGAGGTTTGAGTCACTGGGCTTGAGCATAGATGAGACCTAAAATCCTGCCTCTATAATGACACACTTCTTCCAACAAGGCCACCTCTACTCCAACAAAGCCACACTTCCTAATAATACCACTGCCTGTGAGCTTAAGGGGGCCAATTGCATTTAAATTAGCTCCAATAAGCTTGTAACATTGTCATAATGAAAATACATTTAGTTTAATTTCAGAAGTCCTCATAGTCTATCACAGTCTCAACAATTTTTAAAAGCCAAAAGTTCATTGATGTGAGCAAATACTAATTCAACATTACCCAAATAGTCCACATCTGATTATAAACAAAGCTCAATCAGCTTAAATCCCTTCTGATATTCATGCAATCTCTTAACTGTAATCCCCCTATAAAATAAAAATAAAAGAGATCACATACTTCCAACATATAATACCATGGGATATACATCTCCATTCCAAAATGTAGGGAAGGGAGCATAGTGAGGAAATACTGGACCAAAGCAAGACTGAAATCCAGGTGGACAAACACCAAACTCTTCATCTCTATGTCTAACGTCAAAGTTCTCTTCAGATCTCCAAATCCTTTCAGCTTTACTGACTGCAACACTTTTCTCTCTCAGACCGGTTCTACTCCCTGTTATAGCATTCCTTAGCAGGTATCCCATGGTTCTGCCATCATCAACATCTTGGGTCTCCAAGGCAATCCAGTATTCACCTTCACAGCTTCTTGAAAAGGCCTCTCTAGGCTTCCATTCAGGGACACCCCTGACATGAGCCTGGCCTCAGTGGCTTTTTTTAGTCACAAATAAAGATTCTATGCCTTTCTTCTATCCTTGACTCTAAAGCTAGAACAATGTGGCTAAAACTGTCAAGTTCTGTTCCTTGCTGGGGCTGGAACATGGCCCCCCTTGTTCAATTATATGTTCACCAGCTTTCTGTTTCTGATGGTTTCTTTCACTGCCTAAGCTTAAATATCCATGAACTTGGTCTATAGATCATACTGGCCTCAAACTCAGAGATCTGTCCACCTCTGTCTTCCAGTTGCTGAGATTAATGATGTGAACCCCTACACCTTGCTCTAAGCTTTTCTTTAATTCCTTTTCTATGTGATATATTTTCTTCTGAAGCCTCTTGAGCCAGTATCCCTGCCTCCACACCTTGAATCATCTTCAAGACCACTATCTTCCATGCTACTACTAGTGAGGCTTATTTAGTGGCACTTAAAGAATTCCACTGCCTTCCTAATGCAAAGTATTGAAGCCTAAATTCCTCCAAACAAAAGCATGGTCAGGACTATCACAGCAAAACCCAAATCCCTGGTACTGATTTCTGTCTTAGCTAGGGTTTCTACTGCTGTGAAGAGATATGATGACCATGGCAACTCTTTTTTTTTAATAGTAATGAAAATAATTTGTTATTGAAATGAAGACAAAAATGAGGTATGAGTAGTACTGGGAAATCATCACTGACATGCACAGTCAAATAAATTATATTTTATTCTTGTATCAATTATTACATAGAAAGTAGCAAGTAAAACAGAATAATCTTGACATTATTTACAGTAGAACATTATAGAAAAGTTTCTAGTAAAACAATGTGCCAAAACCAATTCCTGTCTGATTGACATTTTTTTTATTTTACATTTTTTTTTGTTTTGTTTTTCGAGACAGGGTTTCTCTGTGTAGCTTTGCACCTTTTCTGGAACTCACTTGGTAGCCCAGGCCGGCCTCGAACTCACAGAGATCCGCCTGGCTCTGCCTCCCGAGTGCTGGGATTAAAGGCATGCGCCACCACCGCCCGGCTAATTTTACATTTTTAACTCACAGTTTGTACTTGTTTTTAAGAGTGATATTTATTTACTACTATAATCAATTTTCTGTTCATTTTACACATAAACCACAAGTGCCTCCTCCTGCCCCACATCCTTTCCCCCCCAATCCACCCACATTCCCACCTCCTCCAAGGCAAGGGCTCCCATAGGGAGTCAGTAGAGCCTGGTGCATTCAGTTGAGGTAGGTCCCAGACCCTCCCTGTGAAGCAAGGTATCTCACCATGGGCACTAAGTTCCAAAAGACCCACTCATGGAACAGGGACCAATTCTGATCCTACTGGCAGGGCCCCCTTAAGCAGGTCAAGCTAAACAAATGTCTTGCCTATGCAGAGGTCCTAGTCCAGTCCCATGGAGGCTCCACAGCTATTGGTCCATGGTTCATGAGTTCTCACTAGTTTGGTTTGGTTGTCTCTGTAGGTTTCCCCATCATGATCTTGATGCCCCTTGCTCATAGAATCCTTCTTCTGTCTCTTCAACTTGACTGCTGGAGCTCATCCTGATGTTTGGCTGTGGATCTCTGCATTTGCTTCCATCAGTTACTAGATAGAGGCTCTATGATGACAGTTAGTGTATTTATCAATATGATTACCAGAGTAGGCCAGTTCAGGCACCTTCTCCACTATTGCTAGTAGTCTAAAGTGGGGTCATCATTGTGGATTCCTGGGAACTTCCCTAGCACCTTGGTTCTCCCTGTTCTCTTGATGTCTCCCTTTATCATGATATCTCTTTGCTTGCTCTCCCACTCTATCCCTGTTCCAGCTTGACTATCCCATTCCCTTATATTCTCATCCCATATCCCCTACCTTCCATTGCCCCTCCTCACCCCAATTTGCTCATGGAGATCTCATCTGTTTTCCCTTTCCAGCATGGCAACTCTTATAAAGAAAAACATTTAATTGGATTGGCCCACTTGCAGTTTGGAGGTTTAGTCCATTATCATCATGGCAGGAAGTAAGGCAGCATGCAAGCAGCTATGTTCTCGAAAAGGAGCTGAGAGTTCTTACATCTTGACCTGCAGGCAAGAGAAAGTGTTCTGAGTCACTGGGTATGGCTTGAGCATATATCAGACCTCAAAGTTGGCCTCCAAAGTGACACAATTCCTCGAACAAGGCCAAACCTACTCCAAGGAAGCCATACATCATAATAGTGCTACTCCCCATGAGCTTACAGAGACCAATTACTTTTAAGTTACCACATCATCTTTATACATTTGTTCTTCATTACCTTTTATCTTCTGAGTCAGGAATGGGCAGGTATATTAAAGCAACTTTTACAGTTATTTCTGAAAAAAAATACCATGTGTTCTCTGTTATATATGATTCCTAAGATTTGTGTGTTTAACTTGTGGTACCTATAGATACCAGAAAACTAGAAAGAAACCACCGAGGGTGGAAAAAATCTAATGGAGGGAGAATATAGAATATGTATGATATGAAAAGGTGAAAGGAGAGTAATGAAGGAACAATATTTAAACAGAGTGGGGAGATGGGGAAAAGGATTAAAAAACCGCGAGAGATTTTAAAACATACTGTGTTAATGATCTTAATGTATATTCATATTATATTTAGGAGATATACCAGAGTTACCTTACTACACAGGGGAGGATGCTTCTTCCAGAAACCACTGCTTATTAAACTAAAATCTCAGTGCCCAGTGTTGGAAACTAATTTTGAGTTAAGTGTTGGGAGGGGGTTCCAGAGATTTCTCAAAACAATGCTAGTTATTGCCCAAAGTCTTGGTTACCAGCTAAAACTTGATGTAAAGACTCCCTAGCTGAAGATTCTACACCTTTTATTCCATGACTTGGATATAAGGTGCTACTGACCTGAGCTTATTCATTCGTGGCTAGATTTCATAATGTCATATGGTCTCTTGGGGATGGGGTGGGTAGATTCAACAACAGTTTTATCTAGCTGTGAGCCCTGTAAACTAAATGTCTGGAATGATAAGAAAACATGCTCATGAGTTCATTAGTGATATTAATTTTACGTGGTAACCAAACGCATTCTGATTGAACTTAGGGCCAGCTCCCTAGGAAGGACTATAAATCTGCCAATGGAACTGATACTGGTAATCTGGTCAAATGATCATGGCTAGGAACCTCATAGACCCTAGCGGTAAGTCTACTATTTTTATTTTGCTAAACGGACAAACTATCAAATTGCTTTCTAAATATTATCTTTCCACCCACAGGTTAATGGAGCTCTACGTCCTCAACAGAGAAGTTTCATTTTCAGAAGACGGTAGTTACTATAGTATCTGTAGAGCTTGTCAAAGTGCAGAAAGTGGAGAGAAGTGAATCAGGTAGTATTAGATTGTCACAGATGACTAGTTAGGTTTTATCATCAATCAGATACCTAGAATCTCCTGGGAAAATGGGACCTGAATTGAGTAATTGCTTAGGTAAGATTGGTTTGTGACCCTGTCTATAAGAGATCATCTTTACTGATGATTGATATGTGAAATAAACCCTTTCGTCAACAAGTTGCTTTTGAACATGGTGTTTAACATGTCAACAGTGAGGAAATTTGAAGAGAAATTGGTACCAGAGAGTCAGTGTTGCTGTAAGGGACCTGACAATATCCTTTGAAGTGAGGATATTGGAAGTGTTTGTAATTTTCAGTTGGAAAAAAATCACTGGGTTTTCCAAGGTTAATGGTCTATTCTGTTGGAGATTTAAAGATAAAAATATTGAAAGAGATGTAGACAGTGGAGGACTTGCTTGTTCATGTGCAGAGGGGAGAAAAGCCTATCAGAGCTGCTCGCTTGATATTTTCAATTAAAAATCTGTTATTGTTATTAAGAGGGGACTGGATAATCAACTGTGGTTAATAAGAAATGAGAATAATTTTAAGTGAAAATTTTGGGAAATACTTTCTTAGGGCCATCAAACAGATATTTGGCCCAGCAGGGCCAAGATTGCATATTAAGTTGGTATCTGAACTTGCTGATATAAAAAAGTCACTTACTTGATGTTAGTTTTAAAGGTAACCTAAATGCAAAATTGAGTTGGGCATGGATAAATGCTGAGGACCAATACCCTGTGGAAGGAATTCAAGTCTCTGAAAGAGGTTGAAAGATGCTATTAGTCAAGGTGATGTGGAGACTCAAGGATATTGAAAATACCAAGAATGTGGGATTTCTGCCAGGGACATTGGCAATTGTGAAACTGACTTAGCAGAGCCTACAAAACTGTCTGTTCTGAGAATGGTATAGAAGAAGAAGTGGGGCTTCCTGAGCTTTGTGGAGGCCAGATTACATTCATTATTTCCCCCTTCCTTGTTCTACATTCAACCACTTTTGTGTTCCACTTCACTCCATCTCAAATTTATAGTCGCCTTTAAATTATTATTGTGATTCACACACACACACACACACACACACACACACACACACACACACACCCTGCTGAGTCCATGAACTGTAGTTTGTGTGTATAATTTCAGGAATGACCACTATGTAATGGACAATTGATTAGGGATCTCATCACTTGGATGGGTTAATTCTCCTTCTTCCAGCGGTCAATAGCTGCTTGGAGTTCTCTGTCTATGGATGGCCTCCTACGAGATTTCTTCCTAACACGTTATCATGCCTATTGTTAGTATCATTGCTCAGTTCTAGTATTGGTAGGTGTCATATGTGAAATTTCTCTGTCATTTCTAGGAGGCACCATCTCCCAGATTTCTTAGTCCTCTTGCTCTCACTTTCTGGCCATACTATTCCTTCAGTTCTCAGGTACAGGCACAGTCCTATCTAGCTGTGATGTCAGTAACATATCAATGAGTGTGGAGTTTCTAAAATTTTACTTTATTTCATATGATTTTTACATATGTTTGGGAGAAACAGGAATAAAAATGTTATGTTTTAACAGTGTTGTATTTTTTATTCAAGTTGAAAAGGGGTGTATTGTGCTAGTTGGTTTAATTGTTAATCTGCAACCAACTAGAATCACCTGGGAAAGGATCTCCAATTGAGCAATTGCCTAGAAATCATTGTTTTATGGTCCTGGTCATGAAAGATAGTATTGACTAATGATTGAATTAGGCATTCCAGCAAAGTCTGGGGTGCACCAGCCTTAGGAAGGCCGCCCTGAGATATATAAGAAAGCTAGCAGAACACAAGCCAGACAAGATAGTGATTTAATAACAGTATTCTTCCATGGTTCCTGTTTTACTTCCTACTTGAATGTGTATCATGATTTCAATTATGATGGATTTTGATTTGAAAGAAAAAGCCAAAGTATACCCTTCTATCCTGAGTACTTTTGTTCCTGTGTAAACAAAACAAAACAAAACAAAAACAAAGCATAGCAACAGAAGGTGAACTGGAACAAACAGTATCAGTTACTTTTCTCATCACTAAACAAAACACTTTGCCAAAATTTTAAGGAAAAAGGTTTATTTTGTCTTATGATTTCAGAGGGAACAGTCTATCATTATGGAGACAGAATAGTGGAAAGACTTTATGGCAGAAGGTATATTCAACTGCTATTTTTTCACATAATAGAATGACCATGAAGACTGCCAGACCCTAACAGGAGGCAAGTATAAACTTTAGTGTTGACCCTTGTGACCAATCTCCATTAGCCATGCTTAGTGTTCCAGATTCCAGAACTCCCTAAAAGAGTGTCATCAGCTGGTAATCAAGTATTCAGAGACATGAACTTATGACAGACATTTCACATCTAAACCAGAATAATCCAAACTATTTAAATGGAATAATAGTAAAATGTATTATAATATTAAATAGAAAATTTAAAGATGTAAATGATTTGGACTCCATGAGTATTCAGTAACTCTCTGTTGGTCTATGTATTCATTTATTTGTATCTATGTATCTATCTATCAACTACCTATCTATCATTTATCCTTAATATATCCATCTGTCAATCTTACTTTCTATGACTTTACAATTAGTCTATGATCTATATTTATTTTTTAATTATTTATATTATCCATATCTCTTGCTATGTATCTGTTACCATCTATCATCTATATTTATTCATTTTTAACTGTCTATCCATCTAGCTATCATCTTCCTATCATCCTTATCATCTTACATACATTATATCACAAGATAGAAAGACTGTCATTTCAGCGTATGGAAACTTAGCTTGGTTGGTTAATTTGGAGTGAGTGTAAGAGCTTATCTTCTGTCCTTTCTAAAGAAATTTCACATAATATGTAAAAATTGTACTTTTTGAATCAATAGGTTAGTTGCTAGTATTTTTTCATCTGTCCAAAAAATCTCTACAACAAATTAAATATCCAATTTTGTTTCTAAATAGTGCCTTAAAGACTTACAGTCAAGCTTTTTATTCAGTGGCAGATAGAATCTATAGTGTTTGCAAACTTTATTACCTTCAATGGGGTATAAACAGCAGACCATAGGGCCATATAAAGTATTAACTCCATTAGCTTCCTCGAAGCAGACTCAGTGAATAGGTTACCGTCTCTTCCCTAACATAAGTAACAAGGAGACCAAATTTTTCAATTAAATTTACTCTTCATAAAGATTTTTTACAAACATCTCCTATCTATACCCATGGAAATATGTGTGTCTCTTACTGTGGCTGTTATAATAGAAACAGTTTTGAATAGTATCTTCTCATGTGGTAAAGAAAAAACAACATATTTCTGATAAGTCACAAAGGGGTCTTCCTTGAGATCAGACAGAGATTATAGTCATATTAATTGTTCATATGAAAATAAATTGATGGAAATATGTTGTTTAAAATGACATTTTATAAGATATATAAGCCTGAACAGTTGATTAGATTCAAAATATAAATTTAGGATTTATCTTAATAAAAGTTGTAAAATATTTGTCTCTTTCAGTTGAGATATTATAATCAGGTTGAAATAATATAAAACAAATTTACAATTTATTTGTTTTTACCAAAATAGCAGTAATACAATTTAATGTATTTGTCAGAAAATGTAATTGGTACTTTGAATGAATGTAATGAAAAGGAAAATAAAATACAAGCAAGACTGTATCAGGAAGATACAGGGCCGGGCTCTGACTTTGTTAGATAGCTTTTTGGGATGATTGTTCCTACTAAATTTCAGTAGAAATTAATGCTTACTTATGTTTGTGTAATAGAAAGATAAACTTAGATTCAGCTTCTAAATTATCTTATGGGCACTGGTAGAAGACTAGTTCCTCACAATGCGGCCTTTTTGTAGCCTTTCATCAAATGATTATACAGAAATATGTGGAGGAGAGAGGAAGGGAGAAAGAGAGGCACAAAGATACCACATGGGATTTTATGACTTTAGTCTCATTGTCGATCATTTGTTGTATACAGTTTAAAGTTAACTGTAGAATGGTGAGATTTCTCAGTGGTGCAAACCATTGTTATGAAAGCCTAAAGACTTGACCGTGATTCAAGGAACCCATAGGGGACATAGAAAGCAATTCCTGAAACATGTCCTCTAATTTCCAAATGCATACCATACTCATCACACTCATAAACGTTCGTGCAAATACACATACACACACTAACAATAATAACAACAATAATAATAGATAAAAATAATAATTAATAAAAATAATAATATGTAGATGGAATTTCTCTGTGTCTTGGCAGCTGCTCCCAAATAACCATTCTTCCTATTATTATTATTATTATTATTATTATTATTATTATTATTTATAAATAATCAACCAATAGCTCAGGCTTGTTACTAGCTAACTCTTGCACTTTTAATTAACCCATCTTTCTTTTCTACCCTCTGCCACGTGGTGGTATCTTCTTAAAAAAAGGCACGTTCATCTTGTTTCTCTCTGTGTCTATTCCCTACTCCTCAGACCTCACCTTTTTTCTTCCTAGAATTCTCTCTGCCCAGCTATCGATCAATCAGCTTTTTATTAACAATGAGAGCAACACATTTTCACAGTGTACAGAAAAAGAAATTCTTCTACTGAAATAATATAAACATAACTGGGATATCCCATGCCCACTAATCACAATACAGATTAAGTTATATATCAAAAGGCTAATATCTCCAATGACCGCCTGCATACCAAAACAGAGACATTCTTTATGTAATTGGATATCAATTATTTATATTTAATACATTGATTTGTTATGTTGGAATTGTAATACCGAGGTATAGCTTTTGGGCAATAAATGTAATTTAACTTCCAAATAATGAACTATATTTTCCTCTTTCTCATATATGCATTTATGCCAGTATGTTTTTATCTCCTCATTGCTTTGCTAATTATACTATCAAAGAGTAGAAGAGAGAATCTCACTGAGTAGTTTTATGATTTGTTTGTGGTTTATTTATTTATTTATTTATTTATTTATTTATTTATTTATTTTTAAAATGTACATTTTAAAGTTTAGACTGGCCTGAATTCACTGGGTACCACAGGCTTACCTCAAACTATGGACAGTTGCTGGTGAAATAAGTGTAAGACCATATACCTGGCTTAGATACATTACTCAAATTATTAAAATGATTTTGTAGTGATGTTTTAGTATACATGTTCATATTTACAGATCATTGCACTACTACATGAGATTCTGAGGTGGCCTTTGGAGAACAGCATACAGACTTATAGACTGATAAAACATGTAAATGGGTTCTAAACAATCAAAGGAGTCATTTATTATTAACTTGCTTGCCATAAATGTAACAGTGGTTCATCCTCATTTGTCAGATTTCTCTCGACTCTCTGACCAACAGAAAAGATTATTTCTTTCTTTTGTTTATATTCTTACTTTATCACTGCTGGCCAGGTTTCTTGGGCCTGGACATTTTCACTCTCCACACATGATTTATAATCCTTAGCGCTATACTACATTTCACATTTGGATACCAAAATCTTTTGAAAAGATAGCAATTATTTGATCCTTCTAAATTAAATTTCATTAATTTGATTTATGTTTTGAACCGGCTTTCAGCCTTACATTATTTTACAGCACCAGGCATTGGTCATTTGAAATGCTAATTCACTGAGTAATGTGGGTATTCCAAATACGTGCCTAGAGTGGTTCCAATAGGAATGGCCCCCTTAGGCTCATATAGATATAACCTTGCTGGAGAAGGTATGACCTTGTTGGAGGAAGAGTATAACTGTGGGATTTGATTTAAGGCTTCAAATGTCCATGCCATTTCTCTTTTCTTGCAGATCAGAATGTAACTCTCAGCTACTGCTCCAGTATCATGAATGCCATCATGCTCCTGCTATGTTCCTACAAGGATGATAATAGACCAATCCTCTGAAACTGTAATCAAGGCCCTAAGCAAATATTTTGTGTTGTAGGAGTTGCCTTGTTCATGTCTCTTCATACCAATAGAACATTGAGTAAGACAGATGTTGGTACCAAGAGTGGGTGATGCTATGTCAGGCCTGACCATGTTACTTGTGAGCAGAGTGTAGATTTTTTGACTTTGGATTAGGAAAGCAGTTGAACACTTTAAGTGGGATAGTAGTCTATGCTTGTAGGAATATCCAAGACATGGTACTGAGAGAGATGTAGATTCTGAAGGCCCAGATCAAGATGTTTCAAAGAGGAAACATACTAGTAAGTGGCCTAGAGATCATTCTTGTGATATTTTGGCAAAGAATGTGGCTACTTTGTACCCTTGTCCTAAAAATATACCTGAGGCTAAATTGAAATTTTTGATTAATGAAATTGGCAGAAGAGAGTTCCAGATGAGCCAGTATTGACTGTGTCATGTGATTTTTTGTCATCACTCTTATGTGGATCTACAATGAAAAGGAGCAAGATGGACAAAGAGAAATGCAAAATGTACAGTTTGAGAAAATGAGAAACAGTAAGTATAATGGTGCTTAATCCAGTGCTCAAGTTATAAAAAGTTAAAGAGAAGCCTGATACTAAATGGGATAAAAAGAGTGGAGTCATCAGGGCAAGACCCCTCCCAACTAAGCTTCTAAAATGTGAAAAGGAATTAAAGAAAATATTAATCAGGGAAGGGAACAATCAACAACAGAAAGCCGATGCAAATGTAATTGAACTAGGTGGTCAATTAAGTAGCAGAACTTGGTAGTTTTGGCCATGTGGCTCTGGCATTAGAGTCAAGAATACAAGAAATGGGATGTGGAATCTTCTTCTCTAGCTTAGGAAGGACATTGAGGTCCATCATGTGTCAGGGGTGGCTCTGTGTGGAGATCCAGAGTTGCCATTGCATGAAGCTCTGAAGATGAAGCCTGATTGCCTTGGAGACCTAAAGTTATTGAAGATGTCATGGGATGCCTCCTGAAGAAAGCATCAGACAGGGTATGAAAAAAGCCCAAGAGAGAGAAATGTGTTGTAGTCAATAAATCTGAAAGTAGTTGGAGATCTAAAGAGCACTTTGGCATATTTGACATGCTATAGATATAGATCGATATAGATATAGATATAAATAGATGATATAGATATAGATAGATGATCTAGATCACATAGATACTGGCACAGATATAGATAAAATATCTGCTTAGATCAGGATGTGACTGAGCTCCTGCTCCAGCATTATGCATGCTACCATGTTCCCACCATGGTCCCGCCATGATGATAATGGACTAACCCTCTGAAACTGTAAGCTAATATCCAATTAAATACTTTCTTTTGTGAGAGCTATCTTGATCATGGTGTCCCTTCACATCAACGTAACAGTGAAAAGGCAATGTCATTACACCATATATAAATTGTGTAAATATTTAAATAGTAATATCATCAGGAAAAATTAAATGATAGGAAAAATTAAAGCCAGCAGTAGCATTTGCAAGTTTTCCAAAATTTAAGTTTGACTTGAAATTTAAAATTTTACATTTTTTTATATTCTTTCATTTATGCAAAAATTCTTTGTCACACATTTCATTCTGTATAATCGTAGCGTATCTATCATATATTATCTCAAGTAAAACTGAAATTCTCTGAATATATGGGTAGTTCAACTTGTAATTCATCAACAACATAAGGCATTTCCTGCAGAGAATCATTGCATTGGGAACTCCAGAACACAGGTTCATGCTGACTCAGAGTGAGTTAATTTTCTTGGAATAAGTTTTCCCTTTAAAATTTCATTTGTGTTTTGGAATTGTGATAGCCATCCATCAATCATTCTTGAGTGTAGAATAATCCCAACCCTAACCCTATAAAATACATATCTCAAACTAATTCCCATACTTACTAGTATAAACCTTTGGGACCTGTCAGGGCTTTCTCTTCGTATTTGATTAACTAAACACTCATACAGAGGCCTTGCAGTTCCTCATGGGTTAGATTATTGCAGCTGTTTTTCAGTGAATGTTTTGTCTGCTTATGTTACCAACTCTATTGGGGAAAGAAGAATAAGAAAAATCAGAAAGTAGGAATATTTAAAACTTAACACTGAACTTGCTATAATCTGCCTAGTTCTTGACAGCACCAATTTTATTAGAGAAAACATTTTAAAGTGAAATTTAATAATTTTACTTTATAATTTATACTGTGATCATAACTCCTCTTTTATTGTCTTTTGGCTAATTTTTTGTTTGCTTTTGATGGAAATATGTGCTGGATGAAACCACTCTGCTTTATCCTCCACATTACAAGATACATGATTTTTACACATTATCAGGCATTGTTCTACAAATAATTACGTTAATTTATAACATATTTTAAACATCTAGCTTATTTTTAACTTCAGTGTGGCTGAAGAACATTTCTATAGTTCACAGAAGTTTTTCTAAACACTATATTGCTCTTATTTGAATTTTTAATATTATTTTACTGCATTATTAGAAATTCCCCATGTTATTGTGGCTACACATTATTAATTTAATTCTGAGTCATCCTAATATAATTTATAAACTAATGCTATTTATAATTATTTAATTTACTTGTGCCTTTTCCTTAGCTTCTTGTTTTTTATTTTTATTTTTTCTCTCAATTAAACATATAACAACGTTTATGAGATCTGGGTTAGCAGATATTTTCCCCAGCAAAAATAATTCATAATTATTTTTTTCTTCAACAGTATCTAGCATACTACTGTAGAAAAATAATTTCTTAATTATCATCTATGTTCTATGTACAGAGGACATAAGTATGCAGAAATCAGACTCAGCCATCTGGGAGCTTACAAGTGAAGTACAGATGTAGGCATGTAATATATACTACTGTTGACACAAAAGTAAAATTCTCACCTCAAAAGGGAAAAGAGGTAGTCTATTCTGGAGGCAAATTTGACTCAGGCTACACCCAAACCCATGTCCTGAAGCAGCATCACTCTCATGACATTTTTATGTGAAGGGAACAAAGAAACTCATAAAACAATACACTTTCCTATCCCTTGGTGGACCCACCAGGTAGGTGGGTTCACCAAAGCAGAGAAATATCTGCTGTAGTTTTCAGATGTTTCCTGGGGACATTCTCAGCCTTTTGGCTTGTGGAAGTGAATGGTCTATTAAATTAATATAATCCAAAAGTTGTCACCTATTAGTTACAAGGCTGTTAGGTCAGACACAGGCATGGGAGAGGAATGGGTAGCTACCAAAGGGGCTAAGAGATAGTGAGATAGTTGGAAATTAGATTCTGACTCTGCAACATTCCAATCTCTTCACAAACATTGATGTTCTAATCAGTTAGTCAGCCTTGTCAAGTTAAATTTAAGGTGAGGTTTCTTTCTAATTATTTTCATTCACATTAACACAGATTTCCTGTTCCTTGTGGTGATATTTTAATTGTGCTGAAATGTGATTTTATTTGTATGCTAATAAATAAAGTTTGCCTGGAGATCAGAAGTCACATGGCGAGGTCACAAAGTGAGCCATAAACAGAAGTCAGGTGGTGGTACCATACGCCCTTAATCTGATCACAGGCAGGCAGAGTCTCTGTGTGGTCAAGAACACAACCAAGTGTGGTGGCATGCGCCTTTAATCCCAGTACCAACCTTAGAGACCTGGACGCCTGTATAGACAGGCATGATGAGGAAGTGATGTGGCTGGGCTTAGAGCCAATGAGAAGGCAGAACAGAAAGGCAATAAAAACACAAGTTAGATGGGAAGAAGCTCTCTCTGTGGAAGCTACTGCTTGGTGGTAAGCTAAGGCTAGTCGTGGCTACTTGCCCTGATCACTTAGGCTCTGTGTTTCTTATTTAATAAGACTGTTTAGAAACTTGTCTACAGTTCCTGTTTCCTTCCCATTGGGAACTAAGGGAAGAAAGTACTTGTCTGTCTTACACACCCAGGTCCTAGTCCATCATGGTGTGAAGTCAGGGCAGACACTCTCATAGGAACTTTGGACAGAAACCGTGGAAGAATGCTGCTTTATGGCTTGCTCCCTGGTTCATTCGGGTTTACACTTAACTTACTATGTTATACGGATAAGGGCTATTGCCTAAGCAAAGTTAATGGATGTGATGGTAGTTATTGATTGTCAACATGACTACTTCAGGAGTGAACTGCAATCCAGAAGGGGAGGACACAACTGTGAGAGATTTGTTGCTTGGCTTTAAATGGTGAATCCATCTCTAGTCCTGACCTTTGAGGTAGGGAGATACAGGTCTTTGATCTGTATCTTGAGAAAGGAAGACACATCTGTAATATGAGTTATACTAGAGAGAGATAGATATAAAGATAGATAGATAGATAGATAGATAGATAGATAGATAGATAGATAGATAGATAGATAGAGACAGAGAGAGAGAGACAGAGAGAGATTCATTCTATAAATTCGGTTACTCTAGAGAACCATGGCTAATACAATGACAATAGTTAGCAATCTGGGCCCAATCTGAAAACAAACAAACAAACAACAAAAAAAAAAAAACCAATTACTTAATTGGGGATTCTCGTTCAGGTCATTCTAGACTATAACAGATTGACAATTAATGCTAACTAGAACAGTAATAGCAGTCATAAATGCTTTAAGAGCAGTAATGAAATACTAATGTTATACAAATACAAATAGAAAAAATGAAATGAGTAAACTATAAAGATGTTTCAGTTCATTTAATGGAGAACTCAAAGTGCTTCGGGCACACAGGAGAGTCATGGGCCACTCGTGAAGTGTAGTGCAGAAATAAATTTACACACATATGAATGATTGTCAGTATTGGCAGAGCAGATCAACTGTGGCTCTCTGGCTGTAAAGTGTCAATCAAAAGTAGGATCATGTGCACTGCTGTGAGTTCTTTATGCTGATTTTTAAGTGTCCATAGGAAAATAAAAGGCACAGATATTCCAGCCTAAGGGGATGATACAAGGATAAAAAGTTACTTCATTGCAGAGGATTTCACGACTCATAGAGGGAAAGAGAAATATTTGCCTCAATGTTTTCTTTTTTTATTATTAAGAGACTCTCCATTCATTTTACACACCAACCAAAGATTCTCCTCTCCTCCCTCCTCTTGGCCCGCCATTCCTACCTTCTCCAAGGCAAGGTCTCCCATGGGGAGTCAGCAGAGCTTGGTATATTCAGTTGAAGCAGGTCTTAGCCCCTCCTTCGTTTTGTTCAAGGCTGCACAAAGTGTGAATGTTTTCTAATTCGTGAAATAAGAGATTTTCAGATTTTCTACATTTTTCTTACATTTTCTTTTTTTTGTTGTTGTTTTTGATTTTTTTTTTTGAGACAGGATTTCTCTGTGTAGTTTTGGTGTCTGTCCTGGATCTTGCTGGGTAGACCAGGCTAGCCTCGAACTCACAGAGATCCGCCTGGTTTTGCCTCCTGAGTGTTGGGAATAAAGGTGTGTGCCACCACCACCCGGCACATTTTCTTCTTATTCATATTTTGTATTTCCTTGTCTTAAATATTTGTGTTGTGTTTATGTAAATGTGATGTGATTGCATTAAATAAATGTATTCTTCATTTAAAATAGTAGTTCCTTAGAATGACAAAGTTGTATTAAGTGTGTTGTAATTTCAATAAACAGTGCTAATTTCAGAAAGATACAGAAAATGAAGTTCCTTTTACTGATCTATCTTTCAAAACATGGGTGATGATTTCATTTTATCAGTAAAACTATTTTAATTATTTTTTTGTTACTGTGTTTCTGTGTATGAACACACATGTGTACCTGCAGATGTTGGAAGAAGGCATTGGATCCAGAGATGGAGTCAGGCAGCTGTGACTCACTCACATTATGAAATAGACTTAGCTTTAAAGACAACATAAATTCAAGAGTTTCTCCTCTATTAAGGATTGTACAAAGCTGGTTTCCCACTTCCTTTTTAATTTTTAGTCATTGAAAGAGAACATACTGACCACATTTTCACACCTTCTTTGTATCAGAACATTCTGCTTTTCTTTTTTTTTAAAGAAACAATACACAGAAGTGTTAGCAGAGTTTAAGAACTTGAATCTTTTAGAATAACATGTGAATAGGATATTAGTTTTAAATTAAATTTGGCAGTTCTCTTATTGTCTAAGTGACAGGCCTTTGGGATTAACAGTTTTGCTCACTCAGAAAGATAAAAATGTCTCTAGTGTTTATTCTAAGTGGAGAGGGATTCAAACACTATGATGAGGTATTGCCTAATTCTTCTGGGAGGTTCTTAGGGGATGGTATTCTGAGGAGGGAACAGAGAGAACTGCAGTGGCCTGCTGTTCCACAGGAGAGGGCTTCACAGGTGCTTTCCTTGTCTCTACTAATGCCAGCTCACAATTTTAGTTCAGTCCATGACAGCATGAACAGTTACAACCTCAGAGTCAGAAAACTGAAGAGATTTATTCAACTGAACTGCACTTTTTAAAATTGAAAATGGATTTTTCTCTCATAGAATACACCCCACCCACAGTTTCCCCTCCCTCCACTGCTCCCAGGTCCTCCCTCCCTACCCTCTCCATCAGATTGACTCAGCCTTCAGAAATGAGCAGGCCTCCAACAGATAGCAGCCAGACAGGACAAAAAAAATAACAAGATACAATAAGAAAAAGCAAAATCCCTCATATTGAGACTGAACAACATAACATACAATAAAAGCAAGAGTCTCAACAAAAGAGCCAGAAATACAAGCACTCCCACTGTTAGGAGTCTCACAAGAACACTAAGCTAACAGCAATGTTAGCAACGTTACCCTGATATCCTCCATCTCCTCTGACTCCTACAACATTTCCTCCCACTCTTCCTTGGGGTTCCCAGATTCCCAAGGGGAGGGACTCAATGGAGACCTCCAATTTAGACTCTCTGCATATTGTCTGTCTGTGGGTCTCTACCAATGTTCCCATCTGCTGCTAGAGAATGTTGTGGGACAATCTTTTTGCACACTGTGAAGATGCGTCTGTTTTACCTCATAAGGCACCTTTTTATTGGTTTAATAAAGAGCTGAATTAGTTTAATAAAGAGTCTCCATTTCCTGGCAATCCAAACAGTGTATGACATTGAACCCTTCTCTTGTGGTGGGCCTCAAGTTAGAACAAACATTGGTTGGACATCCCCACATGTTCTGTGCTACCATTGCCCCAGAACATCTTGAATGCAGAACAGATTATAGTTGAAGGGTTTTGTGGCTGGGTTGGTGTCCAGGTTTCTCTTTCCTTACACTGCGGAGTACTTTCTTATCCCAAAGAGATTAGAACAGAACACAGGGGTGAAGGCTCCATGCTCACACCAGCTCTACTTCTCTATATTCAATGAGCTGTGTGGGTGTTCCTCAGCAATGTGGTTCTGCTGCCAGTTTTCAGAGAGTGACCATCTATCCTACTACCAGCCTGAGTTGTTGGGATCTACAGGAGACCCCTTCAACCAACAACTCAACTGAATGTAACTCATTCCCACACCTGAACGTTGCCTGGCTCTAAAAGATGGTCAGTTCAGACTCAGTATATTCCATTACCAAGATTTGTTCACTACTCCAAAGAATTTATAGTCTATCTAAGAATAGAATTCATGGGAGTTGCTTCAAAAGCCTTGAATCACAAAAATTCAAAATATTTAGCTTCTAAGAAATAAATAAAATCCCCACTAACAGGTTCTTAGGCTATATAAATGCTTTTCAATCATTTGTGTCCATTATATGTATGTGTGTGTGTGTGTGTGTGTGTGTGTGTGTGTGTGTGTGTGTGTGTGTGTGTGTATTATGTATCTGTCATGGATATTGGGTATTGAATATTGTGCCTCATACATAAAAGGCAAGAGATCTACCACTGAGATTTTCCCCCAACCAGTATATCAATACTTTTACATATGTTCTTCTGTTATTGAAGACTAGCCCCCACACTTCCCCATGAAACATAAAATGAGGGTCAGTTGAGATTCTGTGGTAGAAAATAAGTGACAATAAAATATTGTTATCTTAGACAAAGGGAGAAAGTAATTCATGCACAACTACATTTCAAAGAATGCTGTATTTTATTTACAAAAGGTTTAAGTTATTACCACATGCAGTGGTTTTAAAGAGGATGGCCCCCAAAAGGAGTGGCACTACTAGGAGGTATTTTTTTTGGAGGAAGTGTTCCACTGTGGAGGTGGGCTTTGAGGTCATTTGTTGGCATTCTGGCCCTCCCCTTGGGAACCTACCCTGTGTCCTGATGTAAATCCTCTTTTAAGGTAAAACCCTTCCCTTCTTCTTCCTCTTCCCCTTCCTCCCTTCCCTGCCATGAGGTGTGCACACCTCCACTTTCCCTCCCTTTCTCTTTCTCCCTCTCTCCCTCATTTCCTCTCTCTCTCTCTCTCCCTCTATTATAATAAACTCTCTGCACTTGCATGCTGTGCCTGGGGTGTGAGTGACTTTCCAATGTGCCACACCACAAGCTGCCTCGTCTGTATGGTGTGTCTTCCTCTCCTGTGGGACACCTTGGCCTAACCCACCAAGGCCTCCCACACACTGTATCATTACATCATACATGCTCAAACCATGCCCAATGAGACAAACCACTACCTGTTGCCTTTGGATCAAAATGTAGAATTCTCCAGCACCATGTCTACCATTATGCCTACATGCTCTCTGCCATCATAATGGACTGAACCTCTGAAACTGTAAGCCACCACCTTATTAAATCTTTTCCTTTTTTAGAGTTTTAGTTGTCATGGTGTCTCTTCAAAACAAGAGGAACTATAACTAAGACAGAGATTCATATCAGGAGTTGGGTATTGCTGTGATAGACTTGACCATGTTTTGTTTGAAGGAATTTGAACTTTGGCACTTTGGGTTAGGAAGCAATGGCATATTCAATCACTGCCTAATGGGTCATAGTAATGGGTCATAGAAGATAATGGTGCTAAGAATGATTTGAACTGTGTGGGGCTGGCTCAAGAGGTTTCAGAGGAGAATTTTAGTATGCTTCCTAGAGATTGTTGTGATATTTTGATAAAGAATGTGATTGCCCTTTTCCATTTTCTGAAGAGTCAGCCTGAGGCTAAATCGTAGAGTTTTAGATTAATTATATTTGTAGAGAAAATCCAAAACAGCCTAGTATAGACTCTGTTTTGTGGTTATTAGTGGAAATTCTAATGCTGATCTATAATGAAAATGAGAAAACTGAGCATGAAAAAATCATAAGATTTAAGGAGAAAAAGAGCACCAGGAAGTGAAATTGAGCTAAGCCTTGTATTCAAGGAGAGAAACAGATTAAAAAATGGAATAGAGAGTGATCACCTCAGGGCACGATCCCATCCAGCAAAACTGTCAACTTGTGAAAAACAATAAAAGAAAAACTTAGGCAAAGAAGTGGTTGTTGGAATTCCTTGCCACTCCTGCAGCTACATGACTACACATGCACAGTTCAGTAGCCAAGTAAGGGGCCTTACGTCCTACATAATCAGTGCACTGTGTGATTGCATAATTGTACAAAGCATGATCACGCAATCTATGTGCATGCATGGCCTAGCTCCCTAAGCCCATATGCTCATGTGCAGGGGAATCCATAAGAAGCGGGACACAGACTTCTTTCTCCCCCTTCTCCTTCTCCTCTCTGCCTTCTCTCTTTGCACATATCTTCCACAGGCCTGGTCATGCTCTCTTCTGTCCCTCTCTTCTCCTAATGATAAACTCTGATAGTGGGTTTTTTTTTAAATTTTATATAAGAAATTTTCTAGTCATTGTACATACCAGCCACAGATTCCCCTGTCCTCCCTCCTCCCACCCCCAAGCCTTCCCCTCCCCAATTCACCCCCCATTCCTACCTCCTTCAAGGCAAGGTCTCCCCTGGGGAGTCAGCCCAGCCTGGTACATTCAGTTGAGGCAGGTCCAATCCCCTCCTCCCTGCACCAAGGCTGAGCAAAGTGTCTCAGCATAGGCCCTAGGTTCCAAAAAGCCAGCTCATGCACCAACGACAGGTCTCAGTCCCACTGTCTGAGGGCCTCCTAAACAGTTCAAGCTAATCAACTGTCTCACTTATCTAGAGGGCCTAGTCCAGTTCCATGAGGACTCCTCAGCTATTGGTTCATAGTTTAATGTGTTTCCGCTAGTTTGGGTATTTGTCCCTGTGATTTTTTCAATCATAGTCTCAATAAATCTTGCTCATATAATCCCTCCTCTCTCTTGTCAATTGGACTCCTGGAGCTCCATCTGGGGCTTGGCCATGGATCTCTGCATCTGCTTCCATCAGTCACTGGATGAGAGTTCTATCATGACAGGTAGAGTTTTCAGCCATCCGATCACCAGAGTAGGTCAGCTCAGGCACTCTCCTGACCATTGCCAGTAGTCTATAGTGGAGTCATCTTTGTGGATTTCTGGGGACCTCTCTAGCACTTGCTTCTTCCTATTCATTTTTCATGGTCTCTCTTTCCTTGTTCTACCACTCTGTTCCTGATCCAGCTGGGACTTCCCGCTCCCCTAAGCTCTCTTTCCCCTGACCCTTGCCCTCCATTACCCACCCACCCCCCACTCACTCTCAGTTTGCTCATGTAGATCTCATTCATTTCTCTGCTGCTGGTCGATCCCTGTGTCTTTCTTAGGGTCCTCTTTACTAGGTAACCTCCCTGGAGTTGTCAGTTGCAGTCTGGTTATGTACTCACTCATACGTGGATACTAGATCATAGCAGATTTTGTCATGTCTCATGGCCTTTCTCACACTGTAACAGCACCGTTTAATGAATAACATCGCAGCGCCACATTAAAACCAACAGTGTTGTCTTATGCCCTTAATCCTACCAGGGAGGCAGAAGCAGGCAGATCTCACCCAGCTAAATTTCCAACTTGTGAAAAGGAATTAAAGAAAACCTTAGCACCTGATATGGTGGTGGTGCACACCTTTAATCCCAGCACTTGGAAGGCAGAAACTGGCTGATCTCTGAGATTAAGGTCAGCCTGATCTACAGAGCAAGTTCATGGACAACTAAGCTTAGACAGTAAAGGAAACCATAAACAACAGAAAACTGAAGTTGTAATTGAACAAGGGGACCATGTACTACCCCAGAAAACAGCAGAACTTGGCTGCTTTGCCTGTGTGGTTCTGGATTTAGAATTATGAATAAAAGAAATGTGTTATGGAAGCTTCCTCAGTGACTAAGGAAAGCTGCCAAGGCCAGGCATGTGTCCCTGAATTGAGGCCCTAAGGGGCCATTGTGTGAAGTTGTGAAGCTGAGGACTGGAATACCTTGGAGACTCTAAGATGCTGGAGATGCCAAAACAGTGGGATACCTGCCAAGGTAAGCTACTAACAGGGAGTGGAACCAGCCCCAGAGAAAGAAGTGTGTTGTAGTCAACAACGGTGAAAGGGGTTGGAGGTCTGAAGGTGGTTTTGACATTAGACATGGAGGTGCAGTGTTTGTAGTTTGCCCACCTGGGTTTAGGTCTTGTTTTGTTCTAGTATTTCCTCACTATGCTCCCTTCTCTACATTTTGGAATGATAATGTATATCCAATGCCATTATATGTTGGAAGGATGCGAACTGTTTTATGATTTTGATTTTACAGGAGATTACAGTTAAGAGATTAAATGAATCGCAGAAGAGATGTTAAACTTTTAAATAAGTTAGAGATTGTTATAAACTATGGGAACTTTTCAAGTAGGACTGAATGCATTTTTGCATTATGATATGGCTATAAGCCTTTTGTTGGGCAGAGAATGGAATGTGGTTTTGAAAGAAAATGGCCACCAAATAGAGAGGCACTATTAAAAAGTCTGTCTTGTTGGAGGAACTATGTCACTGTGGAGGTAGGCTTTGAGGTCTCATCTATGCTTAAGCCATGCTCAGTGGGATAAACCACTTCCTGTTGTCTTTGGATCAAGATGTAGAATTCTCTAGGACCATGACTGCCTGCATGCCAGCATGCTCCCCACCATGATGATAATGGACTAAACCTCTGAAACTTTAAGCTGCTACCTCAATCAAATGCTTTCCTTTATAAGAGTTGCTATGGTCATGGTCTCTCCTCACAGCAATAGAAACCCTAACTAAAATACCACACAAGACAATAGCCAAAGGGAATTTTATATTCTTCCACGCATACTTTGGTATGTTTACCATTAAAAATTTGAAATTAAAATTCTAAATCTACAATCCTCATACTTAAAAGACTTGTATGACCATGTTAAACTTCAATTTTATCAATCATCTGTCTAAAATTACTTGATGTGACTTGCTATAAATATTTGATATTCATAAAGTAGCAGTTATATGGAGCAATGCAACTGTAAGTCCATAAATTATGTACATGTTCTCATGGACACATGCATACATACACACACAGTCATTTCAAAGCTTCTATTCTGTAACAGCAGTAACAGAAATTGAAAAGGGTGCCTATGACTGTAATGAGCGCATTATAGAACAAAGCTCTTCAGAACAGCATATGGCATTTTAATTTAAATTCACTTCAGGGTAGGAAAAGTACTTCACAATGGAGTGTAATGGAAAATAAATAGCTGTCTAGGGTCCTTTAAGTACAGAAAAAGGGTTTTGGATAAGAAGATAATGCTATCCTTAAACACAGGAGGCACACTGCATAGCTTCTCCCTGCTGGGAAGAAAATCCTGGCAATATTTTAGCTTTATCAATTACACATTTTATAATCTTTATTTCTTTTCCTCTTACTTCTGTCACTTTCCCTTGCCTTCAAATTGGTATCATTTTTATTGTTTCAATCACTTCCTTTTCATCAAATACACTTTTCTTCTGAAACCACTTTCATGAAATTTTGACTCTGTTGATCATTCACACCATAATTTGTGTAAAACTAATAATTTGAGATATAAAACCTTTTTTGTTTGTTTGTTTTTGTTTTGGTTTTTCGAGACAGGGATTCCTCTGTGTAGCTTTGCGCCTTTTCCTGGAACTCACTTGGTAGCCCAAGCTGGCCTCGAACTCACAGAGATCCGACTGGCTCTGCCTCCCGAGTGCTGGGATTAAAGGCATGCGCTACCACCGCCCGGCGAGATATGAAACCTTTAAACAATTTAATGTCCCATGTAAAAGTTATACTCTCTGCTTTTCTAATTAGGCCAATTGCTCTAAATTCTACTGAAAGTTCCACTGTAAATCCACTAAGGGTAAGTTTGAAAAAGAAAAGTTATCTGTCTCAATCTTAAATAGTTTAATAGCACACACATCTAAGAGCATTATATGAGAATTCATGTAAACATGGAACAGTGGGTTGAAAAATCCTTGGGTTAACAAAGAAAACGTGAGGCTAAAAGGGAAAATGGTGGAGTTACAGAAGGAGTTGGACAGGAAGGTGTAAAAACTGCATTTGACCAAAACACATAACACATTTGTATAAATGTTTTAAACAATAAATACAAAATTTAAGAATGTAAATTTTGTGACAAAAACTATAAATCTAGCAACTGTTCGTGCCTAGTGTGGTCATGGATTTGAGAAGATAAGCTATGACTGTCCCTTTCTCAAACCCATATAATTCCTAACTCAATTCTCAATACTGATCTATATACTTACAGATAAGAGTAGCTCTCATCCTTCATCCAAAAAGCTTATTTTGTAGCAGACAGAGACCATGACAGAAAAATACAACTCATCAAAATGCAGTTAGAATCTGACATGAGGATGCCTCACTGCAACTGATTCAGGTACCTCCCAGCTCCTACACCTGAGGCTCGGGAAGCATTATGTGAGATGGGGCAGAAAATTCAAGCCAGAGGAGCAGTATGTCTTCTGTGTGATTCTGTCTTCTTTATGTAGCAGAGAAGTTACACTCAGGAAATCTCAAAAAATATGGCTGCCGTTTATCTAAACAATGACAACGTGAGTTGATGTGCCATCACAGAGGGGGAAATGTCATGGGGCCTCACCAGTAGATAAAAACCTCCAGGTAATTATTGATGACTGAGAAAAGGGGATTACTCTTCCCTAAATATGAGTCACCTAAGTGGCTATACAATACCAAGTTATCAAACTGAAAACATATACATGTAATTAACACTAAAAAAAACTTACCAGGTTGTACTTAAATATTTATTAGTATACAAAACAACAATAATTAAGAACAGTAGACCATGATTTGAGAAGGAATGGGAGTTAGAGGGAAGAAGAGACATAATGTCTCATCAGAAAAGAAAACCTAAGCATTTAGTCTGAACCAGGAACTCAGCTATGTCTTCATATTTGATCCAGGATCTAAATATGACTACATATTTTCTGAAGTTTCATTGTTTTGTTTGTGTCTAGACAATTCCTTAACTTTACTATTTATAGAATTTGCATTCGTGAAAAAAGGATTGTTTTTCAAAAAATACAGCTGAATTATTCATTAAAATATAATTTGTCAGAGACCTCTTATAATTTATTGCATAGTTTCTTATGTAGATAAAGTGAGCAAAATGGGATAATTGGTCAAACAGCTAATGTTTATAAATTTTTAATAGTTTATGGTTCTACAACTGGCTATTTGAAGAGAAATAAAGGACTACCTATACCTACAAATGTGTAAAATAATTAGTTTGAGTAAATATGAACAATAGAAAATCTTCTAAGCTGGTAAAGGGACAATAGAAAGAAGGGTGTTAAATGTTGTAAAGAATTCTCAGAAGCAGATCCATGGATGGGGTGACTCTCATAGTCACATATTTTTGAAAGCTTAGTCACCAGGGAGTCGAACTGATGGAAAGAAATAGAAGGATTAGGAGATATGGCTCTGGTTGAGAAGGGATGGCCTAGTTGAAGGAAATAGATCACTGAGGGTGGACTTTGAGATTTCAAAAGCCCAAACCAAGTTCACTGTTACTCTTGGGCTTCCTATCTGTCTAAGATTTAGGATGTTGCTCTCAGTACTGCTCCAGTGCCAGCCTGCATGCTGCCATGTTCCCTACCATGATGATAATAAACTAAACCTCTGAAACTGCAAGGAAGCTCCCAATCAAATACTTTCTCTTGTAAGAGTTGCCTTAATAATGGTGTCACTTTAAGGCAATAGAACAGTGACTAAGACAGGGATTGTTACCAAGGAATGGGGTATTGCTGTGGCAGACCTGATCATGCTGCTTGTTGACTGAATGTTGACTTTGGGACATTAGATAAAGAAAGTAGTTGAACACTTTAAGTGGGACTCCATAAGCCCTACAAGAATGATCATGGAAGAAGACAGTGGTGCTGGCAGCCATGTAAATTATAACAGCCTGGCTAAAGAAGTTTCACATGGGAAAAACACAACAGCAGTGAGGGACATGGCTGCTCTTTTCTTTTCCCTTGTCCTAAAAACCTGCCTGAGGTTCAGTTAAAGAGTTTCGGATTAATAGCACCCATAGAGGAAATTTCAAGACAGTCTAGTATTGAGTGTCTTCTTTCATCATTAGTAATGACTTTTATGCAACTCTGTAATGAAAAGGAACAAACTAGAAAAAGAGAAACGCAAAATATATAGTTTGAGGAGAAAAGGAGTATAATGGAGCTAAGTCCAGAGATCAAGGAGATAAAAAGTTAAAAAAAAAAAAGAACTTCATTCTAAATGGAATAAAGAAATAAAGAGAGTGGTGATGTTGGGGCAAGACCCTATCCAGCTAAGCTTCCAACTTGAGTTGAAGTTTGGGTATTGGTTTCTTTGCTCATTGTTGTGACTAAAAACCAGAGAAAAGCAATTTAAGGAAGGAAAGTTTTATTTTGGTTTGTTGTTTGAGGGCACACAGTCCAATTTGGTGGAGCAGTCATAAAGGGAGGCTAGAACTTGGGAAGACTTGTGACATTCTGATAGCATTCAGGAATGTAAGTGGAATGAATGCTGTTACTCGATGAATTTTCTCCTTTTTATACAGTCTGTAATTCCAGCATATAGCAATAATGATGATATGTTTATAGAGGGTCTTCCCTCTTGAATTAGCCTAATTTAGAAAATCCTTTATTGAAATATTCAGAGATTTGTTTGGTGTGTCATTCAGTCTTCTCTCTTCTCTCTCTCTCTCTCTCTCTCTCTCTCTATATATATATATATATATATATACATATATATACATATATGTATAATTGATTTTTTGTGGATTTCGCATCATGCATGTTGATCCCACTTATCTCCCTGTCTCCTTGCATCTGCCCTTTGACCTTGCAAGCTCCTCTCCCCAATCAAAACCAATTTTTTTTAAAAAAAGCCCCAAACAAAACAAAAGAAGAATCTTGTCATGGAACTGTAGTGTGGCCTATTGAGTCACATAGTTTACCCTTTAGACTATTTATCTTTACTTGCAAGTGCTCATTGTCATGAGTCATTGGTCTGGCTTGACGTTTCTGGTTTCTGCTGCATCACTGATAATGGGCCCTCACTGGAGCTCCTCTTGGATATCCTGTGGTCTTGTGCATGGGGATCTTGCTTTTTTGGATCTGTAGGTTTGTTCCCCTCATATACTCCAACAGTACATAGCTTCATTGGATGTTGGGATGAGTCAACTCATAGACTTGGTTCTGAGTGTGAGTGATAGCTGGGTCGGTCAGCCCACCAGTTTTCTCTCATCCTCACTACTCAGGTGAGCTCTCTAGCACTACATCAGCTAGCTCACCCACTGCAGCCTACAGCAAGGAATGGGGCCAGTTCTCCTGCTGTCAGATCCTCAGATGCTGATCCCCCACACTCACATCACCAGGCCCAGCTCTATTGTTTAGCCCAGGGGAGGTGAAGGGCCTTCTTTCCCAATTGCTGTAGGGGAAATATGAGGAGGAGGTGTGGGGTCAGCTCTCTTGCTCTTACACCCTCAAGGCTGGCTCACCTGTGCCCCAGAAAACCAGATCAGGTCTAGTGTGCTGCCCAGGTAGGGTTCAAGGCTCACTCTTCTGTGTGCTTCAGCTGGTGGACAGGGCTAGTACTCATGAATGCTGGGCCAGCTCTCTTGGTGCCTCAGATAGCAATGGGTGGAAGGGGAAGAGCATCTTTCCCTCATCCATGCCACTGCATGGCAAATGAGAGGGGTGGGGATCAGCTCTCCTGCTCTCACACACTTAGGCCTGGCTCAACCTTGTGCCCGACTTTGGAATCAGCTTTAGTGTGCTGCACAGATGAGGTACACTCCTATCATGAGGGGTAGGCCATCTTTCCTGATCATGAGGGCAAGCTCTCCCCTGAAGGGTAGCACCAGCTTGCCTGCTCTAGGAGCCAGTTTGTGGGAGGGCCTGCTATCCCAGGGCCAGTGAAGGGCAGGGATGGCTCAGCACACAATGGGTCCAATGATCCCTTGTGCTAACATGGGCCATGGACATCATCACAGACCCTACCTGCAGTAGGACCATAGACCCAGACATGGCCCTTAGCAGTAGCTCAGGCATGTATGTCAACACTGTCCCAGAGGCAGCACAGGCCACCAGATCAGCATGGGTCTTGGGCACCAACATGGTCTCAAGTGACTGCCCAGACCCTAGGCATCTGCAGGTGGTAACAGGAGCCGTGGACATTACTCCAGACTCCTACCTCTGCAAAGCTATAGACCCACACATGGCTCTAGGATCCAGATGACAGCACTGGCTACTCAGATCAGTATGTCCCTGGCAGTGGCATGGTCCTCATGCACCAACATGGTCTGTGGTGTCTGACTAGACTCTTGTCATCCCCATGGGCCTTAGTGGTAATAGGAGCCCTGAACATCAACTCAGACCCTGGCTGCTGTAGAGCAGTGGATCCAGACATGGCCAGCAGCAGCAGCCCTGGCCCAGATGGTGCCATTCAGTCTTAACCATCAGAGATGGTAATGATATCATGCTGCAGAACACGAAGAATGAAACAGAGGGATGAACACTGGATGGAGGCTGAATAGTGTCTTCTTTGGTATCTCTGTAGGTGAATTTTGTTATTCTGAGCTGATTATTTAACTCTTTAATATTTTAAGATACATAAATTTGGTATCTCATATTTACACATACATTACCCATAATGCACAGATATCAATATGAGGGCATCACAACATTAATTTTTATTTCATACCCTCTTCATAACTGTAAGGGGAAACTACAATGATTGCATGTCAAATTTTGTCAGTGAAAACTCACTTTGTTCATTAATATCCACCTCTTTTCTGAGTCCTATTGAAGTGTAAATGTCTCGCTGGAGATCTGCTTCCTAGGGGCACTTTTGTTACCAACTTACTGTACATAGGTCCACTGCAACTTAGTCTGTGCATAAAAAGATAAAGAAAGGATTTCTTAGTATTCTAAATTCACTAGAATATAAAATGATAAGGAAGAGTTATATCTAAAGATAAACATTTTGAACTCTTCAGTGTGGTTCTGGGTCTCAGACAAGCTGTCTAAGCGGGACCTCATCTTTCTCAGTTTAAAGAAGGAAAGGGGATGAGTGTGTCCCCTGATTTCCTTCAGAGTGTCATCTTATATGACATTAGGATTCCTCATTTAAGATTGCCTGTGCATGAATACAAAAGTTACCTGCAGTAATTTCTCATAACTACTGCAACATGGAGAACACCATACTGAAATGTAGGTGACATGCCAGGCAGTTTTACTGAAGGTTGTTGGAGACTGTGCATAGATGTTTACCACAGTGACACTTAGAGTAAGAGAGGTCAGGCAGGAGATTCAGAAATTAGGTGTTCCAGAAAGGAGTGCTTAAAACTAAATACTAGCGTGCAGGGCATCTTGATGGGCTTAAACTGAGCTTGGTCTATTCCAAAGGGTTTTTACTTATTTTAACCTAGCTTCTTGTTTTGCCCAAGACATTGTTTCTTTGTGTATTCCTGTCTGTCCTGTAACTAGCTCTGTAGAGCAGGCTGGCCTTGACATCACAGATATCTACCTGCCTCTGCCTTTGCTGGGATTAAAGATTTGTGTTAATTCTGCCCATCTAATTTACACTGTAACAAGGAATTAAAACTCATATTTAGGCATTCTTAATTTGGTAAAGAATGGAGAGGAATATTTTATGAATCCATCATTGAGGAATTATCTGTAGAAGTGTACATATTCAAAACACTTGTAGATTAAAGAATATTGAATCTGTAGAGATTTCTTAAAAAAAAATATGTCCTACAAACATGAACACAAGTAATACTAAGATACATGAAAGATGTATGTGAACAAATCAAGTACATTAAATAATTAAAAATTTAAACATCCAAACATATGTGGTGTTTTCAAATAATACTTAACATTAAATATTTAAAAGTAAATTAGTCAAGACAGAATAAATTTAATTTCTTTCAATTTTACTGAGTAGGATAAAATAAATTAATTGAATCTATCTTTATGTAGAGGAATAAAACATAAAATTAGATCTTAGTACCAGGCTGGGTTCAATCAGAAAAAATGATAATTATTATTATAGAATATGATTTCACCTTTTGAATTTTTATTCCCATAATATTATCATGTATTATTTCACCTGTTTTATTTGCAAGTTAACCAAAATTATTCAGTTATTTTATTAATATAAATTTATATTCTACTTGGGAAAGTAAAAACATCAGAAAAAAGCTAACCCAGTAAATATTTTGATAAAATATGTTTCCATAAAATTCTGTTGGTAGCAAACTGAGCAGAAGTCTCGGGCACTCCTCAAAACCTCCACCCACTAAGGCACCGTGTAAAACACAGCCAATAGGTTTTCCTACAAACCAAAGAATTAGTTTTTTTTTGAAGCAATATTATAATATTAAATATTAAGGATAAAATGTTCTCTTCCAAACCCTGTTTCACTCCAGCTACTGGCAGTGATATCCTCTCCTCAGATCTCATTGGATAGTTCCTCCTACTTCTCTTCCTTCTACAGCTAAGGAACCATCTGCATGCATCCTGACCATCATCTGGGTCTTATCTCTATAGTCGCCATCTCTCTCTCATCATCTGTCCCAGCTCTGTTATTATCTCATTCCTAACTCTGTCTTCTATCATCTCTATCTGTCTCTAGCCCTCTTCATCGAGTCACAAGAAAGTTGTATGCTGGGCTTTGTTTAGTAAGGGTATAATAAAAATATTTTACCATTTACTACAATTCAAAGAAAAGCTTCAGTGTAAATTGAATTATTTGAAATGAGTTTGTTTTGAAGTCAGGGTTTCTCTGTGTAGTTTTGGAGCCTGTCCTGGAACTTGTTCTGTAGACCAGGCTGGCCTTGAACTCACAGAGATCCGCTTGCCATTGCCTCCCGAGTGCTGGGATTAAAGGCATGCACTAGCACCACCCAGCATGAAATAAGATTTTATATATTAAACCTCAATCCTTGTGGTAGTGTCTAAATATGATTTTACTCATGTTTTCCATTACTGAACACACACACACACACACACACACACACACACACACACACACACACTATAAAGCCTGTCTAAACTCTCCCAGCTCATGATTGTGATGAAGTCCAGTTAAGTGACATAATAGCCATCTAGTCAATAACTCACATTTATTTTATTTACAATGATCAACATAGACTGCTGACACTCTAGGCTAAAATTACATTATGGAAAGAAAAAAAATACATTAAAGCCGAGGAAGAAATATTTCACGGAAGAAATCACTAGCGACGCTGTTAACAGAGTCCCATGAGACAGGAGTGAAGAATGGAAGAGAGCAGAGGGTAAAGCAGATGACAGGAAACACTTATAAAGAGAATCAAGACAGGTACAGCAACCAGTATCATCATATACTAATATATAAGAATTTCAACAACTGATGACAATTATCATGGTAACAGTCATTTTCTCTCTCCTTCCTCTGTATGTTAATAGTCTTTGCTTCTATGAGATAATAGTATCAGATTTTTCTCCTTGTCTCCTGTTACACAAGTTATGCTTTCAGAAACCACATGGAGGAAGAAGCCTGTCAACGACCTCTTTTGGTGTTCATTGCTTTCTCATCACGGCATTTCAAGTAAATACTCTCCCTACCTCTTTGACCAATTTTTGTACCATTTCAGAAATATTTGTGTCTTTCTATATCCTGGACTTGACCACAGGCCTAAAAGTCTTTCTTATACTAGAGCACATGGCATGAATAGCTTATTGGAGATGTCACAGCTGTCTGTCATCCTAGTCTTTGAATGTTCCTTCCCATAACGCAGGGCCTTGTGAGGAAAATGAGCCCCTGTGAGGGATTGCCATGCTCCTCTGCCCCCCGCCATACTGTGGGGATTGAGGAATATGTACGAGTCTCTCACTCTGGAATAAATCCTAGTGAGTTCAGTTAGAAGCATTACAACTTCTGATGGCAGTGGATTCTGACAATCTTTTTCTAACAGGAAGGTAGCACAGGGATAAAAGACTACTGTGGAAAGGACGAGGCACAATTCAGCAGTGAACGCTGGCTAAAACTCCCCTAATATATAGCACTGTAAGACACCAAGCATGTCGGCATTATGGGCAGAGTAGTGTCTCAAAGACAAAAATGGTTTAGATAAGTGTATATAGTATGTCTTATCTCATTTAGATGGCTTCAAGAAGAAAATATGTGAATGAAGCAACCAGGAAGCAAGAGCATGAGAAAACAAGACCTTTTCTAAATACAAAAATATTTCTAGTGTTTACTAATAAGCAAAAATGTCCACTAGGAAACATGATATTATGAGGAAAGTTATTTGTAAAATAGCAACATTTGTTCTTTTATGAATTTTTTTTATTTAATTTTATGTGCCTGAGTGTTTGCCTGAGGTATCTATGTATAGCACGAAATATCTGCTCCCCATGAAGGCTAAAAAAGAGCATCCAACTGCCTGGAACTGGAGTTTCCGATAGCTATAAACTGCCATGGAGATGACAACTGATTCCCAGGGATTTGCAAGATCTGCAAGTACTCCTAAATGCTGCAATAGCTTTCCAGCCCTTTGTCCCTTTCTAAAACATAATAATCACTGCTAACATTACTCAATTATCATTAATTAAAAGGAATATAAATATTTTTCTTTTAAGTAATGTGCTATCATTTTATTAGAAGTCTGATATCTAATTGTAATGTCCTTAATAAATATTTTGCTTCAAACTAGGCAGATAAAACATACCATAATAATTATATCATAACCTACGATCCTCATTACATGATATTCAATTAGCATATCATCATATAACAATTCAACTATTAAATACATGAAGGTGTACATATACCATATTTTTCTAATTACAAATACATCAGTACCTCTATTTTTGATAAGATATAATTGGAACAACTTAGACTAAAGCAAAGAAAATTATTCATTCCATTTGGAGAATAGATTAGGAGACGGTGGCGTTGTCCACATGAGGATTTGAGAGAGAATCATGTTGGGTGGTCAGACACTGGTGGTTGTGCTTCCTCCAGTGGCTTGGATGATCTGATTCTTGAGACAATAACCTGCACCTAGCTTCACACACACAAAAAAATAATTAATAACTGAAAAGAACAATTTATCATAAAAGTAAAATGTGCATTAAAAGTAGAAGAAACATTTCCTGAAGATGAAGTATTTCTGCATCAAATAAGCACAATATATGAATATTCATGTTTATACTTTTCTCCTTAATATCAAGGAAAATGGACCTTAAAAATTAGCAGCCACAGAAAGGTGGAAGAAGAGGCCATTACACCAGCCATAGTTTACAGGGAAAGCCATTGTTCCAAAGAAGCATAGACTAAGGACTCCATGACTGGGAATATAAATGAGTATATAGGCAGTTTTTTAGGATAGAATTACACTTCAAGTTCAACTCTAAAAATGATAATTGAAATAGGATGGTAAAATATTTACATTTTCTCTGCTACTTAAAGCTCTGTGTGTGACCAGGCAGTCCCACACTTCTGATTGACAGAACATACACTTGATAAAGGATCTCTGAATTATGAATCCGTTGACAAAGTAAATATTCTGGCTTTAGAAAGAAATAATTTGCACATAGCCCATCAAATTTAATGAAGAGCTGGAACAAGCTACTCACCAAGTCATTAAATCATATTTGATTCAATGCTAACTCAATGATATTTTCTTCTCCACTATAGATGAGAATAAGTAGTTGAAAACAAAACTATACTGAAGCCAATGCATACTTTTGCACATAAAGTTATAATACACATTCAATGACACATTCCTAAGGCTTTTATTTTTAATATTTCTCTCCTTGGCTCCAGGAGACCTCACATCTCCTAGGTACAACATTGTCATGACCAGTAAATGGCCCTTTTTATTGCTATAATCATCGTGGCTATGCCACATGCTTTCTAAGGGATGAACATGAAAAAAGTAAAACTAATCATTTAAATTAGTTTCAGGGATACTGTTCTTGGCACAGAATAGACTTCATGAATCTTTTGCAGCTATTTCAACTTACAGCACACCAGCTTTTGTAGATTTAACTCCAAACCTATCCTATATTTTCTTGACCTTGGACACTTATTAACATTTTATGATTCTGGAATAGTACTTACTCTATAATGACCATACTCTTTTTATGATCTATTATAATAATAGATTATACAATTATTTTATAGGATAATATATTAAAATCCTCTGAATTTTTAAAAAGCCTTTGAGCAAAATGTGAATAGGTCTAACAAGGTAAAAGGGATGACCTAATTCTGTTTGCTTAAACTCTGTCCTTTCCCATCAAAAGAGAGGCCTCACTTAGCAAAATCCATGACCACTGGGAGGTATTTTCTTAAGCCAGAAAATGTCCATTCTCAACCTAGAGTGACATGCCAGGAATTAGTATCTCTGTTAAAAAATAATAAAAAAAAAACCCTTGTCATTATCCCTATGGTTAACTTCTTAATGTGATTACATACTTAGTTTCATTCCCTTTAACTATAAAATCCATCTTATAACAAAAAGCAAAACCTCATAGATAACTGGAGTTTAGGCAAATTATATGTCAGTACAAATACTGGCTTTCAGTAATTCCTGAAAATGAACTTAAACTATAGAAGACATGTCATGTGTGATATATTTTTTTTTTTTTGAATTCTTGGTTTGGTGAAGTAAAAGAATTTCAGAAGTTTTTCTGGATGATATGCAATAGTATGCCTGTTAAACATGCTTGCAGCAAACAGAAATGTAAAAGCCTCTAAAATTGTGTGAAGACTGATGTCTAAGTGAGCATAAATATGAAATAGACAGATATGCACAAAAGATCCCGAGGACTCTTTACTATTATGTGTTCATTAGGGTTCCAGCTTAATGCATTCTTTATTGCCTAGAAATTCATTTCATTTGCATTTTAACAGGGTTTTAGTCAAGTTAATCCCCTTTCTTCCTTTGATAAGAAACTATTCTGCAGGTTCAGCAAAAAATTCCTAAAGAAGAAAGAAAAAAAAAATCAAATTGTCATCTTGCAGTTAAAAACTAAATTTGTGGGGTGTAGTAGTGGGTTGGAAGATAATGCGATTTGTGTGAATGAGGACAAAGGTCTGCATCTTCATAATCCACACAAAAACCAGGTAGACTGGAATGGTAGAAGCTTGGAATCTGAGCACTCTGTAGGCAGTGACAGGGCATCCTAGATCATAAGATCCCTAACCCAAACAGTAAAACTGGCAAGCCAAGAGCTCAATAAGAAGCACTGGTTCAATTAATATGGAGTGGAAAACAATTAATATGACACCCAGTGTTGAATTTGAACCTCCACAAAAAATATACATATGCACACAACCACAGAAACACATGCACATAATAACATGCATCTACACATAAGCACATACACCTACACAAAAGCACATACACATACATAAGCACCTATATATACACATAAGCACATACACATATATGGACATATAAGCACATACATCGGGTATACAAAAGCCCTTTAGGTTTGTTGCAGGTTATTGGAAAAGACACATGTCTTTCCTGGCTCTTTATATCATTTTTTTTCAACACCAAAAATCATCTCATATTTGTTCTAGCAAGCTCCACAACAAAGATGAGCAATTTTGGTAATTTATGCTAAGTGTTAACTAGAGAAGCTATAGTAAAAATACCTGTGTGGGATTAAAGGTGTGTGCTACTACTGTCCGGCTAGATCTTTCATTTTCAACTGAAAATTAGTTTGAAAAATTCCTGAGATAATATCAGATAAAGGGAAAGATAGAAAGGACATATCATATCTAATACAGTAATCCAGACATTATACTAAATGGGGAAAAACTAGAACATTCCATATAAACTCCGGAGCAAGGCACTCATATTCAATATAGTGCTAAAAGTCAGCAGATAGAAGCAGCTGAGTGACTGAGGTTCACAGAAAGTTAACAAACTCAGATATGAACAAGAGATACATGGTGATGAGTTATGCTGCTGACATTTGATTTTGTATTATAATTTGATCTCTCTAGAGTAATCAGATGAGCCAATGACATGATTTATTTTTGTCTCATATTTTTCTTGCAGACTTGTGGGCTTCATTTTGTTGAGATTTAATATACTGCAACAGCATTAATTTTTTTTTTTTTTGGCTTGAGACCATATTGTACAGTCATAGCTGCTACGAAGGTCAGTCCTTGTAAAGGACAATGTTTATGATGGAACATCCAGAACAAATTACGGACTAACACCAAGGTGTTTTCAGGTCTGTTGCTATTCCTGAACTTCCTAAGCTGTAATATATGCTGAATCCTTGAAAAGAATATCCTTCTCCATTTGTAAATTTATCATGAGGGTTTCTGATCATTAATCATGAAAGACAGCCATGAGAACAGCAGCTAATATGAGGATTTTAGTGATTTGGAGCACACAAACACCACAGAATATATGATGGTTAAGTATTTAAAAGATCTATCTGTTACAGGATTTATATGTGTCATTCCTCTCTCAATCTGATTTGTTCATGTCTTGAAATATTGCCATGAATCATTTGTATCACACTGGACTCATAGTTGGGGGTTTTTCTAGCCCCGATAGACACTGTTTAGTCTCTGAAGAACAGGACCTCTGATTTCTAGCCATTAGGGGGAAACCACACAAATCAGAATTGACACCAACAAATAAGCCTCCAGGGAGCCTACTGTTTTAGAAAAAAAAAAATCAGTAACTTTTAAACTAGATTTTAAAAAATGACTCAGATAAGGGATATTTATTTGGTAGTGAATTCGTTTTCAAATTCCTTGGGATTCAATAGAAAAATGTGCATCTTTAATAGGGGCATGAATTAAAACATATGGGAAGGAGGGTGTCATCACCAAGTGTTGGCTTTCAGAAGAGTGGATATACCATAGAACTTCATCCAACCTCTTAAATGTCCCCTGTGCATTTCGGATGGGAAGAGTCCCTTTTATTCAATAGAGAATTATTTGTCATGATTTGTATTCCCAGGGGAAGGAGAAGTAGCATGTGGCAGTGTTCTAATTCTGTGGGCTTGCTATTACTTCAGTAGAAAAAAGAAGGCAAGCAACGGACTCATTTTTCAAATAGCTCTAACTTAATTCTGGTACTTGTTCATCTTGGGACCAAGCGTGGAAAGTTCATTTTTAATTATTTCTTTTATTTTTTTGAAATTGTAATAGAATTGCATCATTTTTTCTTTCCCCCTTCTATCCTTTCCACATATTTGTCTTGTTCCCTTTCAGATTTGTGGCCTCTCTTTTCATTAAATGTTGTATATATAATACACAACATATATACACACACACATATACAACATAAATACACTATTGGTACAACATACATGTTTTCAAGACAGTCCATATTCTGATAGGGCAAAGAACATGATCTAAATAGGGACCTCTTGAAATAGCACATGTGCCATAGGATATAGTTCTTTTGTTTAGGATGTACCATCCATCTAAGCTTTTAGGAAATAGACTCATCTTAGCATGAGTAGCCTGGCAAGAGCTGGCAAAATAGGCTGCCATGTGGGGTGGAGGTTAACCTCAATAGAAATTGATGAATTTGGAGATCAAGCAAACTATTGGTAAAAAAACATGCAGTGTAGATGTAACCGTCTTGTTAAATAAGAAACACAGAGCCAAATACAGAGTTAAAAGCCAAGAGGTCAGAGCAATAGCTAAGAGCTGAGATTAAAAACCATACCCTTCACTGCCGCTGCTGTCCTACCTCTCTGCAAAAGAACTACTTCCTGTGTGTGTCTGTCTTCTTATAGACTTTCTTTTTTTTCCTTTTTTTTTTTTGTTTTGGCTTTTCAAGACAGGGTTTCTCTGTGTAGCTTTGCACCTTTCCTGGATCTCTCTCTGTAGACGAGGCCGGCCTCGAACTCACAAAGATCCACCTGGCTCTGCCTCCCAAGTGCTGGAATTAAAGGCGTGTGCCACCACCGCTGGGCTCATATAGACTTTCTGTTCTGCCTTCTCATTGGTTGTAAATCCAACCACATGACCTCCTTCTCACTGCCCATCTATACAGACCTCCAGATCTCCTATGGTTGGTATTGAGATTAAAGGCGTGTGTCTCCATGCTGGTGGTGTCCTTAAACACATGGAGATCTGCCTGTCATGTGATCAGGATTAAGGGCGTGTGCTACCACTGCCAGACTTCTGCTATGGCTTGCTATTAGCTCTGACCCCCAGGCAATTTTATTTACTAACATACAAATAAAATCACATTTCAGTACAAATAAAATATCACCATAATGCAGTGTTTATCTGATAATGTTAGATACACCCTCAGAAAAGTTAAATAAATATAAATACATATATTCCACAAGTTTAGAGAAAGTAGATTCTGTCTCTGGATGGAGGTGTAAGTAGTGCTGCAATGGTGAATGTTAAGGGTGCAGTACAAAAATCATAATAATTGAAATGATATACCTATAAGTGAAGACTTCTGCAAGTCCAGGTAACAGAAAATGGTAGGCATAATTATAACTATGTAATGAAAATCTGATAACACACAAATATGAATTTTTTAACTACATAAACCAGAGACTGCACAAAACAAAACAAAACAATTAAAACAAAAATGAAAAAACAATAAAGTGAATTTTGTGTAAGTTTTCTCAGCATCATATCTGTGGCAGAACACTAGTAACTTCACTCAGAAAGTAGTTATGTCATGTTTCAGCTTTAAGTGTACTCTTTAGTTGTTGTTATATTAGTTACATCATACTATATATAGAATATATTTTGATGTTATAAGCTATATAAAATAGTATCTTTGGTTTAAATATATGAGCCAAAAACAGTCAATAAAGTGGTAGGACAATTTAGACAAAACTTTTTTAAATTTTTTATAATATAAGCTAGGCAGTGGTGGCGCACGCGCTGGGCGGTGGTGGCGCATGCCTTTAATCCCAGCACTCGGGAGGCAGAGCCAGGTGGATCTCTGTGAGTTCGAGGCCAGCCTGGGCTACCAAGTGAGTTCCAGGAAAAGGCGCAAAGCTACACAGAGAAACCCTGTCTCAAAAAACCAAAAAAAAAAAAAAATTATAATATAATTATTATAATAATTCTCAATTTTATTTTTCCAGACCCCCATTTATCACTTTTTTCTCTCCTTCAAATTCCTCTCCTCTATTTCTATTTCTTGTTTTTATCGTGTGTGTGTGTGTGTGTGTGTGTGTGTGTGTGTGTGTGTGTACTTATATAGTCCTAAAGAAAACATGTAATGTTACTCATATGCATGTTTTCAGGAATGACCCTTTAGTACGTATTCACCAACTGATGTGCTCTTCCCTGGGGAGGATCACCTCTCCTGCTTCTCTTTATGCTCAGTGGTCTATAGTTCTTTGTGTAGGGTTGAAGCTTCATTGGTTTTCTCCATCCATCTTAGCATGCCCATCAGTGTCATCCTTGTTCAGTTCATATTTGGATAGTCACATTCATGAGACTTTATGATGTGGCTTCTGCTGTTGCAAGAACACACATTCTCAGAGCAAACTCCCCTATCCTCTGGCTCTTACAGTCAAAAGAAATCTTAAAAAGCTGGAGTTTACTTCACTAGTAGACCAACAGGACTAAGGACTTGGGTTCCAGACATGGAAGATTAAAAGTAAGAAGGAAAAAGAAAAGAAATAAAGAAAGACACAGTATGGAACAGAGAAAGAGGGAAAGACAGTTGTATGTGGTCCCAGAAATACTCACTAAATAAATATATCTCAAACAGATCTGGCCTTTCTTTAAACAATACCAAGAGTTGTATAGTTTATACAATTTACTATATTCACATGAAAATAATAAAATCATCTGTCCTGGGATACTGTGTTATTTAAAAGTAAGATTTAGAAGAAATGTATCATAAGCCTTCAAGCAAACACGAATAATATTAAAAAAGTACTAAAAATGATAGATGATTCTTGTTAAAAGGAACTTGGTTTTTCTCTTTGGGAGATTGTAGTAATCATAAGGACTCATGCCATTCAAACAGATCCTGGATGACCTTAAACGGACAGAGTGCTTTTGAATCTGTCCTGAAATTCTTTTTTCTCCGAGGTGCTCATGATTTTCAGAAAGGAAGATGAGTGAAGGAAAAAATGTATTTTGCTATCTCTTTTGCAAAAGTCTTAAATAATGAGTTATACTGACAGTGAAAATAGTCTCATTTGAAATTTTATAAGAGTATCACCAAATTCAACGGCAGACATTGCTTGTCTGGCTTTCTGCTACAGTACAATTGCATTTCGTGAACTAATCAACTGTTTTGATATGTTCTTATTCATTCTTTTATTCTTAAAGATTTTATTTTACATTTAACCATGTGCAGTATGTGTTTCTGTGTGGATGAACACATGGGTGCAAGTGCCGGTAGAGGTCTGATTCTCAGACCCTCCTGAACCTGGGGCTACAGGACTTTATGCGCTGCCCAATGTGGGTTCTGAGAAGTGAATACTGACCCCGTCCCTAGAAGAGGAGTATGTTCCCTTAACCACTAAACCATCTCTCCAGCCCCCAGTTATGCTATGTTTTTTAAACTGTATATTGTACATTGAGATCCCATTCTTCCAATCACTTTACTTGTCTTCTTACAACTCCTGCCAGTTGTCTCCGGAATAAGAAAAGCAACAAATGGAGGTGGGGGGATATTTGAACATATTTTGCCAAAGGAAGTGTAGTGGTTGGTGTGATGAATGCCGCCCACAGTCGTGGGAATTTGAACACTTTTTCCCCAGGTGTTCGTATTGCTTGGGGAGGTTGAGTAGCGCAGACTTGGTGGGGAAGTACATTACTGGGGGAAAGCTTTGAAAAAAAATGATAAAGCTTCACCTACCTCCAGAGCACTCTGCTTGCTTGATGCTTGCAACATAAGATGAAAGCTTTCAGCTTGCTGCTCCAGGCATCATGCCTGCTGGTTTCTGTCGGGCTTCTCTGCCGTCAGGTAGTCTAACCTTCTGGAACTGTAAAATCAAATAGACTCTTTTTTATGAGTTGCCTTGGCCATGGTGTTTTGTAACAGTAACAGAAAAGTAGGTAATATAGATAGGATACAAAAGACCAGAAAGTATGTGGAAAGGTGTGGCTGCACATTAGTTAGGATAAGATATTACTACATGAGATATTACTACATAAGATAATAACAACAATTAACAATAAGATATTACTACATGAGATGATAACAACAATTGATAGGTAAATTGGTGTCCTGATGCAATTTACATAGTAATATAAATTGGAAAATTTTCATAGCTTGTTGAACTATTAAATGTAACCACATATTCTAGCATTTCTACCCTTCTGTAATTATCCAAGAAATAAAGAGACATATACTAAAACCTGTATATGTAGAAGTTTGTAATAACATTATTCCTGAACTATAAAATTTAGAAAGAACCAAATGTCCATTAGCTAGTTAATTGATACTCATAATATAATATACCTACAAATTGGAATGCTATTTGGTAATAAAAAGAACAATATGTTGATATATGCCACAGCAAGAACAGACATAATAAGAAATTGAAAAAAGGTGATCAGAGTAGTTTATTTTCTAAATTCTATTTGTAGTGCCTTTAATACAAATGAAATACTTTCAGGATTAAGAAATGGGCTAGCTTTATTCTACCTTTGGGAAGGGCTAAGTTATTGGGATGTAAATATAAGGGACAATGTCTAGCAAGCCATTGCCTTCTATCAATGCAGTCAATCGGTGAGCTTTTATTATGTTAACTAAATATCAGTGAGTCACTGAAGATGACTAAAACTAGAAGTTGTATCTATTGTCTTTTGAACATAAACCACCATAAGTTAGAGAATCCATGTGATGTATGCACACCAACAATTCTCTCCTGCTTTTTATTTCCCCATGAAGTCATGAAGGCACAGGTTCTTCAGAGACTGAGGCAGGCCACTCTATATAAATATAATGTAACAAAAATTAAAAACAAGTTATGAATTTGAGAACTGGAGGGGGCATGAAAGTAGTAGGAAGCAGGAAATGGAGGGGTGAAAATGATGCAAATACAATACTCATAAAATACTTTTAATTTAAAATTTTATATTATTTAAATATACACATAATTTTCAAAGAACAAGATTTTAAAATTTGATTTTTTGAGTATAGTTCATAAAATGTATTGATTTTGAACAATGTTAAAAAGTCTTTCCAATTATAATGCATTTGTAGTGCCATATATATTGTTAGAAATATTATATTTGAGGAACATTCCATCAAACACGATTCTTTGTTGTTGTTGTTTCTTTGTGCTCTGGGATGTCTTTCTGTATGCTGTGAATACATATTGCTATGATTGGTTAATAAATAAGCCGCTGTGGCCTATGGCGAGTCAGGTTATAGCCAGGCAGGAAATCCAGGAGAAAGACAGGAAGAGGAAGGGCAGAGTCAGGAGTCACCAGTCAGACAAAGAAGAAGCAAGATGACAAGGCAGAACTGAGAAAAGGTACCAAGCCACATGCCTAAACATAAATATGAATTATGTGTTAATTTAAATATAAGAGCTACTCACTAACAAGTCTGAGCTAATGGCTGAGTTAATAATTAACATTAAGCCTCTGAATAATTATTTTATAAGTGGGCCACAGGACTGCAGGGACCTGGCAGGATAGAGAAACCATCCAAGTCCATCTTTGGTTTTTTTTTTTGTTGTTTGTTTGTTTTTGTTTTTGTTTTGTTTTGTTTTTTGTTTTTTGTTTTTGTTTTTGGAGACAGGATCCTACCGGGTAGCTCTGACTATCCTGGAACTCATTATGTATACCAGGCTAGCTTTGAACTCTCTCTCAGAGATCCACAAACCTCTGCCTCCTGAGTGTTGAGATTAAAGATGTGCATCACCAGCCGGGCGGTGGTGGCACACGCCTTTAATCCCAGCACTCGGGAGGCAGAGCCAGGCGGATCTCTGTGAGTTCGAGGCCAGCCTGGGCTACCAAGTGAGTTCCAGGAAAGGTGCAAAGCTACACAGAGAAACCCTGTCTCGAAAAACCAAAAAAAAAAAAAAAAAAAAAAAAAAAAGATGTGCATCACCATACCCAGCTCAAGTGTAATTTTGATATACTGAATACATAACATTTCTGGGTATTTTAAAATTTAATTTACAGTGATTAATCATATATATCCCCTACCACTTGTCCTTAGTATTCTAGTAAGGTAGCATTTTTATTAATTGATTCTTCCTACATTGATGAGAAACAAATAAGAAAAACTACTTGTACCATATGATTGAAATTTAAACCATACTTTTATTAACAAAAGTCACCATTTGTATTCATTCTTCTTAGTATTTATATCTTACTGCCAAGAAGTTACAACATGTAATATAATTGGAAATTTCACTTACACTTTGTTTGACTCATAATGTCAAAATACTGTCCATCAATTTCAACACTTAAAACAAGCACTCTGACTTCACTCTGTGTTTATTACAAACCTGAACCTGCCTTGGCTCTTTAGTAAGCAAATATCATTACAATAAAAAGAATACTTTTCTTAAATATCCAAAGTATATCTCCTTGTGTTTATATTTCAGTAAATTTATAAAATGCCTTTAAAACTGCAGCCAGATGACTCATTTAAGAGCATAGATTTTTTTTAATCTACTCTGTAGTTTATTTATGCTTGATTATGTCTTTTGAGATTTGAAAATACAGTTTAGAGTGCTTGAAGTGGTTTCTACTCATATTACAAAGTATGAACAGCTTCATGGTGGGCACACTACTCTGAGAAGTTGGCAGTGAGCTCAACTTGATATAAGAAAATATTTTTAAAGAAACGCAATTTAGCAAATGCAGATAAATGCAGTTTAAGCAATAGTAGTCCTTTCTCTGATTATTTTAAGGGAATGAGCTTATAAGCACATATGGCGTGAATCTTCAGTGTCACGAATCCTTGTGAGTCAGAAGTCTAGGCCATATGAATATTTCTGGAACGTTTTAACACCACAAATGTTGGAAAAACCTGCAATGTATAGAAGTTACCCTCATGACTAATATGGCATGTTAGATTCAAACTAAATGTACTTCCAGAATGTTTCCAGACCACCATAAAAAAATAACCGCATTCATTCCAGAATCGCAAACAGGGAAACCGTTCAGACTAGAATCTGCATTCTCCAACAACTGAGCCATTGTTCTCATTTACCTTCACAGGAAGTGTGATTCAGAGAGCAAAACGATTCTGAGCAGAGGGACAAACCAACGTGATCAAATCGTGGAATACTCAAGCAGTATTTTGAGTAGACATTAAGGATTATTGGGATAACACTTAAGAGTCTAGAAACTTTGTCTCCTGGAAACTTTCTTTTTTGTTATTTAATCTAAAAGAATCCAGACTAAGCTGAAATTTATGTGCATGTACCTAAATTTCTCAGCTATAAATAGGCATATAAACATTTTATTATTGCTTTGCATTTATTTTATAAAGCTAATTACACCAAAACCAGTCTAAATTTACCTGGGTAATGAATTGAGTCCCACATAAGCTAAATCTTTCAGTCAGGGTCACTGGAGTTGCAATTACCCTATTAGCTAGGTTGTGTTCTCATCTACAGGCTCTCCTGGAAAATACAGTTTCCAGACCTACTCAAGTGGTTAACCTCTATTTCTTCTGGCAGTTTGACTGCCATCAGGCTCTAAATATCAATTGCAGTACTTTTTTCATTGTGAATATTACACATCAAAAAGATGTATGTTGAAGACTTATGCTTAAATGACTGTATTAGGAAGGATTCTTCAGAGTAGTGTGTGAGTGTGTGTGTGTGTGTGTGTGTGTGTGTGTGTGTGTGTGTGTGAATATTCATTATATGGATACAGATATAGGTAATGTAAATGGATGAACATTATAAATGGAGATTCATGCCATTGGAATGTACAGTAAAGAGCTGGTATTCCAACAATAGTTCAGAGGTAAGGACTAAGATCCTTTAAGATCTTCCCCTTCTTTGATTGTGCAAGAGGAAAGGAGGTCTTTTGTGGGTCCTGTGCAGGTAAGTAGAGTTGATGTGAGTTAATGACTGTAGTCGTTGGAGAGAGACTTAGCAATAGTGTTCAGAAATCCCTCCCTTCATCTTCTGGTTCTCAAATGCTATTCCCTTTGTGTTAAAAGTAGATAGTGTAACTGACTTGTTATTTGTTGGCCTGGAATCTCTCACTTATTTTCTACATCTTGGGAAGCTCTGTCTTTCTATTTGCCACCCTTCATTGTGAAGTGGAGCTTCCCACATTAATCCTGGGAGCCTCTTTTGTCTAAGCACAGGAGCAGAGGTATTTGGAAGGTAGTTTGCTGCTGTGTCAGATCAGTTGTTTTCTTCATTATCACAGTTCTCTCTATTACTCACCTCTGCCAGTGAAGCCTGCCTTCCCAACAAGCACTCTCCCTACATGTGTGGCCTTTTGCATGTTATCTGCTGAGCCTACTGTGCTTGCACAAGTGAGCATGGGTGGGAGGTCATTACTAGAGCACAGGCTGCTTATCAGAGCAACACTATCGAACAACAAAACACACCTTCACTCAGGGACCATTAATTGGAAACAGTCCATCATCCTGCTTCCAACTGGTTCCCCATGTTGTCCTATAAACTCAGATGGAGCTGTCACCTGGAAGGAATGACGGCTATCATGTCACTGGGATTGTTGCTAGAAAGGGTAGTTTCTGGATCCCTCACTTACTCTGGGCCACTGAGAGTATTGATGTTGCTGTCCGGATTGTGTTGCTAACTTGCAGCATACTTTAGTTTTTAAATGAAGCATTCAAAGAGAGGTATGCCTCCAGACCCAGCCTCAGTAATTTTAGAACACCACTTCAGATACTATGTGGTTTGAAAGCTACCATAACTACTGGTCAACGTCAAAAGACAAGAGGAATTGAGTTCACCTTTGGATGAAAGAAAACACTTATAATAAAACTGTTTTTGAAATTCAGAGTGAGAAACTGAAGTTCATACAGTTTAATAATAAACCACTTGAGTTAAGAAAATTCAAACCATTTATGAGCAAGGTCAGTTTCATAGAGCAATGCAAATAATTCTGAAAATTACTTTCCTTAACTCTTTCTCTTTGATTCTAAATACAGAAAACACATGAATAGAAAATAGCTCTGTCCCCAATGACTTATCCAATTGATTTATTGAAATTTATTAGAAAATACAAGTGAAGGATGAAACCCACATCTTTTAATTATGACTTCACAATAAAATATTCAAGTTCTATATTTATATTTCCTAATATTTATTTGGCAATATGAGTTTATGAGAGTATAATGCTACCTTAAGAATTGGTACCCACTAAAAAGTTCAAATAAAAGCATCACCATTTTGTAGTATAGATGGTAGAAAACATGATGTGGGAAAAAATTGACAAGAAAAATTAGATATGATATCAACTAAAAAACATAAAATTCATTTTTTGTTAAATTTCTTATCAAGTATTTGTGTTCACACTATAGATTTCTATGATACACTTTGAAAACATTATGTGTAATTTCTTTATTCATTACAATATTGGTGGTCACATAAGTTAAATGGATATTTAAATATACTCCCTTTTTCTATTTTAATATAGTAAATGAAAGCACCAACATTGTTAGTAAATTGTCTGTTCTTTTGCTAGAAATTATTTTTGTAGTATTTAACACATTAAAATTTCTGTTAATTAATAAAGGTACATTTTTTGCTCTGATTATAGAGTCATTACTCAAGAACTCATGGTGTCCCATTTGTTCTATGTAGCGGAATTCATTTGCCAGTGATATAACTTAAAATATCAATTGAAAAAAATGCACACATAAACACAGATGTGTGTCTGTTTTGTGTGTATCTCCAGACATATGCAAATTATATATATATATATATATTATATATATATATGCCTATGGTTATAGTTGTTTGTGAGAATGGTTAGCATGCACATGGCTCTGTGTTCAATTCTCAGAGCATTCAAAACAGAAAAAAAAATCCCCATAAATAGTATGAGTTTGATTTCCCATTAAAATTCAAAATAGAAAACACAGTGATTTGTAAAGTAGACTGCTATCACAGTTTCAGGGATGCTGCTAAAGTATTCAAAAATGTCATCATAAAAAGAAAGGAATTATTACACAAAAACACAAAGTGCTGTTTCCATATTCCTTATTGTTTCTTGTGTCCAACAAATCACTTGGAGACAATACTGTGTTCCTAGAATACAGGTGATTTGCTGCACAATGGAAGTACCCTAAACTCAGAAAACACTGGGTTTTTATAATGAGAGGTAGACATTGCTGCCCATCTCTGCCTAGAAAGAGCATTCACTTCATTTAATGAACACACATGCTCTCTGCTCTTGAAAGACACAATGTGATGTTCTTAAAAGGCTAATTTTTACACATAAATACATAAAAGACAGTCCACAAAAGGCTATCGTTCTCTCTGCTTACACTGTATGGAGAAACATGTAAGGCTCATGGTGTATTTTTCTCTAATAAAATCATAGTCCTTTCATTGTTCACTCTAAAATATGATGTTTATCTATGTATTTAGATGTAGCTGGAGAATTTTTCTCCAGCTCCCACCAAGTCCTGCCAGTCCTGGAGCCCACTTATAAAATAAACACACAGACTCTTACATTATTTAAACTGTTTGGCCATTAGCTCAGGCCTATCATTGTCTAGCTCTTACTCTTATATTTAGCCCATTTCTATTAATCTATACTTTGCCACGTGGCTCGTGGCTTATCGGTACCTTACATCTTCCTTGTCCTGGTGGTGGCTCCAGGCAATCTCTCCCTTCCCTTCCTGTTTCCTCAATTCTCCTCTCTGTTAGTCCTGCCTATACTTCCTGTCTGGCTATTGGACAATCAGTGTTTATTTATAATGAGCGATATCTACAGCATTTAGATTCATGAATCAAGCACTAAAATGATTATTTGATGAAATAGCAATATCAGTAAAATATAAATCTGAATGCAACACTAGTGATAAAATGTTTTAAATTGTGTAGACATATTAGCAAAATTCCAATATCAGTTTGGTTTTGAAATACATAATTGTACTATTTCCCTAGTATTTTTCTAATGCTTGTCTTATTAACAGAATGTGTTAAAGATTATGGAATTTATGTTATGGCTATGAGTCTATGAGTTAAGGTTGTCTTTGACTTGAAACCTTTGTTGGTATTAGGTTGCTAATAATGATGATTAAAAAATAATTTACAGTTATCAAAGTGTACTTGCTGAGATGTTTGTCAAAATGAATCCCATTTTTTATTTCTAGTAATAAAATAGTCTTCGTATTTACATTTGGATCTCTAACTTACTTCGTGTTAGATATGTATGTAAAGTTAGGTATAGTTCTGATGAATATAGCTCAGATTTCTCTCTTCTATATAAATCTTCAACTTTACAATACTTTATTCTAAAGCCTATCTTTTCCCCATTGTGTGATTTTTATAACACCATGGACATGCTATTACTATTAATGTATAGAGTTAATTCTGGGCTATATTTCCCATTCCCTTGGTCTGTGGGTCTGGTATTCTAACAATGTCTTGCTGTTTTCTATACCATGAATTTACAGTACATTTGAGTAGTGTGATATTTCTGTCTTCATATTTTTTTTAAGCTTGCTCTATCCACATAGATCATCTGAACTGCTTATTATTGTATATGTGGACATTTTTTAAAATTAAGTTTATTTATCTGTGTAAAAGAAGCTTTTGCAAAAGGAAAATTAGTTGATTACAACAAATATATATATATATATATATATATATATATATATAGAGAGAGAGAGAGAGAGAGAGAGAGAGAGAGAAAATAGATGGTAGTGAAACTCAAATATATACAATAAAATTAATAATGTGCACATATATACAAAATAAAATAAATAAAAAGAATATTAGTAGTATTAGTAGAAATATTTGTTTTATTTTTATCTAAAATATATATTTTAGATACATATATATTGTACATATAATTTTCCAAATTAATATGAGCATACCATTTATTGGCTAAGTGATATATTAATGAAGCTATTAATTATTACAGTAATTGCCTACTCACAATCCCAAGTGATATCATCATTCATGATATGTAATTTTGCTCTCAAGAATCCCAACTTATTCTGGGCTCATATTTGAAAACATTTAAACATATTTTTCTGTAAATTATAAAACTTCCAATGGATACTTGTCAGTATGTATTAGACAATTAGGCAGATTCACTCTTTCTTATTTCTTTGTATTCACCTTCACCCTAATTGCATTTTAACATTCACAGCATAAGTCATAATGTTCTTGTGTAAGTTTCTGTCCTAACACTACGCTGTAAATGCATCACAAATTGACTAATTTATTTTCATTCCGTGCTGCTGTGGAAGGTCTATTTAGTAATCTTAGCACTTCACAGGTTCAAAAATACGGTTAAAGAGGCTGGGTGCTCTGCACGGTGTCTGAAAACCAGTATGGGGGGAGCTAGGTGAGGAGTCCAGTCAGTCCTGTTCTATATGTGTTTTAATGCCTGTATGGATTTACTGTTTTGCAATCAGTCTTGATACTCAACAATGTAGTAAAGTTGAGTTAGATGACCCGCTATCAAGGCACTAATGCTCTTAGTTTCTTCTTTAAAGGACAGTTGGAAAATAGTTGAGATCTTTACTTCATTTACTTTTCACAAAACTGGTACTGATTAAGATGACTTCACACTGGCTTCTGATGAGCAGAGAAGCTGGAGTGATTAAAGTTTGATTCTGCTACTTCACACAATTTCCCCAGGTTCTGAGTTATCATTCTCATCACCTGCATTTACCAGTTAAAACCACATTTGAACAGTAAATGTAGAAAATGTAGCCTGCTATAAATGAATACAGACTACCCTGGGGAAAGATAAAAGTACGATCCATTTGAAATCATCCATCAGCTCCCTGCTCCCTCACTTACACTGATTTATACTTTAACTGCTAAGAGTTGAGACCATAAAATAAAACTGTGAACTCACAAACCTGAGTCAGCAAGGGAAGCATTTAATGTATCTGTCTCCCAATCATTAAGGAAACATCTAAAAAGTTAGTGTTCTTTTAAGCTTTCAAACACTGGAAAAGAAATTACCAGAACTCAGTCCAGATGTACTACTGGTCCATGATACAAACACCAACACCTGGCATTAATGAAAAAATAGTCTTTGATTTTAAAATCACCTAAGAGTTAGAGTAACAGGCAGGAAGAAAAATCATCTTCATTTTCTCAAATTAAAGTCTGTGCAAAGTGTTCATAAGAAGACATGTTTCTTAATCATTTGCCAAAAAGTAAGATCTGTTCAGGATATTTCCAGAAGAGGGGGGTAGGAAGATTCTAAGAGCCATAATACCAGGATCTTGCTGTAAGGCCACCAATCCTAGAGATGTCTGCACACACACACACACACACACACACACACACACACACACACACACACGGAACAATGACAATATCAGTGGACATGTTAATGTGGAAGGAGGAAAAAATTCAGGGTCTCATTCTAGATAAAGAACTACAGGCAAATGACCACAGGGATGAGTGTGCTTACCAGTTGTCCAAGGCAGTGTGGTAAGCCCTGAAACCCTATACATACCAATAACAAAAACAGAGTAAGTAGGTTAAATTTATATATTTGTACGTACACAGAAATGTGTGTGTGTGTGTTTGTGTGTGCATTAAATATTAGTAATCAAAGAAATGTTCTATTGAGTTGAGAATGAGAAGGGAACACGGGAGAGTTTGTGATGAGTATCTAGGATGCACTGGAGGGAGAACAGGGATGGGGAATAGTGATGCAATTTGATTTCAACTATAAACGTTTAATTTTCTGAGACAGCGTTTCTCTGTGTATCCCGTGTTGTCCTTGAACTCACTTTATAGACCAGGCTAGTCTACCTTTTTAACATGGATTCCAATGATTCAATGGTCCTCATGCTTGTTCAGCAAGCACTCTGTAGACTGAGCCATCCACCCATCCTCGGGAAGGAAGTTCTACACTTGCAGAGTTCTCACTATAGAAAATTGTCTTTAATGTAGTAGGTATTCAGGTAATAGGTGTAGCATGAATGAAAGAGTATAATGGATTTCATCATTAGCAATTAATTTGATAATTTGAAAGGACTCTGAAGGCACTTTGCAGTATCCAGGCAGCTGTGAAATGATAGGATTTAGGGAAACAGGTCAGGTATTTCTCTAAAACTATAAGTCATTTTGTCTTGGTTTCTTCTTTCTGAATTGGTAAATGGACTTTGTTCTTGATTAAAGAAAAAAGAAAAAAAGATACAGGACCAAGAATATCCACTGCTTTATGATTTCCCTGGCATAGACAATTTTTATGATCCTCAGTTCCCTAGGATATTGTTTAAATTTGGCATAAGTGATTAAATAGTTTGAAAGGACAAATTTGTAATAGTCATCTTGTCTTTTAAGATAGTAAGTCTTTTAGTAAAAGAAAATTGAAAGAATCAATTAAGAAGACATAGAAAGTTCACACATTCATATATCAAGGTATCATTGAATAAAGATATAATGATCACTGGATGTACTTGAGAAAATATGCCAACTACAGGGAGATCATTATGTAAAATTCAGCACTCTGTTTCTGTCTTTGTAAGAACTGTAGTCTGGAAAGGCAGACAGATAGTGAACTAGTGAGATTGAAGTCTGGTGAGAAATTAATAAATTTATGGCAGAATGAGCTAAGCCCCTGTGTGAAGATAGAAATGAGCTGAGGGACAAGGGTAGAACCATAGGAAGAAGTCAGCTAGACAAGAGGGAAGAAAGATCTACCAAAGATGAACAGCAACATGAAAGAGATACTGAGGAAGAGGAATGAGTTAATGGGGACAATATCTGTACTGTAACAAAAGAAAATGGAAAGGGCTGGATTGAAGAAATTAGCTGATAGTAATTTGGGTAGTATGTGTGTTGGGAGGGGGCATTCAATCAACTCCCTCCAATATCTTAGAGACTGGCTGATTTGAAATCTGTTCCATGACCAGGAGTCTAGAATGTGACTAAGTGTCCGTGTTACAAGGTTAAACTCAAAGCTGGAAAACTCAGAATTTCTTTTCTACAGCTTAGAATGCGTGGCAACATTTCATTGTCTCTCTTCTCTTAAAGCTGCCAACTGGGTTAGATTAGTTAGGTCTGACTAAGTTACAGAGTAATCTACTGTGTTTAAAGCCAATGTTGGCCAATGTTAATTACATTTTGAAAATTCAGTCATAGCACCATCTAAATTGGTATTTGGCCAAACCGCTCTTCCCCACAAGCTAGATGAGTGGACACACAAGATGAACCACACCAAAGGCATACAATGATGGAATGCAACGTTATCCTGGTCCATGTGTTTCAAAATAAATATTAGGAAAAACAGGTAAATACAACTCTTTTGTAAAATACTCCAACTATTAAAATAATAATGTGTCCTTGACTGAGATGGTGATGAAATGGAAATGCATATAAGAGTCCTCAGGTTTAGACTTGATTAAAGCATTCTGTGCAACCAAAAGATGTCTCATCCCTATGACAAACAAATATCTCTCTCCCAGCAGTAATTTGTTCCCTATAACTCTTTGTATAGAGGAAGACCTTCAAAATTTATTGTGTTCTGTGTTAATATGTCCATTAAATTTGCCATTGTTCTGGTCTGATTTTTGTAGCTATGCCTGGCTCTGTTCCCAATGTGGCCTTGAACTCCAAAGATCCAGACACATCTTTGCCTTCCGAGTGATAGGATTAAAGGCATGTGCTACCACCGCCTGACTTCTATGTTTACTATAGTGGCTGGCTTTTTCCTCTGATCCTCAGATAAACTTTATCGGGGTGCACAGATAAAACATCACCACAAATGAGGGATCATTGCATGGTCAAGTTAAATGTGAAAGAGGAGCATATGTTCCAGTGAGAGGAAGTGGGGCAGAGGAAGAAGTGGCGAGACCCGAAGCTTAAAGATATTTTTCAACGTTGCTGTTCATGAGCATGAGAAAGGGAGGGTTAAACAAGAAATAGATGGCCTCAAAAGGCTGATTGACCTTCACCTGGGATTACCGAAAAGAACTGGCACGTTGTACTTGAGAATATGAGTAGGTGTATGGATTCCCAACTAGAGTATTCAGGAAGGAGGGTGCACACATGCACTTTGAGCTCAGCTAAATGGTTCGCTGTCAATACTGTGAGATGCTAAATACAGTTCACTTTGAAGTGCTAAATCTCTTCCAATCTGTCATGTTAGCAACACAAATTTAATATGCTCATGCTTAGCTTATTTTTTTGCGAACAGATATTTATGCTTATAATTTCCCTGATCACAGACATAGAGAAGGCATGTAAAAATACTCAGTAGAGCCCATTCCCTATGGTGCCATGCTTACTCAGCCTTAAGGCAGCGGGGAGGAGCTTAGTCCTGCCCCAAGTTGGTGTGCCTGTGTTGAACACCCAAGGGAGGCCTCACTCCCTGTGAGGAGTGGGTGGGTGTGGGATGTGGGATGGGGAGAGTTGGGAGGGAGTGGGAGAAGGGGAGAAAGGGGAAACAGTGGGCAGTATGTAAAATGAAAAAAAAATCTTTAAATAACTAAGTAAACCTCTAAAAAATTCAATAAATTGAAACAATTTTGCAAATGTTCTATTCTTTTTTGGGCATATTACATGTGAACAGCAAAGCCCATGGAAACCAAAGGTTTTGCTTTGAGTCTATACAGTTAATGCTGTGATGTAGTAAAAATACTTCTGAAATGAAAGAATGCATAATTCTGTTCATTCTAAAGATTTGAAAAACAACCAAAACTGTTGCCTTCGTAATCAAGATGGCACAATTGTTTATAGAGTATACTTTATCATGTCTAACAAACTCTCACTAAGATGAAATAGTTCAGCCAATTCTATTTTCTAGCAATAATAAGCTTTTGTTTTATCCCCAGGCTTCTTGGGCCAATTCATTCAACTGGAGATTGAAATGAACTCTGGGTCCTACGTTTTTAAGACCATGCTACTAAAATCATTTCCTGTATGTAATACCATGGGCCTTTTTTTCTTTTCTTTTCTCATTTTCTATACTTTATATTATTTATACCATACTTGTTCAAAATATAAAAGGCTAGCTATTTATCTTAGAGACATAAATCAGTGCTGGAATAAAGGTGATGTCTATCATACTTACCTCATTTTAGATCATTTGTGTGGAATTATACTGTGAAACTGAACTGTGAGAAGGCAGATTAGGGGGAGCTGGTCTTTACAACATTCATAGTATGATCAGAGGCACTGAATGTTCATATTTAAGACTCCATGTGTTTTCAGTGCAGGCTATAAAGCCAAGGTGATTTAGCTTTCACTTCATTTTTAAAACCTCTAAAAATGTCACAACATTTAAAACGAATGTGTTATTCTGCAGTTTATAGAAACAATGATCCTCTTATTTCTGTTGTTTATAAATTCTATTTTCAGTGCTTTCTTTTCTTATCTTGTACTTGCAGTGATTTATCCATTTAGACAAAAAGAAGGAACCCATTTACCCTCTGTTTTATGTTTAGCTTGTGCAAATCGTCATGAGAAATTAGGGAGACTGAGGAAAGGATAGGGGCAAAGTACATTGTAAGCATGTATGAAATTAACCAGGAATAAATAAAAATAAATTTAAAAAGCTATATATTTGATATCACTACCACAATTAAGTGTATTTCTGGCTTTGCAGAGAAGCTACAGAAATAGTGCTTTCTAATTTTCCTCATAATTTTATTAACAATATGGTATTATACTTTATTTACATGATTCCTTAAAATAGTTTTCCCTAAATGGTCAAGAAAATTAAATTTATTTGTATTAAGAAATCTTTTTTGTTGTTGTTGTTTAGCAAATGTTTCGACTTGATGAATATCTAAAAGTATTTTAGTAATCATGTACTGACCACAGTCCATGGACAGTGACTCTAAGTGCCAGAATCCCCATTAGGATATATATATATATATATATATATATATATATATATATATATATATATATAGTATATCCTTTATTTTGATTTTTGATTGCTCAGTACAGTTTAAATCTTGTTATGTAGCTCAGGCTTGCCTCAATTCATGATTCTCCTACTCAGCATCTCAAATGCTAAGATTACAGTTATGAACAAAACCTCATCTCTCTGTACACGAACTTTATGTGTGAAAACGGACTTTGTTTGTGCAACTATGGAGGATCACAATCCCACAAGCCTCCTTTTGCAAGCTGGAGGCTCAAGCAAACAGTTCATGCAGTTCTAGTCCACACTGGATACCTGAAAATAAGAGGAGACAGTGGTCCAAATGTAGCCCAAATACAGAGGAGAATTTTGTTGTAGTTCACAAACCAGGAAGCTAATTTTTAATTCCTCTGTCTGCTGGCTCTTGATTTGTTCTTGCACAGTTATCTATTCTTTGGGTCATGCTAATGTAATCTGATCAATAAATGAAGCTCTATACAATTCAGTGATTAAAATTATGATGCCACCTAGAAGTGCTATAACTTAAATAATGTTCCAGCTACACAAACACTTGGCAAAGTCAAATGTAAATGTAAAAATTAAGTATCATAATAAGAAATAGACATAAAACGGGCATTTAAAATGGTTATATATCAATACCCAGTGAGACCTGCCCCTAGGACCCATTCCTGGGCCCCAGCCTTTCTCTGGGAATACCGCCCAACTCAGTCCCACTTGCCGCCCAGCAGGCAGGGCTCTTGTAGGAAGGCCCCCTGTTCACCAAGATACCTCGGCAGCAGACCCTGCAATCTACATGCCCTGCACCCATTCCCATCTGCCCAAGATCCCAGCTACTTCCTGAGGCTTAGAAACCAACCCCCAGGTCTATTCAAAACTAGAGAGCTCTCATCGGGCCTAGAGAGAGAGCTAGCATTGGATAAACAGCTGTCATTGGACCAAGAATAACCTCAGCAGACAGGGAATCTTCCAGCCCTCATTAGACCAAGAATGGCTTTCTGAAACACAGGATCAGTCAGGTCTGGCTGGACCAAGAGTCCTGAGAAGACCAAGAAAGCATCTGTGACTCACAGAATCAACTAGCTTGGGTTGACCCAAGAGGAGCTCATTGAGACACAGAATCTGCCTGCTTCAATTAGACCAAGAGCTAAGATTAGAACCAGAAGGGTTCCCTGAGACACAAACACAACAAGCACAGAGTAGACCAATAGTAACTAACTCAGACACAGGCACCTCTTATACCCATTAGAGGAGGAGATGGGCAGACGTCAAGGCAGAAGTACATAAAGCAACATAAAGAGCAATATGGCATCACCAGAACGTAGCCCTCTTCCAATAGCAAGACCTGAACATCACAAGGTAGAAGAAGCAGAAGAAAGTGACCTTAAGAACAGCATCATGAAGATGCTAGAAGCCTTTCAAGAAAAAATGAAAATGAAATTGGTAAAAGATAAACAAAAAAGTGAAAGAAATTGAGAAAAAGACAAACAAAAAATTGGAGGAAATAGAGGGAAATACAAATAAAAAATTGGAAGAAAGCAATAAATCCCTTAAAGAAAACCATGAAAAAGCAAATAAACAGGTGAGGGAAACAATTCAAGACCTGAAAGGGGAAATAGAAAGAATGAAGAAGACACAGACAGAGGGAATGCCGGAAATAGGAAATCTGAGAAAACGAACAGGAAACACAGATACAAGCAAAACAAACAGAATACAAGAGATGGAAGAGAGGATCTCTGGTGTAGAGAATACAATAGAGGAAATGGATTCATCAGTCAAAGAAAATACCAAAGCCAAAAAAGTCATAACACAAAATGTCCAAGAACTCTTGGACACCATGAAAAGACCAAACCTACGAATAATAGGGATAGAGGAAGGAGAAGAATACCAACTCAAAGACACAGAAAATATATTCAACAACATCATAGAAGAAACCTTTCCCAACTTAAAGAAGGAAATATCTATGAAGATACAAGAAGCCTATAGAACACCAAACAGATTAGACCCCCCAAAAAAGTCCCCTGGCCACATAATAATTAAACAAATAAACCTATAGAATAAAAAAAGAATATTAAGAGCAGCAAAGGAAAAAGGCCAAGTGACTTATAAAGGCAAACCCATCAGAATAACACCCAGTTTCTCAATGGAGACTTTGAAAGCCAGACTTTGAAAGGACCTGGACAGATGTAATGCAGACACTAAGAGACCATGGATGCCAGCCTAGACTAATATACCCAGAAAAACTTTCAATCATCATAGACAGAGTGAACAAGACATTCCAAGACAAAGCCAGATTTAAACAATACTTATCCACAAACCCAGCCATACAGAAAGCACTAGAAGGAAAATTCCAACCTAAGGAAGTCAGATACACCCTCAAAAACACAGGCAATAGATAACACCACAGCAGTAAAACTCCAAAGAAGAGAAGTACACACACACTACCACCAAAAAATAACAGGAACTAACAATCACTGGTCACTAACATCCCTTAATATCAATGGACTTAATTCCCCTATAAAAAGACACAGGCTAACAGAATGGATATGAAAGCAGGACCCATCTTTCTGCTGCATACAAGAAACACACCTAAATTTCAGAAGTAGACACTACCTCAGAATAAAAGGCTGGGGAAAGTCTTACCAATCAAATGGTCTTAAGAAGCAAGCTGGTGTAGACATCCTAATATCCAGCAAAATAGACTTCAAACTAAAATCAATCAAAAGAGATCAAGAAGAACATTGCATACTCATCACAGGAAAGATCCACCAAGATGAAGTTTCATTTCTGAACATTTATGCCCTAAACACAAGGGCACCCACATATGTAAAAGAAACATTACTAAAGCTTATGTCACACATAAAACCCCACATATTAATAGTGGGAGACTTCAACACCTGACTCTCACCACTGGACAGATCTGCAAAATTGAAACTTACCAGAGAAATAAGGGACTTAACTGATGACATGACTCATACGTACTTAATCGATGTCTACAGAACATTCCATCCTAACAAAAAAGAATATACCTTCTTCTCAGCACCCCATGGAACCTTCTCTAAAATTGACCACATACTTGGCCACAAAGCAAATCTCAACAGATACAAAAAAAAAAATTGGAATAACGTCCTGTATTCTATCAGAGTACCATGGTTTAAAGTTAGAATTCAACAAGAAAAATTACAGAAAACTTACAATCACATGGAAACTTAATAATGCTCAACTCAATCACCAATGGGTCAAGGAAGAAATAAAGAAATTAAAGACTTCCAAGAGATCAATGAAAATGAATATACCACATACCCAAACTTATGCAATGCTATAAAAGCAGTGCTAAGAGAAAAATTCATAACTATAAATGCCCACATAAAGAAGTTGGAGAAATCTCACACTAGTGTCTTAACTGCACATTTAATAGCCCTAGAACAAGAAGAAGCAAAGTCATCCAGGAGGAATAGATGCCAGGAAATAATCAAGTTGAGAGAAGAATACAAAGAACCAATGAAACAAAGAGTTTGTTCTTAGAGAAAATCAACAAGATAGAGAAGCCCTTATCCAAATTAACCAAAAGGCAGAGAGAGAGCATCCAAATTAGCAAAATCAGAAATGAAAAGGGAGACATAAGAACTAACATTGAGGAAATCCAGAGAACCATCAGGTTGTATTTCAAAAACCTATACTCCACCAAACTGGAAAATCTAAAAGAAATGGATAATTTTCTGGATAGGTACCACATACCTAAGTTAAATCAAGACCTCATAAACTATTTAAATAGACCAATAACCCCTAAGGAAATAGAAATAGTCAGTAAAATCTCCCAAGCAAAAAAAGCCCAGGACCAGATGGTTTCAGTACCGAATTCTACCAGATCTTCAAAGAAGAGATAATACCAACACTCTTTAAATTGTTCCACACAATAGAAACAGAAGAAATGTCACAAACATCTTCTATGAGGCTACAATTACCCTGATTCCCAAGCCAAACAAAGGTGCAACAAAAAAGAGAACTACAGACCGATCTGCCTCATGAACATTGATGAAAAAATACTCAATAAAATATTGGCAAATAGACTCCAAGAACACATCAAAACAATTATCCACCATAACCAAGTAGGCTTCATCCAAGGGATGCAAGGATGGTTCAACATATGAAAATCTGTCAATGTAATACACCATATAAACAAACTCAAAGAAAAAAACCACATGATCATCTCACTAGATGCTGAAAAGACCTTTGACAAAATCCAACAGCTTTCATGATAAAGGTCTTGGAGAGATCAGGAATACAGGGAACATACCTAAACATAATAAAGGCAATTTACAGCAAGCCAACAGCCAACGTTCAAGTAAATGGAGAGAAACTCCAAGCGATTCCACTAAAATCAGGAACAAGACAAGGCTGTCTGCTCTCCCCATACTTATTCAATATAGTACTTGAAATTCTAGTCAGAGCAATAAGACAACATAAGGAGATCAAGGGGATACAAATTGGAAAGAAAGAAGTCAAACTTTCATTATTTGCAGATGATATGATAGTATACATAAGTGACCTCAAAATTCTACCAGGTAACACCTACAGCTGATAAACTCCTTCAGTAAGGTGGCAGGATACAAGATTAACTAAAAAAAATCAGTACCCCTCCTATATACAAATGAAAAAGGGGCTGAGAAAGAAATCAGAGAAACATCACCCTTTATAATAGCCACAAGTAATATAAAATACCTCGGGGTAACTCCAACTAAGCAAGTGAAAGACCTGTATGATAAGAACTTTAAGTCTCTGAAGAAAGAAATTTAAGATATCAGAACATGGAAAGATCTCCCATGCTCATGGATAGGTAGAATCAACATAGTAAAAATGGCAATCTTACCAAAAGCAATCTACAGATTCAATGCAATCCCCATCATAATCCCAACACAATTCTTCACAGACTTAGAAAGAATAATACTTAACTTTAAATGTTAAAACAAAAAAACCTAGGATAGCTAAAAAACTCCTTTATAATAAAGCAACCTCTGGATGCATCACAATCCCTGACCTCAAGCTCTACTATAGATCTATAGTAATAAAAACAGCTTGGTACTGGCATAAAAACCGACATGCGGACAAATGGAATCTGATTGAAGACCCTGATATTAATCCATGCACCTATGAACATATGTTTTTTGACAAAGAAGCCAAAACTGTACCATGGAAAAAAGAAAGCATCTTCAACAAATGGTGCTGGCACAACATTGCAAACATAATGTAATGCCTTTTTTTTTTTTTTATAAATAGAACACAAAAAACATACACCATGTATTTTTTCAAGGTTACATATTTGATATCAGTTTTGGCAGAATCATAGTATCTTAAAACAAGAAAGAACTATTTTCTTTATTCTTGTTCTTGACACCCATTGGCTGTTAAGTATATTATCATATCCACATATTGTCTTCATTTTTATGGAGTATTATCCTACTGTCTTTATTTCTATGGTTCACATTTTAACTTGATCTTAAAACATCTTTTCAAAAAAAGGCCATATTTTTTCACATTTCTGTGAGTTGAACATATAAAAATTTACTGGGAGAAAATATTAAATCAAATTGCAATGAGTATTAAAAGTGTTAATTCTGAATGTTTGTGCTTTGGTTCTGTATTTGGACTTACAATTTATAAAATATTTACAGGAAAATAACTAATTTAAAATGAAATTAGCTGTTTGTAAACAAATTTAAAGTGAATTATTCAAGTATAACTCTTTCTAGCAATTACTAAGTTGAAAATGCATTATTCAGTTGCTACTAATTAGTTCAATCTCCTCCCCCAATTTGCAAATATAACATGATAATTGTATCACTATCAAAGCTAGACATAATTATTTTCCTTTTATTATAAATTAAAATTGTATCTCTATCATAAGCCAGGCGATGGAGAGACTTTGCTCTACCCCCCTAGATATTTCAGTTCAAAATAAGACAATTTAGGGAGACATAATTCAACAGGAGTCTTTCCAAATCCTCTGGTTTTTTAATAGTCTTTCTGCTTCATCTTTGGTGATTATCCCTGTACCTTAAATTGAAGAGTTCTGTGGCAGATGTATTCACTTAGGCTAATCTCCACATAATGCCTTGATCTCTATACCATGATCTTTTGTGGTTCTCTGTAATGGTCTTTGTTTGCGCTAAAGAGAAATTACATTCATGAGAGGTGAAAGCTACACTTTTTTGAGTAACAGGATAAGCTTTAGGCAACAGGTATTGTGCTGGTCTAATAAAGTGATGATAACAGGTTTCTTCTAAGATATGGCCTCTCAAGTGCCAGACTAAACAAAACATGAACAAAGATGATATCACACAAGGGAAAAATCTCATGGGGTCCCACACCTAGACCAAGAACTTCAGGTAACTTCACAGTTACTGCTGAAAGAGGGAGAATTTGCCTAACCCAGGGATGAGTCTTCAAATAATTAATCCTCAAATAATACATGCACAAACCACACTGAAGAGTCTCAACTGGTTGTATTTATGTATTGACACATACATATTTTCATCAATAATAATAAAACAAGGTCATCAACTTAATAGGAAATAGGGAGGGCATATTGAAGGTTAGAGAGGGGATGGGGAAGAGAAAGCACTATAATTATGTCTTAATTAAATTTTTGGTATAAAGTAACAAAAATTAAAAGTCTATTCATGTGTTAAAATTCCTTATTTTCCAATCTTGAACAAATTCTTTTTTTTTTTTTTTTGGTTTTTCGAGACAGGGTTTCTCTGTGTAGCTTTGCTCCTTTCCTGGAACTCACTTGGTAGCCCAGGCTGGCCTCGAACTCACAGAGATCCGCCTGCCTCTGCCTCCCAAGTGCTGGGATTAAAGGCGTGCGCCACCACCGCCCGGCTGAACAAATTCTTAAAATCAAAGAGTAATGTCAAAATGGCTAAGTATATAAGAATACTTGTCTCTTTGAAAATATGTTTCCTTTCTTCCTATTTAAAATGAGATTTTATATATATATATGTATATATATAATGTATTTTGAGCTCATCCTTCCTATTACCCTCTAAAATCCCCTCTCTAGTCCCACAGAACCACTGAAACACTCTTCTCAATAATTCTTCCCTATTTCATGTCAATAACCCCTTCATTGAATCATAGTTCCCTGCATGAGCAAGAGTGTGAGACTATTACTTAAATAATAACAATTTACCAGTGGCTGCCATTGAGGAATTTGATGCCTCTTCTTTATGTTCATACTTTAAAATCTCATATTCTTTCCCCCACATTTGCCTTTTCATTTATAGCTTAAGTGAAAAATCAGTTTCTTGAGGGTAACCACGTATGTTTCAGAACCTAGAGTGGCAAACTCTATCTTTATAGTATTTTGATTTATAATTTTACTGAATTTAGACAGTTTCAATAAAATGGAAGCAATAAAGAGAGATAATTTGAGGGGATTATATTTTTTCAAATGCCAGAGGCCAAATTATAATCAAGTTTTCATACATTTAGTTAATTAACATTTGGAAATAGGCTTAATTTATGTGGAATTTAGAGAGCTCTTAATAGTTAGACACATGTAATTGCCTTTAGTACCTGTAATCATCTTAGTACATAATTTGCATGGATTAGTATGAAGATAAATGATCTTGAAAGTGAAAAGCACTAAGATTAAAAAAAATTTTAAAATGTTCAAACCAATGTTCAAGTCTCATGAAGAGCACTCCAGTCTGTCCCTTCATTTTTTAATAACCATGTAGTTATTTATCAATAAGATAAAATAAATGTCTCCTTATAACTGATGTCAACATGATATTGAAAAGCAGTAATCTACTTCTAATTCACATAACAAATTATAGAGATAAAAATAAATTGCCTTTCAGAAGGTTTAACATGGTCTTTTTTCAGTTCAATAAAGTGTTGGAGGGGAAAATAAGGTTCTTGCCTTTAAAATGTGTATATACTTTTCTAAGAAAACATTTGCTCAACATGAAAAGTCCTTGAAGACAGGGGAACAGTGTTTAGAAAACTAATGTGTATGTGGAAACATTATCTCTTTCAAAGATAAGTGTAGATGCTAAGTATTCTGAATGCTTTCTTCAGTTTTCAATTTGGTAGCAAAAATGTCAAATGTAATTCAGAAATTGCCTCTCAGATGTTGTTGGAATTAGTTCTAGAACTTTTCATAGGAAAGAAGAACCTCTTTTAGAATATTTTTAGTGTAATTTCTTTAAATCGTAGAGTGAGTAAAATCCTTACATGTTATAGCCTTTAATTCTTTTTTTTGGATTTTAGTAATAAGCAAGAAATCCAATGTGATGTGAAACAGTCATATAGAAACCTACTACCTCCTAACACAACTAAAAATATTAAGAATTAGAAAAAAGATAGCTTGTGTTTCTGCTAGTTTGGCTATTTGTTCCTGTGCTTTTTCAATCATGCTCTCAATATCTCTTGCTCATATAATCCTTCCTCTCCCTCGCAGATTGAACTCCTGGAGCTGCACCTGGGGTTTGGCTGTGGATCTCTGCATCTGCTTCCACCAGTCACTGGATGAGAGTTCTATCATGACAGGGTGTTCGCCATCCAATCACCAGAGTAGGTCAGCTTAGGCACTCTCTCGACCATTGCCAGTAGACTATAGTGGAGTCATCTTTGTGGATTTCTGAGGACCTCTCTAGCACTCTGCTTCTTCCTACTCCCATGGGGTCTTCATTTATCATGGTGTCTCTTTCCTTGTTCTCCCACTCTGTTCCTGATCCAGCTGGACAAATAGCTAAACTAGGAGAAACACACGAACTGTGAACCAAAAGCTGAGGAGCCCCCATGGAACTGAATCAGGCCCTCTGGATAATTGAGACAGTTGATGAGCTTGAACTGTTTAGGAGGCCCCCAGGCAGTGGGACCGGGGCCTGTCCTTGGTGCATGAGCTGTTTTTTTTGGAACCTAGGGTCTATGCTGAGACACTTTGCTCAGCCTTGGTGCTGTGAGGATGGGCTTGGACCTGCCTCAACTGAATCTACCAGGCTGGGCTGACTCCTCAGGTGAAACCTTGACTTGGAGGAGGTGCATGGGGTGGGGGGGCGCGCTAGGGAGTGGTAGGAGGGAGGACAGCAGAATCCGTGGCTGATATGTAAAATTAAATTAATTATAAAATAAAAATAGTTATTACAAAAAGAAAAAAAGATAAGATGTATGAATACATAGTATTCTTCCCAGATTCAGGGAGGTACTGCTTAAGAATTCCAGCATCAGTTGTGGGACGCTTCCGTGGGAGCTGTTGCTGAGGAAGGCCCAAAAATGTCTTTCTGCTTGGATGCCTACTGGGACAAATTGGTAAGACTTTATTGATGAAGACTACACATACAATGATTACAAACACAGACAAATCAATCTAAAATTGAGCTGAAAATTCCCCTACTTTCTAGTTTTCAAAAAGAAAGATTCTATTTAGGCTGCTGGGAGAGAAAAAGATAACAACAGTTTTACCCAGCACTGAACTTTCCAAATTACAACTCCAACATACCATGGAAGATGGGCCCTCATTTGCAGGAATGGCAGGGCTGTTATGGTAGTAACTAATATCTCTCTGGTTATATCTGAGGCCCAATCTACACAGCAGGGTTCCCACGTTTGGACCTATAAACTTCTTAAAAACCCTGCTTGTTTTGTTTAATTCCAGTTTGTTTTTGTTTTATTTTATTATTAGTCTATAGATGCTTGTTTGTTTCCTAACAAGTGACAGACAAGATGTGAATTCAGAAGGTAGCAGGATCTAGGAGAAGTTGGGGCATGAAAAACCACAATCAGAATCTATTATATGAAAGAAAATCTATTTTCAAGATAATAAATCTAGAAAGAACAAAAAAAGTGTGCTATGGGAGTCATAAGCCACACGAGAAAAATTACTCTTGTTTACCTACCATCTGAATACATATGTTCCTGTGCGATCCAAATGTCAAGAATAAGTGATGAATGTTGACTCAACCCTAAAAGTTTCATTTACACCAGCTGCTATAGTGCTAAGGAAATGTTGTAGAAGACAGGATGGAAAAAAAACATAAAAGACAGAAAATAAAAAGAAAGGGATAAAAAAATCTCATCTTCCAGACATGTCAGCCAATGTAATCATGAACCCATATTTGCACTGGGCCGGTACAAAAAGTCAGTCATGAATGTTGGAGGAGCTCGTGGGAATTTATCTCTAACTGCTGAGCTCTGAGCTTCCAATTGACTCTAGAAAATAGGAAGATTCTGTTTTCAGTTGTGCACCAACCAGGCTCCAATGGATAATTACAATCCCAAAGCCACACAGATAACCCTGTGTGAGTGAAACCCAGAGTGAGACAAATATAACAAAAAGACCTGGGTCTGGGAACAAGATTCACAGCAAACAGAAGAGTGGAACAGAAATGGAGGGAGAGTAGAGAGGATAGAAGTGAATGCAAACATACTGGATACATAACATATACATACATATATATATATACATATATATATACATACATAACATACATACATATATATACATAACATATATATATATGTATATATATATATATACATATATATATATGAAATTGTCAAGGAACAAACGGAATTGCAGAAAAAAGACTTGTTAGTGTCATTCCATATGAATCACATAAGTTATCAGCTTAAAACCATTTAATCCAGTGTGTACTAAAACTCCTTCGATTGTCTGCAATGAACTGATGTCTGTTCCACATTTTTGGGTTTCTCTTTCAGAGGTGACCATATTTTTCTTGATCCAACAAGCAGTCTAAATTCTAACTGATATTTATTTGGACTCCTGCTTCTTCACTTCTCAAAGTATTCTGCTATACTTTCACACCATTTCCTTTACCAGGATTAATCTTGTGTTACACTATGTTATGACAATAAAAGTCCACAAACAGAAACATTTTTATGGCCTATGCTCTATTTAAATGAAAATGGAAAAAAAATAGTTTAGAGCAGCAAGCAAAATGTTTTCTTGCAGAAATAAAAATGAATTTGATTCTTTTCTGTATGCAAAATTATAAGAAAATATAAGTTAACATTAAATGTGATTGGGGTTTATTTTTCAGTCATTTTTTATGCTCAATATCATTTAGCCAAACTTAAGGTTAGTGGAAAGGCTTTCTGTAGGAGACTGCAATGTACATCTCAAGGCTTCCCACCTGAGATATACCTGAGATATTTCACTGTGGTGTAGAAGACAATTGGTTTCTATATGACCCTGGTCTATTGTGATGTAGGAACCTCTGCTTTTTTCTGTAAGGTCTGATGTGGGATTTCTGGATTCTCTGTTACATATCTTTCTTTGGCTATTATCTACTAGATGGTCTCAAAAGGACTGATGTTCTGTTTTCTAAGCTAGATTCAACGAATATTAATTTTTTACATTCTGGGAAATGATTCTGACTGTTGTTCAAATTATTTTTCTATTTCAATAGCCCTAGTATGTAAAAGCAATCTTTTACAAAAACATAAATGTGATGTAAAGAATAGACACTAATGATAACTACACAATACATGGGTTTCCCAAAAGACCATGATAGAAACTCAGGGCTTGAACATGAAATGTGCCTTCCTCCACTCTCTGCCTTCTCAATTATTCGAAGTCTTTTAGTGAACACTTCTAAATTTGAGAAACAACATTTATAGGCTTTGGAATATATCAGTGAAGATGTAGAATAATTAACTAAAATTTTGTGAGTAGAAATTGATTGTGTGTTCAATAGGCCACGTGAGTAACTGGGTGTATTTTGACCACATGATATTGCAGTTACGGTTCTGAAAACTCAAGTGATATTAAATTTATGTAGTTAATTGATCCGTGAAACTGATCGGTTATTAACACCACACTTATGCAATTACTATATCTCTATTTGCAGAGATATATTCCAAGACACTGCGTTCTTTCCTTGTGGTTTCAAAGCCAGTGCTTCAATTGTGATTTTTCCTAAGGTAGACTTGAATATATGCAAATATGGATGCTCACACATACATATAACCGTAAATAAAATGAATAAATCTTAAGACGCAGAAAAATAGTTTGTAAACTATTAAGTATATAAACATACATTTTAAAGTCCAACAATATCTCAAAACTAAATTTAAATTTTGAATTACACATACATATACATAAAATGTGTGTATAAATATATATTTGTAACATTGTATGACTATATTGAGAAATAAAGATTGCATTTTAAAAATTTACCATTTTTTACTTATCTGCATATGGTTAGATATAGGCATATGAGTGTAGGACTCCACAAAGGCCCCTGGACCTTGATTTGTAGACAATGATGAGCTCCCCAACATAGGTGCTCGAAAATAAACTGATCCTCTCAAGAACAGTATATACTCTTAATTACTCAGCCATCTCTTCAACCTCCAAGATGACATTTTAAAAAAGTAGTAAAATAGATAGGTGAGAAAAAGGAGAAGAATAAGTTTTAAGTTGTCCAGTGCAGTACTCATTATAGATTAATTTAAACTGAATATGTGAAAATGTAATAAAATATCTATCACCTTTCACCTAAGTACCATTCATCTTTCTATCTATCAACCATCTATTACCTGTTTCTCTAAAGTGAGTGGAAGGCATAGTGCTTCGGTTCACTTCTTTAATACCCTTGAATGTAGACATACAGACTAGAAGAAGGAATTTATATGTACGTATATGTCACAAACACATAAAGAGTCACATGGTGTAACTAATGAAGATTCTTACATAGAACCTTCAGGATGAAATTGTCCCTGCACAGTTCACTCCAGGTACTTGGATTAGGAAGACAGCTGGTAAAAATAGCTTGTGCAATTCTTTTCTAATATTGACTTATACCAAAAAAAAGCATAAGATAATAGACATCATTTTCTCTTTTCTTTGTTTTGTTTTTGAGACAAGGTCTCACTATGTAGCTCTGCCTGACCTGGAAATCATTATGTTGACTAGGCTGTCCCAGAACTCACAGAGATCTGCTTCTGTCTCCTGAGTGCTGGTATTAACGGTATACACCACTAAAACTGGCTAAGATATCACTTTCTCATTGGCCAGAAAAATAAGCTTTAAAATGACAGCATCAACATATAAAAAATTAAAACCTACAATAAATATTATAAACTGCAGATCTAATTATATATCCATACAATATGGAGAATTCTAATGAAGCTTAAGACGAAATTCCTATCTAATTGCATGTATGTCATAAGTTCAGTGGTGGTGGTGGGGGATTGTGATCATTCTTAGGGTGAACCAACACATACAAATAATGATGATCTTCATCTAGTACAAGTTGTATAATGCCTCTGTGTTCATATGGTTTTGTTATTAGCTTTTAATTTTATAATCACTTCATGGGATAAGTATTAACTTCTTGCAGTATATATACGAAATAAAGTTTACTATTTCCACTATTTTAAGAAAAACACCTGGAAATGACAAAACAAATGGCAGATATACTGGTGAATGCCTGTCATTTTTATCGTAGAAAGGTCAAGGCCAGTCTGATCTAAATAAAACATTTCAGGCCAGGCAGACCTTAGCAATACCTGTGTCAAAAAAATAAAAAAAAATACCTTAAAAATAAAAATGGGAAAACAAACAGAAATATGTTTGAATCTATACTTATCTAAAAACTACAATGCACTGTCATTTTTATAGCTTTATAATGAAAATCTAAATAAATATCTTTTTTTCTGGTGAGAGAAATAAAATTTGTAACCTGAGTATAATGTATATTGCCATCTTTCTATGAAGAAGGCTGGGTCTTTAAGAAAGACAGGGAATTTCCATTATGCCTATGTAATAAAGACTGTTGGAAACAACAGACAATTGAGACTGAATAGGAATAAAGACAAGATTTGTTAACGCTGACAGCACCAGAAAGAGCTACCAGAGTGGGATTCCCATAGTACCACATGATTTGAAAAGTATATCTCAATTTTCCTTTGGAAAGTGGGGGGGGGGGGGCAAAAGATGTCAAGGGGACAGTCATGCTTTTATAAGAACACAATGGGCTCAGAGAATTTAAAAAGAGCTGACCCATCGTCCTCTGGGCCTTAGAATAGATTCGGCATACCATTGCAATGAAAGAGTGCTGTGCGATTAAAGTATATCTGCATCTTTAGGAAACTTCCATCTTCCTTCCTAACTATGATCTTACCTATTATTCATAGAAAAAAAAAAGAAAGGAAGGAAGGAAGAGAAAAAGAAAAAACACTATGAAGCCTGAAGGGAATTGTCTTTTAGTAATTCTGTCAGGAAGACAAAAGAAATTTCCTGAAAGCCTCTCCCTCTGTGGGGAAGAAAAGGAATTAGGGAAGGCCAGCGAGCAAAACCTTGACCCTTAGCTGAGTCTAAGCTTCTCTCTCCATCAGAGGTCCTGTTTTCCTGGCATCATTTTCTGAAACCTATCAACTCCTTGGAGATAACGTGACTGATATATAGTAGGGGAAATTCAATGTGAACCTGAGATTTTTTTTTTTAATGTCAAACAAAACAAATCTTAAAACTATCATGGCCTAGACTGGGTTCCCACTGACCAATAGTGTATTTTAATGTAGGATAAAATAACACCTAGGAAAAACTAAATTCATAAATTCTATAAAAGGCCTGGGCTAATGCATTATGCATTACACAAGACAAAGGTTTAATAAAAAAGTTATTTTAAGGAACAATTATGAAAGACTATTTTATCTTTAAGTTTACTTCTTAATAAATTTGGTAATTTTCATTATTTCTTTATAGTAGGGTTGAAGACAACACCCACAAATATAGCTTCTTGGCCATTGAGAAAATATTAATATCAAAATCAGAGTTCAAACTGACCTTCCTGTGATTCTTCTCCTCAGAGGTAGGCATTAAACTGTTTTGAATCATTGGGCCTTCTCCTTTTCACCCAGAAACATTATATAGAGTAGGATTTTAATAGTGCACCTTTATGCTAGGGAAAAAGGTCAGCCTTTCCTGTGAAGATAGCAGAGTAGGGAAGAATCTTATCATGTCTAGAGTTAAGGTCTTCACAGGTGTGTTACCATCATATACCACTTGTCCAATTATGCATCTCCATGGATCTGAGCATAAAAATGTATTAGGTGACTTTATTTTTTTTTACTTGTTTATTTTTATAAGTGATGGTGGTGTATTTTCTTACAAAGACCCCTATGTAACCTAAGATATGTATTATAATACATTTTGTTTAAACTGTTTCCTACTTCTTAATTCTTGTTATGATTATTTACTATTAATTAAACAGAACTGCTGTTGAGCTGTACACTCTGGTCCGAAGATTCTGGGAAGAAAACTATATTCATTAGTGATGACTGTGTTAATATTGTGAATACTACTCAAATCCATGAGGGTATGAAAAATGCTGTGAACTGTTTTTGTCATAGAGTGTTACTACATGCTTTATCTTAAGTTTTTTTCCAAATAACTTTAGCAGTCTTTACTAATTTTTTGTAATAGAGTTCAAGACATTTCCCCATATTAAGGCTGCATGCTATTCGAGAAAATTTTAATATCAAAGTAGAGTTCAAATAGACTTTACTGTGAATCCTTTTCCCTGAAGTGGGTCATTAAAAAGAAGTGAAATCAGTAGCCCAGACAGGCCTTAAGCTCCCAATGATCTAGAAAGCCTCAGTCTCCTAAGTGTCAGTGACAGAGGTGAGCAGAAAGGCAGAGCTTAAATTATGTTTATTCTAAATTCACACCATGATTTGGATATAGATATTAATGAACATAAGGATACATGGAATCTCCTGCTCACTAGCGCAAACCACTTCCCCTCACTCTCCTCTAACATGAATCTGGTCACAGTCAATCTGTTCATACTCCCACTATCTCTCCCTCAGCCACCCTATTTCCCCTATTCTATTCAAGCCTTATTTCCTTCTTTAGATAATAAATGAATGAATGAATGAATAAAAATAATCAAATGGAGACTGTGCCACATACACATAGTCACTTTTGCTTTCTTTTCCCCTGTCCACCTCTTATTTCAGAAACATGAGGAAGACAAATCCAAGGACACCATCTACAATCTTGTATATTGAGAGAATAGAGTGAGCTATAAAGAACAAGCCAAAGGAAACAGGCTGTAAGAGGAGACAAGGAGAGTGAAGAAGCCAAGTTTAAGATATTAGGTCTGTTTGCTGAGTGACTGAATAATGAACTCAAGTTCTGAAGACATCCCAAGGACACCAAGATAGACTATTATAGTAATAAAAAGTATAAAAGACTCAATCTTCATCCTTCTATGTGTAGCTATCCAATTTGAAGAGCACCCCTTTTATCCTAAACAAATGGATCAAGCACCTCAACATAGGACCGGATGCCCTGATTATAATAGAGGAATAAAACAGAGAATAATTTTAGACTCATCAGCCGAGTAAGGGATATTCTGAATTAGACCGCACTAGCACAAGCATTAAGACCAACAATTAATAAATACAACCTCTTGGAGCTGAACGACAGCTTTTGAGCAATGGAGGGTGACATCATTCAGATAATGCAGTAGCATATGGAGCAAGACCAAGACCCTACTAATTATATATCTAATGGAGCATTGGTATCTAGAGTATATAAAGAACTTCTGGAACATAACACCAAAGAAAACAAAGCAACAACAATAATTTTAAAAAGAGGCATGGAGGTGAACAGAGTTCTCAAAAGATGAAAACAAATGGCTGAAAAACACTTAAAAATATTCAACATCCTTAGCCATCAGGGAAATGAAAATTAAAACTATCTTGAGATTTTATGAAAAAAAATGAGAGCAAATATTGGTGTGTATTTGCGTGAAGAGGGACACTTATTCAAGCTTCTAGGATGGCAAACTGATGCAGCCGCTTTTGTAACAGTATATTTTCCTCAAACAGTTTGAAATAAAAATATAACATGATCCTGCTATAACATGTTTGAATGTGTTTCTAAAGATTTTATTCCAGGAAATAGATACTTGTTCATTCATATTAATTTTTGCTTATTTCACAGTAGCCAGAGAATAGAAACAACTGGTACAGCTATCAACTGATGAATGGATTATGGAAATATGATATATTTACACAAATGAATCTTATTTAGCTGCTCAAATAAACAAAAAAATATAAAATTTACAGGTAAATGGATGGTACTGGAAGACAAATACCACATGTGTGTTTCTTTTCACGTTTGTGGATGTTAAATCTTTAAGATATGTGTTTCATTCAGAACAGCCATGAAGATGGAATTCAGGGAAAGGAATATGGGATGGGATTGTATAAAGGGTTAAAGATAAATAATGGAATGGGAAAGGTTAAATTGGGAAGGAGATGGGAGGTCAGGGTAAACAAGACAGTACAGGATGGATCAATAACACTAAAAAATCTTTGGGAAAAACATAGGGAAGTCTACTATACATACTTACATATTCATAAAAAGAGTAAAAATGTAGTTACCAGCTAATAAGTGTAGAAAAGCCCTATGAGAAATGTAGGCTAACAAATAAAAAAATAATAAACCTAGTTCTTTGGCGATATTGCCCATTGAGGATTCATAGAACAAGAAACATTATATGCTATTGCCAATGTTCTTGATAACTTGATTGTAATCTCTCCATAACTCAGCTGTAATGCCACATTGTTAAAAACAGTACAAGTTTAAGTTATAAACCATGAATAATATTTCATGCTGGTAGGCAACTATAAGATTTATCCCTATTGATTGGTTTTCATAGTACTGGAAGATGCTATACATGCTACCAGTGGTGAAAAGCAGTCACAATCTTAGACATTTATAAACCTTCCCAGATTGAACATTGACATGCCCATTGTTCCAATAGAAGCACAAATACAATGAAATTAACCAACCACATTCTTACCGTGTTTAATGTATACTACATAAATTAAAACCCATACATGAAACCAAGAACCTATGGTTGAATATGTCATAGGCCTTTGAGGGGAAACTAATGCTATTATTTTGCTAAATCAACATAAAATTAAACAGATTTCAAATGAATTATCCTTATATCCATAGATTAATATATTCTTCAACTCTCATAAGATACTTACATTTATAGTAGATGGTAGTTGATGATGAAACTCCCAATTGGCAAAGGTGTAGAGAATTAGAGGCTTCAGAATGATCAGCCATACAAGTAACATCTATCCCATATATAACTCTTCCCAAGGCTCAGGGATTATTGCAGAAGAGAGGGCAAAAAGAGTCTAGGAGCCAGAAGTGGCAGACAAAGAAAGGTTGTCTTTTGAACACAGGAGGACAGCTGCATGTATGAACTCCTGGAAGTTGTGGCAGAATGCACAAGGCATAGAATTCAGAGTAGATCAAATTTCAGGCTGGAGAGTAGAGCTGAGCATAAAGTCCTAAGGAACTGATGACAGCTGATAGCTGCTGTCAGATAACTTGTTTTCTCTCAAAATGTAGCCCAAGGTAAGTCAGCCATCCTACAGGGGAAAGCCACACATCCAAGAATGTCTGCGCAGCCCAAATTGCACTTGATGAGTTTCCAAAAAGAAACAGGCAACAAAGTTTGGTAGTTAGAGTGTGTGGATCAGGGAGGAGTTGCAGAAGTGGATGAAATGACTAAAACACTTATAAAATATGTTTTAAGAAATATATAGTAAATTTAAAAAGCAGAAACAGCTTTGTGCGTGTTTAAAGGAAATAGATATCATGATATCTGCAAGCAAATAGACACAACTGAGAATCATTACAGTAAGTTAAGTAAGCCAGACAAAACTGAAAATACTGTGTGTTTTCTTGTAATATGTGAAACTGAGACTTAAAATTAAAGCTATATATCTCCTCTCTATCTGTGTGTGCATGGGTATGTGTATGTTTAATTTTTTACAAGGTTCATGATGGAGTTGCAGACACACAGAGTAGTCCTGAGTCAGCTCATGGTTCAATCAGGAAATGAATTATCTTTACAGATCACAGAAATAGATCAAGATGGTGGTCACGGATGGGTTGAGTTTGATGGCACTGGCAGCTATGGACATGACCATGGCAAAATGAACAAGGTGATAAGGGAAGTGAGATTAAGAAGCATTCCCATGATACATCCAGATCATTACCCCTGCATCTCTGTCTCAGGAAATATCAAAGAAGAGGGGGAAGAAAGAATGTGAGAAACACAACAATAGGAATTCTGCTGGGAATCAGCCTCTTCAAGAAAGTACCACATAAACAAGACTGGAATAGTAACAGTATTATCGTACATGTTAATATGGCCAGAGAAAATTCAGTGGGGCCGCACAATAGAGAAAGAAGTAAAGACAGCTAATGACTACTGGGAGAGGAGAATTATCCTCTCCAGAGGATGAAGAACTTCATTTGTTGTCCAATTCAGAATATTCAGCACTCAACTGTATATAGACCACCAAAAAACCTATCAATTATGATAAATATATATTATCATATATATATGAATACATATATTTATTTGTGACTATCATACATATACATACATACATATAATAATAATTAAAGTAAAAGAGGCTGTTAACTGGAGACTGGGGAGACATGGATGAGCCTTAGGGAGGATGGGATGGGATGGATAGAGGAAAAGCAGGAGAAATATGATGTAATTCTATTTAAATTAAAAGCATATTTAAAAAATATAAATGTTGTGACAAAACCTTATGAGACAAAGAAAACAACAATACCATTTAGCTTGTCTTGTGTTGGCCTTTTACTGCTGGGCATTGGGCCTGGCCTTAAGAATAGTGTGTGTGCTTAGCGACTCTCACGTAGATATAACTAATTTTCATTTTCAGGTGTTTGTCATTTGGAAATAGCTTCTGGGTTAGGGAGAAGAACTTGTGTCCACTTCTCATCTCATCACTGGGACCTATCTTGAGCGGAGTTAAAGGAGGGAAAATGATAATCAGAATTATTATATGAAATAATCTATATTAAATAAGAGAAAATAAACTTAAGTAAAGAAAAAGAAACAGTGCCATCATGTAAACTAGAATCTGTCTAGATACAAAATATGTGATGATGTTCCTATGGAGACAATATGTAACTCTCATCCTATTAAATATTTCAGTGATACCAACCAAGGAAGAAATATGGGAGGAGCGTAGAAGAAATTCTAAACGGTCTTATTAAATAAGAAAGACGGAGCCAAATAGAGAGTTAAAAGCCCAAGAGATCCGTTTAGAATTTCGTCTACAGAGGAGCTTGCTTATTATACCTGAGCCACTCCTCTGCAAATCTGCATTATTCCTATTATCAATGTGAGAAAGAAAGGCTAGATCACTTATGCTCAAACAGACTCTGCAAATAGTGCAGCATTTCAGCATCTATCTTGAGTCATCTTTATTCATATGGTCCAAGGAAGTCTTTGCTGTCCAAAAAAGGAAATCAGAAGTAAAGGGCTACAAACTTTAACCAGTTCCTTCAAACCTGGTGCCAAAGAAAAGTACAGATATATGTCTGACAAGAAATGTCTCATACAAAGAAGGATACAGACTCCCTTAGTGTTATGTGGATCAAAAAGAGTGCATCTTCTCTGAAGGTTATTTTTTTTTTAATTCACAGAGGACAGTCTTGAATGAGTATCCATGGCGACCATTCTCAAAGAGATGGAACGAAGTCCTTTATGAGTTTTGTAGTAGAAGCAACAGGCTGAAATATTTCATATTGAAACATACAATCTTGGCTTGCCTAAGTATTTAGATTGGCCATATAGGACATACAGGATTTTTTTTTTCTTTCCTGGGCAAGTTAAAGTTGTATGCAAGCTAAAGTTGTATGAATGACACATGAGTTTTGTATGAACAAAACGTGTGTATTTGGCTGAAACAAAACAAGAAGTGCTGTCTTGTTTAGAAAACGTGGCTTTGAGCATCACTCATAGTGCAGCAGTTGCTGATGTTCCAGAGTTGTAGAGTCAATGGAAGCTTCAATAGCAAACAACTACAGGGACAGACCCATGAGCTACTGCCACAATGGGAGAGGTGACCACCATGACAGCAGCAGAGGACAGGGTAGAGGTGTCTAGAGAGGCTTTTACAACAGTCACAGTAAGGGATGGATTTAAATCTCCCTGACACTGGACTATTAGAGTCACCTATCTTTTTAAATAAATCATCCCACCAAGAAAATACATTGTGTAAACTACACATACCTTAGCCAATCTATGCCTTAGGTAATAGTTTCACAAACTTAGCACAAGACCCACTCTAATTCTCCATTGTTCTGTCGATTTGAAAAGTTTAAAGTCCCATAATGGAAGATACAATTAGCAGTCATATTCATTGTTCTCCTTTGGTTTAATTGACTCTCATCAGCATACATGCCAAATTTATTTTATGATTTTGTTACTAGGGGTCATTTGTTAATGTATAGTATGGCTTTTTAAAATGTGCCTCTAGCTCAATAATTCTCATGGTATCAATTGTTTTCACAAAACAAATACACTGAACGTAGGCTGAATTCAAAACTTCCCATACAAGTATGATACAACTTAAAAAAAGCCACTGGTTCATTCACCAATTATATGTGTGAAAAAACTAGTATGGTATCCTGCATTATGGATTTATGTTATTTTATAATTAATGGAAATAAATGTTGTGAAAAAGAGTCTTTGTCCATGTTATATTTCTAGATAATCTTTGCTATTTGTTTTATGCACCATTTGTTGAATATTTCTTTCTTTCTTTTTTCTTTTTTTTTTTTTTTCGAGACGGGGTTTCTATGTGTAGCTTTGCGCCTTTCCTGGGACTCACTTGGTAGTCCAGGCTGGCCTCGAACTCAGAGAGATCCGCCTGGCTCTGCCTCCCGAGTGCTGGGATTAAAGGTGTGTGCCACCACTGCCCGGCCTTGTTGAATATTTCAATAAATACTTATTTCTGTGAACTTTAAAGAGAATCTCTGAACATTTGAAGAAGCTGGACACTAACACTTAAAGGCTGTATGTCACCAAGTATATAGAATCATATGTGTTGGGGTAGTGTGAGCTTTTCCTGTGACTTTAAAGTCACATAAATTCTCAAATCAAATTAGACAGAGTCAGCCTTGAGACTGTAACCCTATCTTCCATTTCTAGTAAAGACAAAAAATAACGTTTTGAAATGTAGTTGTGCCAGTTTGACAAGCTACATATAATGAAACGCTTAGAAGCTAATGAATTGTAGCCTTTAGATTTTTAGATGTTATTCTGGTGAATTTTATTTAGTTGTATTTTTTTTTTAGAGTGAATATCTGGCCATTTGAAGTCTTCAAACTTGGTTTCTTTATTTTATTATCTTAATGAGTGAATTAGACACTCATCAATAATGTTTGAGCAAGTTGTATCAGAAAGCAATATTTTCAGTTACTAAAGTACGGAGTTAAACTTGATGAATTTAAACCTCAAGTCACTGTGGTTTTAGAAATCACTTACTGTGTTATTAGTTTAAATGCTGGCATTATTATACAAAGCCTCTTTAAATTTTATGAAAATAAAAAATGAACTACAGGGAAGACTACATGTTAGAATTTCATGTTACTCATGATCCAATGAGGAAAATGGGCAAGAATTATAAGAAAATTATTTAAAAGACATGTAAAAACAAAACAGAAAAGTATAAAGAACATATGTAACAAGTATATGAGTAAATGAAAAAAATATTATTTTATTTATGTATTTGTGTGCCTACGTGTGTGTGTGTGTGTGTGTGTGTGTGTGTGTGTGTGTGTGTGTGTTTATAAATGTGCTAGGATATATGTGAAAGTCAGGGGAAAACTTTTGGGAGTCAGTTCTTTCTGTCTACCATGAGGAAGCCAGGAGTCAAACTCAAGTTGTCAATTTTGGTGACTCACAACTTTACCTGCTGAGCCACCACAACTAATGAAAAACCCATTTGGTTAGAAGTGCTAGAAGGAACAGGACTTTGCATTTTCTAGACAGAACTTGCATTTCCACATACAGAAAATACCTACCACTGTTGTCAGTAATGTATAATTTTTTAGAGTTGCAATGTATCTCAAATATGAAAAAGGATAGAAGTTGTTCATTTGGGGGGTTTCCATGAAGGAAATTGCAAATTTGGGTCAATTTTTGTGTGTGTGTGTAAAATTCTCAAGAGTGAAATTAGTAAACAATTTTTAAATTCATAATGTTTTTCAGATTGAAGAGGACCTACAGATAGATGGACTATGTACATAAATCTGAAATTTTAATATGAATGTAAGATATCTTTCAAGTGAAAGGACCAATGCATTTCCATATCTTAGTTTAATTTAAAATTTATTCAGTAATTTCCCTGGGTGAAAACATGGAGATTCTGAAAATAGACATGTTGGAAATATCAGAGTTTGAGATCTAGGAGCCATATTACTGCCTTGATTCCAGGAGGGAACATACACATATATGTAGATATATGTGTTTATAAAGTGTAGAAAATGTTGAAGTCTTAGTGTAGAAGCTTTGTGACTCATTCAAAATATACACTCATGACTAATGGAAACATGGTTTTACATCCTAAATTGCTTCTTTTCACAGTAATGTGCATGAATTTTAAAGTATTGGCATTAGAAAATTATATAAGATGCAGATTTTTCATCTATGAAAACATAAAAAAATAAGTGTAAAATCTCTAAGAAGTTATTGTTGAAACTGCTGAGAATCCACATAGGAAGAATGAAAAAGAAGAATTTTCAAGCTGAGTTCAAAATCTTAAAAGAAATGTTTTTTCACTTCTCTGTGAGGTTTTAGTTCAGAGAAAGAAAGGATTATAATATTGAATCCAAATCTGACTGAATGAAAACCACAATAGGAATTTCTGAAACCTACAGAGGGACACATATACAACATAATCATGGGCTTTTGATTGGGCCTGAGAAAGCACCTCCCATGTGATATTTGAAAGCTTTCTCTTTAGTCTTTTTGTAATTGCATTCTGTCTGACACGGGGGGGGGGGGGTTCCTCCTCCCAATATGCTCCCCTCCACCTCCACCAATTCATCCTTTAGTATAGTTCTTCATGGCCGCTACGTTTTCATTCCTGTTTTACCGGTATGTCAGCTACAGGTTCCACAAGCCCTGTGGTAGATAGACTGGAAGCCTTATCAACTATCACCAAGTCTTACAAATCATTCAGAAAGGGTTTCCAAGCAGGAAAAGATTCCTCCTTTTAGTCCATCATATATTTCTATTTATTCCTGTGACTTTAAGTGTGTCTCTCTGTAATTTAAGATGTCCTGAGGAGTAATGGGAATTGTCCACAGAAGAGTCCCCGATGGCTTGCTCACACCATCACATTACTTCTCATATCACAAAATAACCCATCCCATAATTCTTGGCTGCCACAAAAATATCCTGATTTAACAACAACAACAAAAACATCATTTCTCAGGAAGAAAACGACTGAGAATATTCTGAGGTTTCTATGCTTGTTCTGCGTGACTATTCCCTGTAAAGGTGCATAAAAGATTGCAAAATCACCTGAGTACTGGTACGGTTTCTTCTTGTGCAGAATACACATGGAAAGACAGAGCCTTAATCTAACATTTTTATGCATACTATTTATTTCCTTGATAGAAGCAATAGGTATCTCTTGAACTCGCAGAGATCTGCCTGGCTCTGCCTCCTGAGTGGTGGGATTAGAGAGGTGTGCCACCATTGCCCGGTGAAAGAATTTATGCTTAATTCCAGTAACTATGAACATTTTCTGATAGCCTTCATTTTTATTGTTTTCACTACATATTTTACAAATGAAGTTAGGAATATTCATATGCACATATATGCAACAAACCATAAATATTCATTAGCCTCCTCATATTTTAAATGTGTCTGATTCATATAAAAATAATTTCTTTAAGTTTAGAAAGATGATCATTTTTCTCTATTAGCAAAACCATTCTACAAATAGTACATGCAATTACTTAAAGAACTACATGAACCTTTACTGTATTAATTTCAAGTATTTTCCTCAATAAATATAAAAAATAACCTAACCAAATATATGTACAGTAGTAAATATAGAAGAAGTACTATGTTTTAAAGGTCTATGATAGGAAAACTTTGAATAATGTGAAACCCACACACAGTTTTAAAAGAAATAAAAGACTCTAGTTTGTTGTATAAAAAAAATCACATCATGTGTTTGTTGCAATATACCTTTCACAATTTTTTAACTACATGAGAATTAAGTACTTTTTGAATGCCCATTGTCTCATAAAAATGACCCAAGTTAAATAACATTATTCATAATATTTAGTGCAAGAATTTTAAATTGTCCAGTGATTTAAAAACCGAAAGACACAGCAGATGAAATGTGTTTGAATGAACACAAGAGGGTGGAACATTCTCCCAATAATGCTTAATATGCTGGCACCAGATTCCACTGAAGACTAATATTACATTCAGAAATACTTGCCTTTGGTGATTTATGCTAGTCAAGGATAGGGCCCAGCCAATGCCAAACATTTAATACAAAGCAAAAAGTGTGGTTGATTATAAACTTTGTGACTGAATTCACAGATTGTAGCTTCTATGGTTAATTGTATGAAATAATGGGTATCTGGAATTGTTCTGGTATTCTATTATTTTAATATTCATCTTGTAATAGGATGATATATTTTATCAGTAGATAAAACATTGTTTCTTTTCATTAGAGTAAATCAGTCTTTGTCATGGGCATTTATTGTTAGTTTTCTCTCTGGATAAATTTAAAATATGTTATATATATATTATCACAGCAATTAAATTTGGGGAGAGTTTATATTAAAAAATTGTAAAATACATGCTATCAAGTGAAAGATTTAAAGTGAGCTCAATGGGAACATGGATATAACTATGACCCTCTTACATTTTATGTGTATGGTATATTGATATTTTGCCTGATTGTGTGTCTATACAACATATTCATGGCTGTTGTTTCTGAGTGCTCAAGGGGACAGCAGAACCCCTGGAACAGGAGATGGTTATGAGCTTATTGTACATGGTGGAAACCAAATGCAAGTCTTCTAAAAAGTCATCAGCTGCTTTTAAGCACAAAGCATGTTCCCAGCCCCCAAATACAGTTACCTCTGATGTAGAAATCACATCCTCAACACTAATCTCTTGAGCATCAATTTAGAAGGTGAGACTACTAATTATATTATGAATCGTATTGAGTATGTAAAGATAATGTTTTTATTACAAAATTCAGAATGAAATATACTTCTGGGACCTTTATGTTACTTTCTAGAATGTTTTAGAGTTCACATCATCAATTTTACAGGTTTATTTATCCATGAAATCAAGACTTTTTTTAAATCATTCATGATACAAGAGACACTATACCAGTGCTCATTACCACAGGGAACAAGATCTACAAATGTCCTTGTCTATAGAATCTGAACTTAATTTAGCAGATACAAGAGTTAAAAAGGAATTATAAAGTAGATTTATCCTAGAAGAATAAATCAGGTGGCACTGGTGAAGGTCTATTAGATTAGGTGAGATGAATTAGGGATTGTCTCAAAATAAATCAGCTATAATTTGAAGGCTAAAGCAATGTCTTAGTGAAAAAGCCCAGGAGCTTTGCCATTGTTGTTACATTGGGGACATCCAAAAGTTAAAGAAGCATTTCATAGGGGAAGAGATTGAAACTGGGTGATTGCTGTTATCTTTTCCAATTCTATGACACAATCATGCAAATAAAATTGTCTTTGAGAAGGGCTATGCTAAGCTAGCAGTTATACATTGTTCAAAAGAATGCTGCTCTTCTCAAGACATCTGTTTACTGTAGAACTGTCATTACTACAGACATACTTGGAGTGTTCCCCAGCTAAGAATGTGAGGATTGCTGTAATCAGGAAATCCCAAGTAGATACACAAGATGAGAATTATGCTTTTGAGACTGAATATGGGAGCCATGCTGTGACAAACATGTCAAAGTGTCACATTTCTCTAGAGTATAAAGCTCCCCTCCAAGCCTAAAACCCAGAGGGAAAGAAGAATTTTGAAGTCTGCTCAGGGGTCAACACCGTGTTCTCACTTGTTTTCATCATTAATTGTACTCATTTTCATCACCAGGGTCTTCTGTGAAGAACATATATGCAATCACTTGGTATCCAACAAACAAAGCCAGTACTTTCCACCCCAGGCTTACATGGTGTCCTCAGATGCAGTGGGATGTTTCTACAAATCTATCCCATAAAATTGTAGCGTTTAATATTTAATATTCATTTGTTTGACTCTTTTTAAAAAAATATGCCTGGTTAGCTACTACCTAAACCTTGAAAAATCTGCAAAGGACAGCCTACTTATTTGCCTACTTATTAAAAATACTGTGATCACACAGAAACATGATGCAAAATTCATATGCATACCATTATGTATATAAACATAAGAAGAGCATTTGACATTTTACTGCTATTTTGTTATTTAAATATGCACTTAGGTAGTGCAAATGGGGAGTGAGACAAGAAGCAAAAATGTAGTCTCCTTTCCAGAAGCCTGAGAAGAAACCCTGGTCTAAAAAAGACTAAGAATTGACACATGCAATAATAAAGATACATTTATTCCTTAGTTTCATATTTCTGTATATTTAATACATATTTATGTATACACACACAAACACACACACACACACACACACACACGAGAGAAAATGACATCTCCATTCACTAAAATGATCAACAAATTAAATGTATAAATACTACTTCTTATTATGCTACAGATTTTTTTTATACTTAGGGAATATCTTCCAAACTAGCATGTATGTGTGTGTATGTATGTATGTGTGTGTATGCATATAATATTTAGTTAGAATTACAGTTATTTTTGATTGACACCAAAAAGTGACAGATGTCCTTTTACATGTATAAGGACTCCGGTGTGCTTATGTTTAGGAACCTAAAGAATACATTTCTACAGATAGCTAGTAATTTTATATTGAGAAACTTTAACATTTACTTTTTCTCGTTCTTTATGGAGAATTGATTTTTCATTGCTGGTACCTCTATGCAGTGGCTCACAGCTCTACGTGCCCTCTTCTCCAGGTATATCTGATGGCATCTTTAAGACTCACCTGTTCCTGAGTTAACATTCACAAACCCACACTCAACTACATATACATAATTAAAACAACTAAAATAGTACAATACGTCATCAACTCTAATGACTGTGCTGAGCAGTATAATTTCTGAACCTTCTTTCCTAGCCATATGTAGTTTTATGTCCTTTAGCTGCATCTCTCACACCCAATAAATATATTAACATTGTCTTGCTGTGCCTGGTTTAATTTTGTTAACACGTGTCTTCCAATTTCAACCATATTGCTACAAACAACAGGGATTTTTTTTTTAATTATAGATAGATAGTATGAAGCTGTGTGCATGTGCCATGTTTTCTTTGTCCATTGTTAGTCAGTAGACACATGGATTGTTCCCATTCTTGGCTCCAGTATGTAATGATGCCCTCTTTTTAACCTACTTTGTTTCTTTGGAACATTAAATTTGTTAGTCACAGTTAATACTAATAGAGATTTATACTGAGTATATATATGCTGGACTATATTCTAAACACAGGGAACGCAACATTCGATGTTAATATGGGCTAATAATAAAACTAATCAGATGAGGAACTGTGTGCTATTGGTAAACATATGGCAATTCTAATAAAGGATTGTAGCTGAAGTTTTCTCCAGTCCTGCCCATCCCCACAGACCCCACAACCGCTTATAAAATAATCACTCAGAAGCTTATATTAATTAAACTACTTGGCCATTAGCTCAGGCTGACTACCACTGACTAGCTCTTACACTTAAACTCAGCCCACTTCTATTAATCTATATGTCGCCACGTGTTCCGTGGCTTTACCTGTTTGCCATTACATGCTGCTGCCTGGGCAGCAGGCTGGCGTCTCCTGACTCAGCCTTCCTGTTCCCAGAATTCTCTTCTCTGCCTGTCCCGCCTATACTTCCTGCCTATCTACTGGCCAATCAGTGTTTCATTTATTAACCAATCAGAGCAACGCATTTAACAAACAGAAAATCCCACAACAGGCTAGGATAGTTTTTGTTCCCTTCACTCTCCAAGGTTCCCGAGAGCCTGTCTTCTTTCTCACTCTCAACTCTGTGTGTGTATGTGGAGGAGTGTATATGATGTTTGTGAACACCTGTATATTACCATGAAAGAGCCAGAGGTAGAAATCGAGTGTCTTCTATTGCTTTTCAACTTATTTTTCAGACAAACATCCTCTTTAAACTTGGGTCTGGCTATTTTGACAGGACAGTGGCTGGCTAGTGATTCCTAGGCATCCTTCTGTCTCTGGTTTCCTCAGCCTTGGAGCTAAGACATGTGGCTCTTCACCCAGTTTTCACACAAGCGTAGGGGAACTGATCTCAGGGCATCATGATTCATGACTACCAAAATACCAATACTACCAAAATACTGTAGCCCATTTTGTGTCTCTTTTTAACATTCACTTGTATTTATATCAATTTCAGCAGAATTCTAATCATTTAAATATGCAAATAGACAATCACTAAGATGTAACTAATCACATTGGTCAAATTAATAACAAATGCAAAGGAAGGGCAAAAGATACTCTAGACACTTCCTCACATACCATACTGAAGTAATTTACTTAATTAGGGAGGAAAGTTCATACATATGCATTTGCTGTTTTACATATAGTAAAACAGAATCAAGCCCCAGAGGTCTCTTTATTCATCTGTTCATATTGCTACAACAAAGTACCTTAGACACCATGAATAATAGACAAAAAGAAAGTATTTTTAAAGTTTTTTTTTTTCTAGTGTGGAAAAATCTAAGATAAAGGTGCTCCTTGGTTGGTATCTAATTAGAGAAACTGCAGTGTGCATATATGATCACTTATCTCCATGTGGTCATATACTGGAACATGGAGACTACACCAATCTTTTAAAAAGCCATATTGAGGGCTCTGTCCTCACGACCTAATCATCTCTCAGAAGTTCTATTTATTAGTACTACCATCTGACGAAGATGAGACTTCATAGGAGTCTTCAAGAAACAGACACACTTTGTCTAAAGCTTAGTCTAATTCTGTCCCTGAAGTTTTTGAAAACAGGTACAATATGGTAAACCTAATGGAGTGACAGGACTACAGTAACAAATGCCCTTTTTTGGAGGTTTGATATTGACATACAGTACTTGTTGACTTCTGAATTGTTTCATAACAATATCTGATTTCTTCATAGAGCAATGATCACTCAGGAGTGATGACCATAAGTGGCTAGGGCTCAAAATAAATATGTATTTTTAAGTTAAACTCTCTATGTAATGTGAACACAGTATAAATTTTTCTACCATTCTTGGAGTCTAGAAATCTAAGATCAACGGGACAGCAAAGCTTTATTCTGTGTTATGTTTCTGTTTTCTAGGTGGCTGTCTTTTCTCTGTATCTTTGCGTATCTGTTTCCAATATTACTCTTGTTGAAAATAAGTCAGTAATATTGGATTAACTATTAAATTATTACTTCATTTTAATTTTGATTATTCCCTTCATGATATAATGTCCAAATATAGTCATAGCCTGGCACTGTGGTATCAAACTACAGCTGTACCTTTCTCTGGGTAAGAAATTTCACCTTGAGGAGGACATCAAATATTGTGGCAGTACCCATCACCCCAAGCAAAAATCGGATGTTTTTAACATACCTCGTGGTTTGTGGATGTAGAGGTTAGTGGACAAATCAACACTTTGTTCAGATAAATTAGGGACATCAAAATCAGTATCCATGGTGAGCATTATGCTCCCCATGGGCAAGCAACATTGAGAGAAGGTTCAGATGAGACCCTCTTGTACTGTAGTTGAAGAACATATTTCTGTCCCACAGGGATAACTGTAGCAGTAAGCTTGGTACATGTCACAGAGTTCACACAAGCTGAGCAGGATAACAAAACGAACAAAACATAACTACATAACATCAACAACAACAACAAAAACCTCCTCACCAATAAGACATAAAGTGTTTACATTCCAAGTGGTTTTGTCCAGTCCACATGTGAGGGCTCTTTCTTGTCATTTCCTGAGTCTGCCTCACAGTGAACGCTACCACATACTGATCAGCAGATGGTGCATAAATGCTTTTTCCCAGAAGTGACTAGAGCTCCACTGTATGAATATACAGTATGTGGCCAAATCACTCAGGCCCTAATATACTACAAATATTATAATACAAATTAATAATCTCTCGCCCCACTTCATGTCATGCTTCCTGTGACTTGTTGATAGTACAATGTGTCATGAGGTATATTCAGATGTAATATGCTACGTTCCACATCATAGACTTTTGGTGCTATTTGGTCCTGTCTCACTCTTGAAATTTTGCCCTCTACCTTTATTAGTGTGTTCTATATGCAGGTCCATCCAGTATGCATTGTGGCAAGGGATGATCTAGGAAGATGAATAGCAACAGCACAACAATAAGTAAAATCTAATCTGTAGCTACCAGTTAATAATAATCATAGTAACTTATCTGTTTCCCTAAGTCTTGGTGTTTATTGGAGTTGTTTCCAGAGCAAGTACTTTCAAAATTGACGTATGTATAAATAATGGAGATCACACACAGGAAACAACTAAGATAAACAGCACAGGTTTGGAATCACAGGTATACCAAATAGTAGGTTAACATTGTATTTTATTACTTTTAAAAGCTATATACACATGGTATTTCATAAATTATTCAATATGTAATCTCAAAAAACTAAAAAGAATAATATCAGGACTATATGTACTTAAATGATCAAGTCCTTCTCGATGTAATGAACAAAGAACATCTGAAAAATTTCAATCATATAGTTACCATAACCCTTGTTAAATATGTGATTGGAATGATGGTCAATTAAATTTCATAGGATGGGAGAGCAAAGATATTACCCCCTAGAAATCTGACAAATTCTAGACATCAGTCATTGTACAGGGGGCTGCAGCTGTAGCAACTCAACTGATAGTAATCATCTAGAAAACATTTCTTTTCAAGTTGAGTTTTATTATACAAAGATAGCTCAATCTTAACTGTCAAGATAAGACAAAATAATCAGTCTAGAGATTTCAAAGAGGAGGCACTACAAAATGTACAACAGAAATTTCCTTCCTTCCTCTTAAAATGTAGACAGAGGCAAGAGCCACAAAGAGCAATGGGCCATGGAACTCCTAGATCAAGCAAGGTCCAAGAGCACTTGTTTCCTCACAACCAAGAAAGTGGGAGTCCACAGCTCAGGCCTGGGTTTTGGAACTGAAGTTAACCAGCACTATGGATATATGAAATATTTTGTCTTTCCACAATGTAAGGCCTTCAGAGCTTGTTTTAGGAGTAGTGTTCCACCATTTTGCTCTGGCTCCCTCTTTCCCTCTGAGTGTAAGAAACAGCTATTCCCTCAAATCCAAATCATGTCTTCCATCTAATGCAACTCTACCTCAGCATCTCAGTGTGGTGTGATGTGTGTGTGTGTGTGTGTGTGTGTGTGTGTGTGTGTGTGTGTGTGTAACTGGATAACGCTTCATAGTAGCTCAGCAAGGGCAAGAGACTTTATAGGTGACAAAGGTAAAGACATGTGTGTTTGTTTTCTTTATTTTGCTTTTTTTAAACTTTCACTAATGGTGTGGTGTGTGGTAGAATATGGGCATGCTTCCCTGTAGGTTGATTATACTTTTTTGACATCAAGCTTAACCATATGATTTGTTTGGGCAATGCTGTGGTAATGAACATACTGCCATCCACATTTTTTAAAAAGTAAATTTATTGGTTCTGCGTCATCTTGTTCCAGAAGTCAATCATGAAAATATGGATAGAATTTCACACTGGGGTCCAACAATAAAATTTGTTAGAAATGAACAAAGTTCAGAAAAGCTATAACTCACCAATTAATGTGAACAGTAAACAATATATGTGGCTGGTAGTTTGAAGTTATTGTCTACTTTTCCAAAGGGATAATTAAAACATACAACTGACTCAATCAAAGACTTGTTCATAAATTCATGATAGTGCTGTTGCTTCCATTTATAAGAAGGAGTCAGTTTTCATGGTCTAAAGTAATTAGTGGTAAATAGCAAGAAATTGCCATATTTTGCACTGCGAAGATTCTAAAGTGTGTGTGCGTGCGCGCGCGTGTGTGTATGTGTGTGTGTATCCAGATTATTTAACCTAAATAAATGAATACATTTATTAAATAAGCAAATGTGCATTGTGTTTAGAAGCTTGCATGGGGAATGTATAGTTTCCTTGCCTAGATGACAATGTGTTGCAGATTTTCAGGCAGAGTCCTCTGTTTCTTATTTATGAGTCTTCAGCAGGCAGAGAGTTTAACAAAGAACAATTCCTATATTTCACCAGGCATGCTTCTGACCTTAATTCTGGTATGTCTTAGAGTGTTTTCTTTAAAGATGGATTTGTGTTGTGTTATGAATGTGGAAATATTGTCTTCCCTCAAACAGATGACCTCCTAGTATTGATAAATATTTTTAATATGGCACCTGTTTCAATACTGTATCTACACATCAATTTTTTACTATTCTATAGCATACCTCCAAGACCATCATTCTCTAATTTCTTTGTGATATATCAGCATGGTTGCATTTATAAAGTCTGATCAGTCTAAAAAGAAAGGAATAAACATTTCCCTGCCATCATGATCCACTGCTCTCAGACCTTTATGCCTCCAGTTAAACAGAAATTGTTGAAAAATCTGCTTCAATTGTTTTGCATCTTTTTATATACCAACCCACTTGATAAGAAAATCTGTAGGAAGATTTGCCAGAAAGTAATCATGAATCAGCTTCCCCTATTTGTTTTGGAATCTCAGGGAAATAATTTGAGTTTGGGGTCATATAAAGACAGTTAGAAGCCAAATTTCTTATGAAATGCTTTGATTATGAAAAGGTGGAATGCCTATGTAGTATATCTAAGGATAACCCAACCATGTGTAATCCTAGTATAGGAACACTTACATAATACATTTTTAATTAAATAAGTAAACAATGGTAATAATTAATGAGCTGTGTTAGGGGGTTTGTGTTTGAGATATGCATTAAAAGAATGGCTGAAGCAAAATATTAAGATATAGGGAGAGAATAGATGAATCTAGGATTAATGGAAGATGTTGAATTAACTGCTAGATATTGAAGTGGTTTGGGGAGATGTCTATATGAGATTAGAAAACTACAAACCATTAGGACATAGCTCAGTGAGTGTTTGGACATATTATAGTTGCCCAGTGAACGACCTTGAAGTTGAGCACATTCTGGTTTTTAGGAGGTAGAAATCTTTGTATCCACAGTATCCACAAGCATTGACCTCATGGGAAATAAAAGCATATTACAGGTCTTGCAAGAAATGATTCTGATGGCCTAACTTGAAGTTAAATAGAACTAGGTGAATAAACAATGTGTGGCTGACTGTGACTTCAGCATTAGAATTGGAATGGGGTAGATTGCCATGAATCAAAAATAAAATAAGATGTCATAGTAAATAAATTCTTCAAAAAATGTATGGATGGGCGATCCCCGTGTCTTTCTTTGGGTCCTGTTTTCCAGGTAGCCTCCATGGTGATGTGAGTAGCAGTCCAGTAATCCTTGTTCCACATCTAGTATCCTCCTATGAGTGAGTACATACCATGTTTATCTTTCTGAATCTGGGTTACCTCACTCAGGATGATTTTTTCTAAATCCATCCATTTGCCTGCAAACCTCATGATGTCATTGTTTTTCTCTGCTGAGTAGTATTCCATTGTGTATATGTACTACATTTTGTTTATCCATTCTTCAGTTGAAGGGCATCTAGGTTGTTTCCATGTTCTGGCTATTATAAACAATGCTGATATAAACATAGTTGAACAAGTGCTCTTGTGGTATGATTGACATTCCTTGGGTATATGCCCAAGAGTGGTATAGCTGGATCTTGGGGGAGATGGATTCCCAATTTTCTAAGAAAGCACCATATTGATTTCCAAAGTGGTTGTACAAGCTTGCATTCCCACCAGCAGTGGAGGAGAGTTCCCCTAGCTCCACATCCTCTCCAGCATAAGGTGTCTTCAGTGTTTTTGATCTTAGCCATTCTGACAGGCATAAGGTGGTGTCTCAGAGTTGTTTTGATTTGCATTCCCCTGATGATTAGGGATGTTGAGCAATTCCTTAAATGTCTTTCAGCCATTTGAGTTTCCTCTGTTGAGAATTCTCTGTTTAGTTCTATAGCCCATTTCTTAATTGGACTGTTGGGCATTTTGATGTCTAATTTCTTGAGTTCCTTATATATTCTGGATGTCAGTCCTCTGTCAGATGTGGGGACACAAAGAAAGACACAGGGATCGCCCAATGAAGGGGAAATGGAAGAGATCTACATGAACAGCCTGGACATGAGTGGGGGTAATGAAGGGCAAGGGTCGAGGGAAAGAGAGCTTGGGGGAGCGGGAGATCTCAGCTGGATCAACATCAGAGAGGGAGAACAAGGAATAGGAGACCATGGTAAATGAAGACCACATGAGAATAGGAAGAAGCAAAGTGCTAGAGAGGCCCACAGAAATCCACAAAGATACCCCCACAACAGACTGCTGGCAATGGTCGAGAGACAACCCGAACTGACCTACTCTGGTGATGGGATGGCCAAACACCCTAATTGTCATGCTAGAAACCCCATCCAATGACAGAGGGATCTGGATGCAGAGATCCATGGCTAGGCCCCAGGTGGAGCTCTGGGAGTCCAATTAGTGAGAAAGAGGAGGGTTTATGTGAGCAAGAATTGTTGAGACCAAGGTTGGATAAAGCACAGGGACAAATAGCCAAATGAATGGAACCATATGAACTATGAACCAATGGCTGAGGGGTCACCAATTGGATCAGGCCCTCTGAATGGGTGAGACAGTTGATTGGCTTGATCTGTTTGGGAGGCATCCAGGCAGTGAGACTGGGTCCTGTGCTCATTTTATGAGTTGGCTGTTTGAAACCTGGGGCCTATGCAGGATCGCTTGGCTCGGCCTGGGAGGAGGGGACTGGACCTGACTGGACTGAGTCTACCAGGTTGATCTCAGTCCACGGGGGGGGGGGGGGGGGGGAGGCTTTGCCCTGGAGGAGGTGTGAATGGGAGGTGGGCTTGGGGGGAAAGTGAGGGGAGTGGGAGGCGGGAGAACAAGGGAATCTGTGGCTGATATGTAGAACTGAACTGTATTGCAAAAAAAAAAAAAAAAAAAAAAAAAGGATGGATGGTAGAGTGTCTATGTGTTATGTGCAAGTAGAAAATAACTTTTCTAGCCAATTACAACTCTTTGCTTTTTATTAGTTTATATTAATAAATTACTTTGATGAAGCAAAAGCATACTAAAGTAAAGTGCTTTATATATTAAGATTTTTTTCTTTAGACTCGATTATGTTACCAGAAGATTTAGGAAACATTTATTGTATTGAAACATCTATATCTTTCAAACTAGTCACTAGTTATTATTTATTATGGTTGCATTTTAATATTCATAAGGTAGTGCTATGAAAATATTAAAGCTTGAATAATTTAGAATAAAAATGTCTTGGAACAAGACTTACTGTTATGAGAAGTTAATATTTATTTTCAATATTTTGTTAAAATGTTTTACTATTCAGTAGAATTATTAAGCAGCTTTAATCTTTGGAATATATATACATACTCATTTTAAATATATTTTAACTAGCTTTATTAAGGCATAATTAATATAAGACTCACCTACTATATGACCTACTATATGCACGTAATTCAATACTTTAAAGTTATTTACAGAGTGGCACAATTATTAACATAATATAATTTAAAATATTATTATGGCAAAAAGTTGCCTAGTGTCTATTTATAATGCCTCGTTTCTCAACCTAAACCAAATCCCTTGCAGCTACGAATTTAAGTTCAGTTTATGTAAATTTGTCAATTTTGGTATTTTGAGTAAGTAGAATCTTGTAGTTTATAAGGTTTTGGTGAGTATGTCTTTTATATATGTAACATTTTGCTGTTATATATAAGTTTTATTTTTTTAATCACATAATTTACTATATATATATGTATGGCTGAAAATTTAAAAATATTTTCAGTTATTAACAATTGGGAATACTTTTGCTAAAAACATTTATGTAACAAATTTAAGTAGATGTTTGCTTTGCTAATGTTGATTAGACACACAGAGAGAATTTAGCATATATTCTATTTGTGAATTTATGTTCTGGTAAACTATGAAAAAAATAAAAGTAAGCCCATTAAATTTTGAAGATGAACACATGCACACACACTGTAACGTAAAATTTTAATTGTACCTAGCGACCATGAGCTACTTTTGAAATTCAAACCTTCAAATAAAAGAAGAAATGACTCAACTTGGAGGCTTCTGCATTTCAAATTTTAGATGGTACATTCTGCCAAGCTGATATTTTTGTCAAAATAGCATTTGTACTTACTGCAGTTTCTCTGAAAACCTAAATGACAAAATGACAAAAATGATCACGGAGGTAGTAATTTTGTAATTTTTTTGGCTGAGTGGCCCCGAGTCTATTGGCACCCAACAGTGAGGAAAATGATTTATAAACAACCATATCACCTGATGTTCCAAAGCTCTCCAGATCTCAGACTTTAAAAGTGTTGCAAAAAGTTATTGCAGCAAATATTTTACATTTTTGATTGACTTCTTACTAAATTCGGTTTCCAATGGCATTCCAATTTTATCACATAGAAGCATTTCAATATTTTAAATTGATACGCTCTGCTCTTTGTTTCTTCAGAAGTCCATTGAAGTAATAAACAAACCCAAACTGTCTAAACTCACTTCAAAGGTTTGTAAACTTAAATGTGTTTTAAGGAAAAATATCTTATTATTGGAAAATAAATTAACATTTTATTTTATAAATATGTTAATCCTATTATTTAATTAATTATATCAGCCCTGTTTTCAGTGTCCAGAATCTTAAAGGCATTGGAGGCTGATTCTGATTACCTTATCTACTCTCTATTGCTAGATTAATTATTACCTTATTTAATCTATATTAATATTGTAAGAGTCATAACCAATCTTCAATAATGTCTTTTATATTCCAGTAAACACTGGTGCTGTAGCTCAGTGGCTGAATGCTGGCCTCACTTCTTACAGTATTTAGGTTCAATCTCTGGTACTTGCTTGTAGAAAACAATTTTTTTTAAAATGGTCAAGACACTATTATTAGAAAAACAGGGACATTTTATTTCTTTATTTTCACCCCAATTTGGATACTATTGATATACTAAAATCTGTTGTACTGATTAGTAACACTAATTCCACACAATTATATTTGAAGTTAGCTTTTTTTTTTTTTTTTGAGTTTTTGGATAAAGAAAAGTGATCTACCTTTATAATGCCACAGGCCTGCTCTGTGATAAGTTGAAACTTGAACCCAGCGAGAACTAACCTCAAAGACCCCAGGCTCTTCTCACACAAGGATTCCCTCCTTTTAGCTCATTTGTACAATCAGTACATATGGAATTACCAAGATTTCAATAGGACACGATTACAAAGTAGACCACTACGCCACATCCTCTGGGAGAAGATTGTAGACAACTGGAGAGGTAGAGACAGCTACTACATGCCATTATAAGGAAGATGGTCAGCTAAATACTGTTATATATTGTACTAGTTTGGGTCACTATTGCTGTGATGAAACACTGTGACCCAAATCATTTTTGTAGATAAAGATGATCATGAATGCCAAAGTGAGTCAACAGTTAAATGTTTGATTATATACAAAAGGGTCATTTGTGTCTTAGGGTTTCTATTGCTATGATGGAACATCATTACCAAAAAGCAAGTTGGACAGAAAAGGGTTTATTTAGCTTACACTTCCACATTGTTGTCCATTATTGAAAGAAGTCGGGCCAGGAACCCAAACAGAGCACGTGCCTGGAGATAGGAGCCTATGCAGTGGCCACTTAGTGGCTTGGTTCCAATGGCTTGCTCAGCCTGCTTTCTTATAGGACTGAGGACCACCAGGCCAGGGATGGCACCACACAAGCGATCTGGAGCCTCCTCCATAATCATTCATTAAGAAATTCCCTAGAGCCTGATCTTAGAGAGGTGTTTTTTCAATTGAGGTTTCCTCTTTTCAGATAATTCTAGCCTGTGTTAAGTCGACATAAAACTAGCCAGCATGCTCTAGCACACACACACACACACACACACACACACACACACACACACACACATCAGAATAAACAAAACAAAACACCAGATATGTATACAGAAGATGTGAAAGAGGAACACTAGGCTTGGGGTAAAAGTCTTAAGAACATTTTTTTTTTTTGTAAAAAGTGGTAGAAATTTTTACAATTATTACTACAAAATAACCAGACAAAGCACCTTCTAGAAACTTCATAGGACAGAAACCTGATATTTAGTGGGCTGTGTTGGTAATGGTAGAATCTAGGCCACACAGTCGCATCTTATAGTTTGCTATGGGTTACTCCTGTGTGACCTGTTGCCTTAATCGAAGATAGTCTCTTTTGTACTGAAGACATTTTAGTTTTAAATAATGGTTTAGATTAAAGGATTGCCCAAATGACAATCAGGCTAAATAAACTGGTTAAGCTGTGAATTTAGGATATTTGCTGGATGATTTTGAAAATAAAGCATAATTTATCCTAAAGTCCATGTATTTGTATTTGAACTAGATGAATGATTTTCTTTGAATTCCTAAAGTTTTAAAATAAGATGGAGAAGCTAGAGAGACACCTCAGTGTTCATGAGTACTGCCTGAGATTCCTTAAGGACCCAGTTTTGATCTGCTACATCCAGCTGGTGGCTCCCAACTACCTGCAACTCCAGTTTCAGGAGACTGAAGTTCTCTTCCAGGCTTTGAGGTCACCAAGCATGTGTGCAGTGCACGAACAGGATATACATGGAGACAGAATATCTATGCATGCAAAAATAAATAAAAACGAGGTGGAAAATTATATTTTTCAAAGAGTAAGAATAAATTTAAGTGATTTAAAAACTGTATATTTATGTGGGATTTAAAGAAGACAGTTTAAGAAGAATCCAGTTTGTGGGCAGCCAGGGAAGATCTATGACAAAGCTGGCAGTAGTTACTAAGATATAAGAAGTAAGAAAGGAAAATACAATGAGGGATACAGAGGAATATGAAAGGAGTCTTCACTAATCACAAGCATGAGAACGAATTAATCCTAGTCATGATTAGATTATTGTTAAGTTTTCTCTCAAAAGCATTATCTGATGAGCCTAAAAGTATTTCTTAAACACATGCTGTTCTTTTCCTCCAATATGTGAGTGATTTATGTTATGTCGCACACATTTTGTGACTCTTTTCTTTGTAGAATTTTACTTACATCAATATCAAACTTTCAGTGACATCTCGTAGAAAAAAATTTTACAGAGGTATTTGCAATAATCATGAACCACAAGTTGTATTACATTTGACTATAGAGCTGAAAATGAACATTTTTCCATTTGTCTTAAAGCTATTAGTCAACTCAAATTTGTATAACTAGGTAATTTCAAGAAAATGAATATTAATATAAATGAAAGCTGTTATAGTATATTTTTACTCTTATTTTACACTTCTATTTCTTTAAATTTATACAATAAAAATAAAACCTGGGTCCAAAGAGATTATTTAATGAAGTGTTTCCCTCACAAGCTTGATCCTCCAAACCTATGTCAAAATGCCAGGTTTAAGGGTGAAAATTGTTGCAGTTTAGAGGTGCTAACATACTCGTGAAAACCTACAGTCTAGACACAGAAATGGGCAGGACCACCCCTCTGGTTCCAGGTCAAGCCAGCCTAGCTGAGCTCGAGAGCTACAAGTCCAGGAGAGATTCCATCTTGATGGATGTGGACATCAATCTTGAGGATGATGTAATATTGTTCTGACCTACACATTTTTGTGTACATACATGCACAAAATCCCACACATTCCTGTGCGTACATCACACACATTAAAATAACTGAACACTATAACAAATACTAAAATAGGCATACTCAAGAATAGGACATCAGAATGGGTTAATGATGTCTACTGACTACAGTATACATGTGTGAGAATAGAAATATCAGAATAGGTTAATGATTTCTATTGGTGTCTTCAATGTGGATGATAATTCTTTAGGTAATTGTGTTTATGATTTCCAAGAGAACTTGTGATGCAGCCTCTGAGTTTATTTTGAGGAATTCTTAAAGTTGTGCTAGAACATTTATTTATCCACTAAGACACATTTCTACTTATTTAGATGCAAATTCCCCAAATATTTTTTAACCTTAAACATTTTTTGCTTCAGTATATCTCAAATGATTTTAATCTTTCCTTTAATGCTTTGAGTGAATATCCAGATATGTTTAAATGTTAAGATTATAAATAGTTCATGCAAATTTGTTCTTTTAAAGCAATAGAGGATTTGCTTTAGTGGGCACTAATTCCAGCTTGCTTTTCTTTCTCTCTCTGTATTGGAACCTGGCATTTCCACCCCAATGTCATGGAGACTGGTGCAATTATTCTTCCTTTATTGTAGACCAGATGTTCTAGGTGAGCAGATCCTTTGACAGGAGCAGGGACTGCAACGTCATAGCTGTTGCAACAGAAATTCAGTTATGTCAAAAGGCTTCATTATTATTGGTTTTGATCCTACAAAATAAAATAAAGCCTCCATATAGTTCTAGTTAAATAGAGTTTTCTTCTGCCCCTCAGAATCTCTCACTGTCACACAGCACTGTCACTACTGCAGTTTGACAAGTTGTTATTCATTGTCATGACACTAATCTGAGGGGTTTTATTTGTATACATAACAATCATTACTGATTGATTTCATTATGATGTGCAGATCACAGCTGATTGAACACCACAGGCAAATCTCTCTGAATTGTCATTTGTAGGGGACAGGTTCGCCCAGAACCATTCTTCATTACTAATTCTCTAATTGTTTTCTTGTTTCCTATAAACAAATTACTACAAAATTTCTAAAATCCTATACCTTTTCTCAGTACCTACCCAGTTTCCAAATTAGCTGTTATT